>NC_138894.1:72185300-72785300 GCF_965194825.1 Balaenoptera physalus | reverse complement strand
AAATATGTCCAGATATTACCAGATGTCCCCTGGGGAGACAAAGTTGCTCCCAGTTGAGAATCAGTAGTTTAGACATATTTGAGTTTTTTGTACTTAACATATATATAAACACTTAATATTGTCTCTATAAGCTTGCTCCATTTAATTAAGGAGATATTATAATCTGAATATTTCATCCCCTTTGGTGAAAGATAAGTTATACCAATTTATTTTCTGATGGATGGATGGATGGATAGATGATTGACTGATATGCAGGTAGATCGATAGATAGATTTTATCAACTCTTGTGCAAACCAGAAGAGCAAGTTGTGATAAAGCAGCAGTGTCTAAAGTAGAAATAGAGAGGCAGTATCTATAAAGAATATTAATCAGCTAAAGAAACAAAACATATTTTAAGCAACTCTAGGTCTCTCAAAGGAGAATCACTATAAAATCTGAGTTTTTAAATTTTTTCTTCTGAATTTAGCAGGAAATCAGTTTTCTTTTTTCAGTGCCCAAATCCCTTACAATAATGACAACCTTCTTTCTTTAGCCTTAATTATAAGTTTCTAAAGAAACATTTGTCTGGAATTATTCATGTTAGTAGCTTCACCAGTAAAATTTTTAGTCAGTTTCTGTTGCTTGCATCCGAAGATCCCTAAATGACAATGTATCATATTGAAAACAACTGTTCATGAGTTTCCCTCAGAACCACATCTTATTCACCTTTCAAACCCTCAAATCTAGAATAACTTCTGGCCCATTAAGACATGCTCTATAGAAGTTTCCTAGACAGAGACATGTATATATATAGCACAGATTCGATTTTGTTCTCTCTGGGTCTTCCCTGTTACTTCATTTCTCATGAAACTTTAGAAACATTACTCATACCCCTCATTAACTAATCTCTATTTTTGAACACTCCAGGCTAGGAAAAACAATGTTCTTTCTCTCCCTAAATTTCTATTTTAGTCCATAAAATAGAAAGTTTTAGGAAGTATAGAGAAGAGAGAAGAGAGCTTCTTTCCTCTCCCTTCACTCATTCTCCCTACAGGGTAGGTGCATAAAGTGTGTGTGTGGGGGGGTGATATGTCTGATGGGGAGATTTGGAGAAGGATAAATGCATATGCAGCCTGGGGTCCCCTCTCTTGTTTTCAGAGCAGCCCTCACAGTGATGCTAGCTGCCTTCTCTCTTCTAAGTGTTGCTTATAGAAATAGGCTCTGGCACTGTAGTTGAACGAGGGGAAGACTTGAGGTATTTTAGCTCCTCCATCTTAGTTTGTGTAAGCCAATTCAATTCAAAAGTATTAGTCTAATAGGTCAAGGTTGTGTTCTACAAGGAAACTTTACCAATGAAACTAATGTTTTGATTTTTTGTTGTTATTATTGTTATTTGGGTTTTTATGAGAGAGGGATTTTTTAAAGGCAGATTACACCAATAGATGAATGGCATAAATATCTAAATTTTTAGATTCAGGGGTTCTTATTTATATAACACCAAAATTCATCTTATCTGCTTGGAAAACTCCTAAGCATTCTTCAAAACCTAGCTCACATTGACCTCTCCTATGAATCTTTCCCGGAAAGAATTAATTACTCTCTGTTCCATGTGTTCATGGTACTTTCTGCATGCCTGTACTATATCACTTGCCACAGTTCTCACAAGTTTCTGTTCACATAGCCATTTCTTCTGTTAGAATGTGAGCTCCTTAAAAGCTGTATAGAATAACTATTAAGATAATAGGCTTGCAGCTAAACACTGGTTCTCTACCCTACTATTAATAGTTGTATGACCTTGAACATCTGATAACATTTCTGAGCCTGATTTTCTACATCGGTAAAATGGGTATGATAATACTGTAATGGGCAGTAGTTTTTAAGATATAAGGGATAGAAACCAATCTCAAAGTAGCTTAAGCAAGGACAGATATATAGATAGATATAGATATAGATATAGATATAGATATAGATATAGATATAGATATAGATATATCGATATAGATATAGATATATTCATTCATGTTGGGAAGCCCAAAAGGTGGCTTTAAGGCAAAGCTGGATCCACGGGTTCAAACATCATCACTAGACTCTCCCACTCATCAGCTAATAACTGTGATTTCTTCTGCTTCACCCTCAGGCAGTGTATTCCAGCAGCTCCAGGTTTAGCCAGGCCTTAGTTCTTGCAATCTAAGAAGTAGATTCCTCTATGAAGATATCATTCTCCTAAAAGAACTCTAACCCTGATTAAGTCATATTCCTGGAAGAAACACTGTCCAAAGGTACACCATGTACGCTTCATGGGGTACATCATGTGCCTATCCTGTGGCCAGGAAGTTTTCATTGATAATCCCATAAAACTTTAAATTCACATGGGGTGTGTGTATGTGTATGCACACACAGGGATGGAAGTTAGTCACAGTTTAGTGCAAAAAATAGAAACTACTCAAACTATTTCGAGCAGAAAGGTTTGTCATGCAGGGAATTACCAAAGGGGCTGGAGTAGTTAAAGTCAAGACACTGCTGCTGGGCTTCAAAATCACCTCACTATTGACTTCATAGTCATACCACTGCAACTGAGATGTAGAAGTCTAGAAACTGCTGTCAGCATTTTAATATGTCCCATGAAGCTGGTAAACACACAGTGGAAAGTAGGCTCTGGCAGCTGCTGAAGTTCACTTTTGCAGAGCCCTCACATAGCCACCACGAGGGCAAGTAGGCTGGCCTCCATCTCCCTTTCACTTTCTAAGCCTCAAGGGAGTGCATCTCACTGGCAGAACCTAAATCATGTCCAGAACCCTAACTGCAAGGGAGTGTTACTCAGGCTAGTTCTGGGAATGGAAGGAGATCATAGAAGGGAGGGATTTGGATGTTGACCACCAACAAACAATATTGAACACTGGCAACCAAAACTAACAAATCAGATAACTGGTTTTAAATATCTATTTTAATACACATTTTGCAGTTTTACACTGGACCAACTGACATATAAATCATAACTACCAATTTTTTCCACGTGTAATTCTAACTTCTTTAAGTATTTACAGGTCGAGGGACGAGTTTGCTTCTTAGTTCCCATGATTATTGTTATACAGTATCTATCTGTCACCTAACGACTTTATTTATTTTTATTTACTTATATTTTTTATACAGCAGGTTCTTGTTAGTTATCTATTTAATACACATTAGTGTATATATGTCAATCCCAATCTCCCAATTCATCTCACCACCACCACCCCCAACTTTCCCCCCTTGGTGTCCATACGTTTGTTCTCTACATCTGTGTCTCCATTTCTGCCTTGCAAACCGGTTCATCTGTACCATTTTTCTAGATTCCACATATATGCGTTAATATACGATATTTGTTCTTCTCTTTCTGACTTCACTCTGTATGACAGTCTCTAGATCCATCCACGTCTCTACAAATGATCCAATTTCGTTCCTTTTTATGGCTGATTAATACTCCATTGTATATATGTGCCACATCTTCTTTATCCATTCATCTGTCGATGGACACTTAGGTTGCTTCCATGATCTGGCTATTGTAAATAGTGCTGCAATGAACACTGGGGACCTAACAACTTTAATTCATTCCTCAAAAACCTGCTAAGTGAGAAAATGTTAAATGGGTAGACATTCCATTAAGTTCAATGAGAAAAATCAAGATGAATTTCAAAATACCCAAACAATTTTACAAAAAAGTGTCGATTAACACTGAAATAATTTCATATACATAATATAT
Source organism: Balaenoptera physalus (assembly GCF_965194825.1). Classification (NCBI taxonomy): domain Eukaryota; kingdom Metazoa; phylum Chordata; class Mammalia; order Artiodactyla; family Balaenopteridae; genus Balaenoptera; species Balaenoptera physalus. The sequence goes on along the minus strand of NC_138894.1, from coordinate 72,781,582 downwards.
AGCAATTTTTAAATTTTATTTATTTATTTTTGGCTGCATTGGGTCTTCATTGCTGTGTACGGGCTTTCTCTAGTTATGGCGAGTGAGGGCTACTCTTCATTATGGTGCACATGCTTCTCATTGTGGTGGCTTCTCTTTGTTGCAGAACACAGGCTCTAGGTGCAGGGGCTTCAGTAGTTGTGGCATGTGGGCTCAGTAGTTGTGGCTCATGGGCTTAGAGCGCAGGCTCAGCAGTTACGGCGCATAGGCTTAGTTGCTCCGCAGCATGTGGGACCTTCCCAGACCAGGGTTCAAACCTATGTCTCCTGCATTGGCAGGTGGATTCTTAACCACTGTGCCACAAGGGAAGCCCTATAGCAATTTTTAAAAGAACAAATAAATAAAATTTGTACTTACAATGTAATTTAAAGAAAGTTTATTGTACTCACTAAAGAAGAGAAAGAAAAACTGATAATACGTGGCAGTTGGTGCAGCTGGTAGTTGGTGTAGTTTGGAAGGCACGGTTTTCTTTCTGCACCATTATGTTCATAAATATTTCAGCATTTGGTGGATTGTGGCTATCTTACATTCAAAATGCACTCAACAGTGAAAAGAAAAAAATAATTGAAACAAAATAGAAGCTCAGTATAAGAACATTTTGAAACATATGGAATCATGCACACATACATCAGACTAAAGAATCATGCTACTTCTTCTTGCTACTCTTGCTTAGGATATGTACAGAAAGCAAAATATCTGAGGCTCATCCAAACATACTGTACAGTTCAAATCTGTTCCATGTGCTATTTACTGATTAAAAACTGTTCTGTCAAGTGAATTGATGAGTCTTTGCCTAAAATCATAATGTTGAAGTATTACTTCTTTGTGGCATTTATTTAATTTGTTTCATGGTGAAAAACTGTACCAAAAAATGTCTAAAAAGTGATATATTTTTTCAACAGTTATGTCCCAAGGTCCTTAACTGAACAGTTGTTATGTAAGGTAAGTCTATACTTGAAAAATCTAAAGTACATGATTTCAGTAAATTTACTTGCATTGAGAGAAGGACCTTAGGCTCATAGGATCACATTAAGAATTAAATGAATTAACATATGTAAAGCACTTAGAACTGGGCTTGACACATAACAAGGGATTTATTAGTATTAAATAATATTAGTCTCAAATTTTAAATTATATACAGTTCTTAAATGTGTGATAGTCCACTCCCAGTTTAAAATCAAATTAAAAACCATATTGTGAAACTTTAAGCTAGACTGATGCTGGGCCAGGACAGTAGAAAACAACATTGCTGCCAACACCAATCTAGCAAACATTGAATAATAAGCAATAGCAGTCTACTAATGGAGAAAGGGCAAGAGTGTATAAAGAAATACCCTCTGTGGTACAAGCATATGGGAAAGTCCAAAAGCTTAGACTGGACCAGAAATACTGAAATAAACTTGCTCACATCCTAGCCTTCACCAAAAACAGGATAACACAGAGGAAATTGAAAATAGTAATGCACTAAAGGAATCTCAATTTTTGACTAGATGACTCAATGCCATACACACAGTCAACCAGAATAAGATATATTCTCATTTCCAGAAATAAATACTATTTACCTCAGTTTCTACTATTCTATATACAATGTCAAACATTGATTCAAAAATGTGAGACACAAAAAAGCAAGATACAAACAACACATGACAAGAGATAGAGTAATCAACAGAAACAGACCCAGAGATGACTCGGATGCTGGAAGGAACAGGCAAGGAATTTAACAACTATAATTAATATACTAACAACTGTAGTGGAAAAGGTGAACAATATGCATGAATAGGGAAATATCAGAAGAGAGATAAAAACTACAAGAAAGTTAAATGGAAATGCTACAAATAAAACACACGATAATAGAAATGAAGAATTGTTTTGACAGGCTTATAATTAGACTGGATTATTTCCAAGAAAAGAATCACTAAGGGGAGGGCTCAAGATGGCAATGTAGGAAGATCCTGAACTCACCTCCTTCCATGGACACAACCAATCTACAACTACATATGGAATAATTCCCTTGGAAGTAGATGTGAAAACTGGATGACAGAGAGCTTTCTCCACAAAGTGTAAAAGGACAGAACTGAGACAGGTAGGAGAAGCAGAGGGATGGTCTCACCAAGGAGAAGGCTTACCCCAGCTGTGGTTATTGACAATCAAATTGATCACAAAGGTATGGATCTCTTCCCTGAGGAGTGAGGGATTCAAGCTCCACATCATGCATCTTAACCTCTACAGCATGCACAGGAGAGACAAGCCCCCAAAACACTTGGCTTTGAAAACCAATGGGGAATGCACCCAGGAAAATTAAAAAATTGCAGGGAATGGAAAAGTCCACTCTTAAATGGCTCATATGCAAACTCACTCAACCCCAAAACCAGTGCAATAACACCTGATTGAAAAGCACTTGGACCATAGGTAAAGGACACCCACTTAGTAATCTTGAAACATCAGCCAGGGTGGTAGAAATCAGTTGAAATGATCCTTGGAGACTGAGACACTGACAGGAGCCATGTTTGCAATCTCAGGCTATTTTGCTAACAAAAGAATAGTCATTCTCCCTCTAACCTGTCAGTGTGAGTGGGTGCACCCCATTGAGAGCCCTGCCCACATCTGGGCCTTGTTTGTATGTTACAGCAAGCCAATTGATAGGCCCACCAGCACACACAGCAGTCAAGCACAGGCCCCACAGCTAGTCCAGGGGCCAGCCCCACCCACCAGCACAATGCAGCAGCCATGACCAAGTCCTGCACCTGGTCCAGGGGAGAGCTCCACCCACCAGTACACCACAGCAGCTGTGACTGTGGGCCCCGACAGCCATCCTAGGAACAGCCCCACCAATGCACCACAGCAGCAGCCACGCCCCAACACAACATAAAGGCACATGCAGCACATGTAAGGGACACTCCTTGAGCACCTGGCTCCGGTGGCCAGGCGGAATTGCACCTCTGAGCCCCACAATACATCTCCTAAATAAGGCTACTGCTTTAAGACCGACAGAAAAGCTGATATACCTAATACATAGAAACAAACACAGAGAATCTGACAAAATGAGAATACAGAGACATATGTTCCATTAAAAAGAATAAGACAGGGCTTCCTGGGTGGCGCAGTGGTTGAGAATCTGCCTGCTAATGCAGGGAACACGGGTTCGGGCCCTGGTCTGGGAGGATCCCACATGCCGCGGAGCAACTAGGCCCGTGAGCCACAACTACTGAGCCTGCGCGTCTGGAGCCTGTGCTCCGCAACAAGAGAGGCTGCGGTAGTGAAGAGGCCGCGCACCGCGATGAAGAGTGGCCCCCGCTTGCCGCAACTAGAAAAAGCCCTCGCACAGAAACGAAGACTGAACACAGCCAAAAATAAATATAAAAATAACTAACTAACTAAATAAATAAATAAATAAATAAAAAAGAATAAGACAAAACCTCAGAAAAAGGGGTAAATGAAATGGAGATAAGAAATCTACCTGATAAAGCGTTCAAAGTAATGGTCATAAAAATACTCACTGTACTCTAAAGAAGAATTGATGAACATTGTGATAATTTCAATAAAGAGATAGAAAATATAAGAAAATACTAAACAGAGCTTATAAGTGAACTGAAAAATACACCAGAAGGGTTTAACAGCAGACCAGATGATGCAGAAGAATGAATCAGTGAGGTGGAAAACAAAACAAAAGAACTCACCCAGACAGCGCAACAAAATGAAAAAAAAATTTAAGTGAGGATATTTTAAGGGACTCTGGGGACAACATCAAGTGGAATAACATTCACATTATAGGGGTCCCAGAAGGAGGTGATAGAGAAAGGGCACCAGAAAAATTGAAGAAATAGTGGCTGAAAAAGCTCCCTAATCTAGGGAAGAAAACAAACATCCAGGTCCAGGAAGCCTAGAGAGTTCAGAAAAAGATAAACCCAAAAAGACACACACCAAGACACGTTATATTTAAAATGGTAAAAGTTAAGGATAAAGAGAGAATCCTAAAAGCAGCAAGAGAAAAACAAACCAGTTACATACAGGGGAAAACCCATAAGGCTATTAGTAGATTTTTTTAGAAGAAATGTTATAGGACAGAAGAGAGTGGCATGACATAGTCAAAGTGCTGAAAGGAATAAACTTCCAACCAAGAATTCTCTAACCAGCAAGGTTATCATTCAAAAGTGAAGGAAGATCAAGAATTTCCCAGGTAAGTAAAAGCTTAAGGAGTTCACCACCACTAAACCAGCCCTACAAGAACCAGTAAAAAGACTTCTTTAAGCTGAAAAGAAATGGCACTAATTAATAATAAGAAAACATACAAAACTAAAACTCTCACTGGAAAAAGTAAAGATATGATAAAGGCAGTGGATCAATCCCTTATAAAGCAAGTATAAAGGTAAAAGAGAAAACTAGTACAAGTAACTAAAATTATAATAATTAACTAAGGGATACATAATATAAAGATATAAACTGTGTCATCAAAAGGGAGGTGGCATAAAAACATAAAGCTTTGGAACGTGTTCAAATTTTATTTTCTACCAATTTAAAACAAACTACTACTTAAATAGGATGTCATAAGTGAACCTCATGTAACCACAAGGAAAAATTTATAGTAAATACACAAAAGAAAATGAGAAAGGAGTCTAAACATAACACTAAAGAAAACCACCATAACGCAATGGAAGAGAGAAAGAGCACAAGAAAGGAACAGAGAGGAACTACAAAAACAGCCAGAGAAAAATTAACAAAATGGCAATAAGCACATACCTATCAATAAATACTGTAAATGTAAAAGACTAAATTCAACAATCAAAACACACAGAATCAGGAGGAGTGACCAAGATGGCAGAGAAGAAAGACCCTGAGCTCACCTTCTCCCATGGGCACACCAAAATTAGAACTATTTACAGAACAGCTATCGATGAAAATGACCTGCAGACTAGCAGAAAAGATCACCTACAACTAAAGATATAAAGAAGGAATAACAGTGAGATAGGTAGGAGGGTTGGAAACAGTATTGTTAAGAACCACACCCCCAGTCAAGCCCAAAATTGGAGGATAATCACAATTGCAAGATTCTTCCCCAAGGAGTGAGGGGTTCAAGCCCACAACAGGCTCCCCAGCCTGGGGGACCTGCACCAGGAATAAGAGCCACCAGCACATCTGGCTTTGAAGGCCAGCAGAGCAAAAGGGCTGAGGAAACAGAGACTCTGCTCTTAAGGGATGCACACAAAATCTCACACAGTCCAAGACCCAGGGTAGAAGCAGTAATTTGAAGGAGCCTGGGTTGGACCTACTTGCTGATCTTGGAGAGCCTCCAGGAGAGGCAGAAGGCAACTGGAACACAGAGGCTGGAAGCAGCCGTTTTGGGGAGCTCATTCTACCACAAGGAAGGACACTGGTGTGGGCAAGCACCATTTTGGAGTCCTCGCTCTAGCTTATTAGTGCCAGGACATGACCTCATTCACCAGGTGCTTGGCACCAGTCCTAGGACTCAGGAGCTACCCAAGCAGGGACACAGCCCCACCCACCATCAGGCTGGCTGCCATAGGCCCCCCTGAACCCCCCAGTTGCCCTGGGACCTGGCCCCACCCACCAGAGGCCCAAGGACACAGTCCAGCCCACCAGCAAGGTGACATCAAATTGGAGACCCCTGAGCCTGCAACTAAAGACTCAGGGACTCAGCTCCACCCAACAGTGGACCAGCATTAGCTACAGGACCCGGTTTCACACACCAGTAAGCAGGCACCAGCTCCAGGACCCCCCAGCTTCACAGCCAGCCATCCCAGTTGTGGCTGTGTCCACCAGCAGGCCAATACCAGCCCTGGGACTACCATGGCACTGCAGCTAGCCCTGTCTGGACCTGGACCATCCATCAGCTGGCCAGCACCAGCCCTGGGAACCCTAGGCCTGTTCCCAGGGGAGGGGACCAGCCCCAGGACCCCTGAGCCCCACAGCCAGCCACACAAAAACCCAGTTCCACCCACCAGCAGACTAGCACCAGCCTGGAAACCCCATCCATCCCAGCCTCTCCCACTAGCAGGCCAAACCAGCCATGGGACCCTCACAGCTCCACAGACAGCCACCTCAGGACTAAATCCGCCCACCAGCAGGTTGGCACCAGCCCCAGGACCCTGGCACCTGAAGCCAGCCACCTCTATTACCTGGCCCTACCCACCAGCAAGCAGCACCAAGATACTGACCTCCCAGCCATGCAGCCAGCCACTCCAGAACCCAGATCTGCCCACCAGTGACTGGCAGCCTCTGCATTAGGCAGGGCCTGGCAACCAACCAGACCAGGGTCCTGTTACACCTACCAGCCCACCAACAGAAGTCAGCTCACCACAACAGAAAGGCAGACAACATAGAGGGCACTCTTAGAGCATATAGCTCTGGTGACCAGAAGGGAGTGTGCTGCTGGGCCCAGAGGATGTCTCCTACATAAGGCCATGTCGCTAAGATGAGGAAATATAACTGACCTTCCTAATACATAGAAATAAAAACAGAGAATTACGTAAAATGTGGTGACAGTTCCAAATAAAGAAATAAGACAAAAGCCCAGAAGAACAAAGTGAAATGGAGATAAACAATCTACCTAATAAAGAGTTCAAGTAATGATCACAAAGGTGCTCAATGAACTCAGGATAAAAATGGATGAACACAGTGAGAAGTCTAAAAAAGAGTTAGAAAATATAAAGAAGAACCAAACAGAGCTGAAGAATACAATAACTGTTATAAAAAATACACTAGAAGAAATCAAGAGTAGATAAGATGATGCAGAGGAACAGATCAGCAAACTGGAAGACAGGGTAGTGAAAATCAATCAAGCTGAACAGAAAAAAAACATATTTTAAATGAGGACAGTTTAAGAGACCCCTGAGACAACAACAAGCATACTAACATTGGTATTATAGAAGTCCCAGAAGGAGGAAAGAGAGATAAAGGGATGGAGAACATATTTGAAGACAAAGTAGCTGAAAACTTCCCTAACCTAGGAAAGAAAACAGACATCCATTTCCAGGAAGCACAGAGAGTTCAAAACAAGAAGAACCCAAAGAAGTCCACACCAAGATGCATTGTAAGTAAAGTGGCAAAAGTTAAAGATAGAGAGAAAATATTAAAAACAGCAAGGGAAAAGCACCTAGTTACTTACAAGGGAACTCCCATAAGACTAACAGTTGACTTTTCAGCATAAACTCTGAAGGCCAGAAGAGAGTGGCACAAAATATTTAAATTGACAAAAGGAAAAAACCTACAACTGAGAATACTCTACCTGACAAGTCTATCATTCAGATTTGAAGGACAGATCAAAAGTTTTACAGACAAGCAAAAGGTAAAAGAGTTCAGCACCATGAAACTGGTTTTATATGAAATCATAAAGGGACTCCTCTAAGTGGAAAATAAAAGGCCACAACTAGAAACATGAAAATTATAAAAGGAAAAATCTTACTTGTAGTAGATCAACCACTTATAAAGCTAGTAATAAGGTTAAAAGACAAAAGTAGCAAAATCATCTATATCCACAATAAGTAGTTAAGGAATACACAAAACAAAAAGTTGTAAAATATGATGTCAAAAACAATAAACGGGGCTTCCCTGGTGGCGCAGTGGTTGAGAGTCTGCCTGCTAATGCAGGGGACACGGGTTCGAGCCCTGGTCTGGGAGGATCCCACATGCCGCGGAGCAACTAGGCCCGTGAGCCACAACTGCTGAGCCTGCGCGTCTGGAGCCTGTGCTCCACAACAAGAGAGGCCACGATAGTGAGAGGCCCGCGCACTGCGATGAAGATTGGCCCCCACTTGCCGCAACTAGAGAAAGCCCTAGCACAGAAACAAAGACCCAACATAGCAATCAATCAGTCAATCAATCAATTAAAAAAAAAAAAAACAATAAACGTGTGGGGTTGGAGTGAAAATACAGGGTTGTTAAAAAGCATTTGAACTTAAGAGATCATTGACTTAAAATAACCATATATATAACCACAAACCAAATATTTATAATACATACACACACAAAAAGAGAAAAGAATCCAAACATAACATTAAAGACAGTCATCAAACCACAAGAGAAGAGAGCAAAAGAAGAAGAAAGAAACAAAAAAGAACTACAAAACAACTCCAAAACAATTTTTAATTGTAATAAGTGCATACCTATCAATAATTACTTTAATTATAAATGGACCAAATGCTCCAATCAAAAGATATACAGTGACTGAATGAATACAAAAACAAGTTCTATATATATGCTGCCTACCAGAGACTCACTTCAGATCTAAAGACACCCATAGACTGAAAGTGAGAGGATGGAAAAGGTATTCCGTGCAAATGGAAATGAAAAGAAATCTGGAGTAGCAATACTTATATCATACGAAATAGACTTTAAAACAAAGACTAACAAGAGACAGACAAAGATATTACATAATGATCTAGGGGTCAATCCAAGAAGAAGATACAACAATTGTAAATATATATGCACCCAACATGGGAGCACCTAAATACACAAACACAAATGCATCAAAAATACATTTACTTGTGAAACAATTCTCATGGCAAACTAACTGGAAACTGGCAGAAGAACTCTTTTACAACCAAGGCTGCAAGAAAGATTCCCACATAATCAGGTAAGACAGTAAGAGAAGCATCAGGTTGGGACCTGTGCCCCTGGGAAGGGACTAAGAGAAAAGAAAGATCACATGGAAAGACATTTACCCTGGGGAGTGAGCAGATTAAGCCACAGACTGCACATCCCAGTCCTGGGGTCCTACATGGAGGAGACAAGCATCCTTGGCTGCTTGAAAAACTGCTGGGACAGACAGAAAGGCTGGAGAAGCCTAGACTCTATCAGGAGAAGTGAGCAGGTGCTTGCTTGCCACCAGGCAGGGTGGAGAGAAGTCTGCCTTAGTGAATACCACCTCACCTCACTCCCCAGTGCAAGGTGAGTGAACACCCCAGCCCCACTCACTCCATGCCACAGCTTGGCACTGGATCTAGTATAGCCAGGTCCTGGGAGGGGACTTGATCTGGGGATACAGAGACAGCCTGGAGACCTGGGATGTGGTCCAAGTGGGGCAGCAGCAGTCACTGTTGGCACTTACTCAAAAAGCACCACAGAAGCAGCCCAGAACTCTGATGGCAGTGCAACCACTTCAGTTTCTGCAAGCACAATGTCACAATCCCTAGTCCCAGCTAAGCAAACACACCACCCTGCTCACTGCACAGCACAACCTTGCACTAAATCTGGGTTAAGCACAACAGGGGGAAAGACACTACCTTGGGCTGTGATTGAGGAGAGCTGCAGACACCTACAAAGGCAGCATATCAGAGCTCTGTAAGCTCACAAGCCTCCCTTACTTTAGCACTCCCCTCCTTTGGGGCAAAATTCCCAATGCAGGAAGAAGGAAAGACACACACTTGAGGGGAACAGAGCCTGAGTGAGCCCAAACCTCAGGGCTTCTACTCTAGCAACTTGGGGGCAGACCTTCCCTCTGACATGTCAGCATCTGCCATTGAGCAGAGAGGAAGTCCCACCTCACACCCTATGAAGGCTTTAACACCAGTCACACCCCCATTAAGGTGACAGTGACCAACACACCCTGAAGAAAGATGTGCCTGGCCTCCAGATCAAATCCCCAGCCCTCGTGGCAAAGACACTGAGCACACACAGTCTACATAGGGACACTCACACTTAAAAACACCCCTTCAAGACCACAATAGATGTTGTTAACTGTTTCAACTAAATTCATAGAGACAGAGGAAGTTAAGTAAAATGAAAAGGCAGAGGAACTACTCCCAATTGAAAGAGCAAGAGAAAACCCCTGAAAAAAATAATGAAACACATAATCTGTCTACCAGAAACTGAATTCAAAAAGTTGGTTAAAAAATACTGCGAACTGAATTAAGAAAGAGTATCAATAGAAACAAAGCTCATTTTAACAAGGAACTAGAAACTGTAAAGAAGACCCAATCAATAATAGATAATTCAATTTCTGAGATAAAAAGCACTCTAGAAGCAATGAATAGCCGACTAAATGACACAGAAGAATGCATAAGTGATCTGAAAGATAGAATAATGGAAATCACTCAATCAGAACAGCAGTCAAAAAGACAAATGAAAAAACAATGAAAGCAACATATGAGATCTATGGGATAATATAAAATGTACCAACATATGCATAATAAGGGTTCCAGAAGGAGAAGAGAGAGAGAACATCAAAAATGTGTTTGAATAAATTATGGCTGAAAAGTTCCCAAACTTAAAGAAGGAAACAGGTATCCAGATACAGGAAGCACTGAGGATCCCAAACAAGATGAAACAAAACAGACCCACAACAAAACATACTTAAAATGGCAAAAGTTAAAGAGAATTCTAAAGGCAGCAAGAGAAAAACAAAGAGTCGTATACAATGGAACCCACAAAAGGCTATCAGCTGATTTCTCTGCAGAAACTTTGCAGGCCAGAAAGGAGTGGCATGACATATTCAAAGTCCTGAAAGGGAAAAACCTGCAAAGTAGGATACTCTACCCAGCAAAATTATCATTTAGAATAGAAGGAAAGATAAAGAATGTTTTAGACAAGCAAAAATTAAAAGAATTCAGCAATACCAAACTAAAAGAAATGTTGAAGGGTCTTCTCTAAATGGAAAAGAAGCAAGAATCTGTAGGAAAGGGATAATTCCAATAAGAAAGGCAAATATATAATAATGATTGACAATCAGTTAAATAATTCAGCACATAGATTAAAAAAAAACAAAACAAGAATGTAAAAGCAAATATAACTACAATAAACAGGAAAGGGATAAGCATAAAGATGTAAAATATGACATAAAAACCACAAAATGTGGGGAGAGGAGTAAAAAGATGTAGATCTTTTAAAATGTGTTTGAACTTAATAATTATCAGTTTAAAGCAAGTAAATATAGGGACTTCCCTGGTTGTCCAGTGGTTAAGAATCTGCCTTCCAATGCAGGGGACATGGGTTCGATCCCTGGTTGGGAAACTAAGATCCCACATGTCGTGGGGCAACTAAGCCCACGCACCACAACTACTGAGCCCATGCACCACAACTAGAGAGCCTGTGCGCCACAACTAGAGAGAAGCCCACGTGCCACAATGAAAGATCCCACATGCTGCAACAAAGATCCCACAACTAAGACCCAACACAGCCAAAAATAAAATAAAATTAATTAATTTTTAAAAATAAAAATATAATTAAGTAGTTATAATTATGGGTCAACATATATGAAACCCACGGTAACCACAAATCTAAAACATACAATAGACAATGATGCCCTCTCTGTCTTCTATTTAACATTGTATTGGAAGTCCTAGCCATCGCCATCAGACAAGAAAAAGGAATAAAACGTATCCAAATTGGAAGGGAAGAGGTAAAACTATCACTATATGCAGATGACATGACACTCCATTGAGAACCCTAAAGTCTTCACCCAAAAACTATTATAACGAATAAATGAATTCAGTAAGGTTGCAGGATACAAGATTAATATATAGAAATCTGTTGCACTTCTATACACTAATAATGAAATATCAAAGAAAGTTAAAAAACAATCCTGTGTAAAACTCATATCAAAAAATAAATAAAATACCCAGAGATAAACTTAACCAAAGAAGTAAAAGATCTATATTCTGACAACTATAAAACACCATTGAAGAAGACTGAAGCTGCTTCAAAGAAATGGAAAGATATCCCATGCTCTTGGATTGGAAGAAAAACAAACACTGGCAAATTCTATAAAATATTCAAAAATTTAATATCTATCCTTCTCAAACTCTTCCAAAAATAGAAGAGGTGGGAAACCTTCCAAACACATTTTACAAAGCCAGCGTTACCCTGATACCAAAACCAGACAAGGACAACACAAAAAAAGAAAGTCACAAAAATCCTCAACTAAATATTAGCAAAACAAATCCAACAACATATTAAAAGAATTATACACCATGGTCAAGTGGGATTTATCCCTGGGATGCAAAGATGGTTCAACATCTGCAGATCAATCAATGTGGTACATCACAGTAACAAAATGAAGGATAAAAATCATAAGATCATCTCAATAGATGAAGAAAAAAGCATTTAACAAGATTCAACAGCCACTTATGATAAAAATTATCAGCAAAGTGAATGTAGAAAAAATGTACCTCAACATATTAAAGCCCATATATGACAAACCCACAGCTAACATCATATTCTCAATGGTGAAAAGCTGAAAGCATTTTCTCTTAGATCAGGAACAAGATAAGGATGTGCACTCTTGCCACTTTTACTCAACACAATATTGGAAGTCCTACCCACTGCAATCACACAAGATTAAGAAATAAAATGTATCCAAATTGGAAGGAAGGGAAGAAATATAACTGTCACATAATACTATACATACACATATATTATACATATACATAGAGTACAGTAATGACTAAAAAAAAAATCAACAAAAACTAATAAAACTAATAAAGAAGTTCAGTAAAGTTACAGGATACAAAATCCATATATTGAACCTGTGCTGTTTCTATACTATAATAATAAACTATCAGAAAGAAAAATTAGGTAAACAATCCCATTACAATTGCATCAAAAGAGTAAAATACCTAGGAATAAAATTAACCAAGGAGATGAAACACCTGTACACTGAAAACTATAAGACATTGATGAAAGAAATTTAATAAGACACAAATAAATGGAAAGATATGCTGTGTTCATGGATTAGAGGAATTAATATTATTAAAATGTCCATACTACCCAAAGAAATCTACAGATTCAATGCAATCTCTATCAAATTTCCAATGGTACATTTCACAGAAGTTGAACAAATAATTCTAAAATTTGTATAGAACCACCATCAATTCTGAATAGCCAAAACAATCTTAAGAAAGAAGGGCAAAGCTGGAGGTATCATGCTCCCTGATTTCAAACTGTACTACAAAGCTATAGTAAATAAAGCAGTATGGCACTGGCACACCAAAAAAAGACACATAGATCAATGCAACAGAATTGAGAATCCAGAAATGAACCAAAACATATATGGATAATTAATTTACAACAAGTGAGCAAAGAATATACAATGGAGAAAGCATAGTTTCTCCAAAAAAATAGGGTTTGGAAAACTGAACAGTCACATGCAAAAGAAAGAAACTAGACTAGCAACTTACACCATACACAAAAACTAAATCAAAATGAATTAAAGACTTGAATGAAAGACTTGAAACCAAAAATTCCTAGAAGAAAACACAGGTGATAACCTCAATTACATCATTCTTAGCAATGTTTTTGTGGATCTGACTCCAAAAGCAAGGGAAACAAAACCAACAATAAACAAATAGGACCACATCAAAGTAAAAGATTTCTACACAGCAAAGTAAACTATTATCAAAATGAAAAAGCAACTATGTGCATCGACAGATGAATGGATAAAGAAGATGTGGTACTTATATACAATGGAATATTACTCAGCCATTAAACAGAATGAAATAATGCCATTTGTAGCAACATGGATGGACCTAGAGATTACCATACTAAGTGAAGTCAGTAAGACAGAGAAAGACAAATATCACATGATATCGCTTATATGTGGAATCTAAAAAAAATGATACAAATGAACGTATTTACAAAACAGAAATAGAGTTACAGATGTAGAAAACAAACTTATGGTTACCGGGGGAAAGGGTGGAGAGGGATAAATTGGGAGACTGCTATTGACATATACACACTACTATATATATAAAATAGATAACTAATAAGGACCTACTGTATAGCACAGGGAACTCGACTCAGTACTCTGTAATGGCTTATATGGGAAAAGAATCGAAAAAAGAGTGGATACATGTGTATGTATAACTGATTCACTTTGCTGTACAGCAGAAACTAACACAACATTGTAAATCAACTATACTCCAATAAAAAATTTTTTTAAAAAGGAAAAACAAAAAACAAAAAAGCAACCTACTGCATGAGAGAAGATATTTGAAAATTATATATCCAGTAGCAGTTAACATCTAAAATATATAAAGACCTTATACAACTAAACAACAACAATAACAACAAATAAGCCAATTTAAAAACTAGGCAGAGGATCTGAATGGTCACTTTTCCAAAGAAGACACATAGCTGGCCAATAGGCACACGAAAAGATGTTCAACATCACTATTCATCAGGGAAATGCAAGTGAAAACCACAGTGAGATATCATCTCACACCTGCTTGAATGGTTATTATCAAAAAAAGAAGAAATAAATGTTGGAGAAAAGGGAACCCTTGTACACCATTGGTGGGAATGGAAATTGGTGCAGCCACTATGGAAAACAGTATGAAAATTCCTCAAAAAATTAAGAATTGAACTTCCATATGACCAAGCTGTTCCATATGTGGGTATTTATCCAAAGAACACAAAAACACCAATTTGAAAGATAGATATAGCGCTATGTTTACTGTAGCATTATTTACAATAGCCAAGATATGGAAACAGCCTAAGTGTCCATTAATAAATGAATGCATAAAGATGATGTGGTATATAAATACACAATGTAATACTACTCAGCCATAAAAAAGAACGAAATTCTGCCATTTGAGACAACATGGATGGACCTTGAAGTCATTATGCTAGGTTAAAATAGGTCAAACAGAGAAAGACAAACACCATATGATTTCACTCATATGTGGTACCTTAAAAAGCAAACAAATGACCAAACAAAATAAAACAAAAACAATCTCATAGATACAGAGATCAGATTAGTGGTTACTAGAGGGAAAAGGCGTTGGGGTGTAGGCAAAATGGGTGAAGGGGGTCAACTGTTTGGTGATGGATGATAACTAGTCTGGTGGTGATTACTTTTAAGAGTATATGGATGTCAAATATAATGCTATACACCTTAAACTCATATAATAAAAAAGTATCATTGAGCTGAAGACAGATCAATTACAGCAGCTGAAACACAATGTAAAAAAAATAAGGTTAAAAGAAAAAGAAACAGAGATCAAAAGCTGTGGGATAATATCAAATGATCTATTATACATTTAACTAGAATCTTGGAAAGGGAAGAGAGGGAGCATGAGGCAAAAAAAATCTGAAGAGATAGTGGGTGAAAATTTTGCAGAAATAATGAAACATATCAAAACTCACTTCCAATAAGCTCAGAAAACCAGAGTCAAAACAAATGCCAAACATGTGGGTGTACACACACACAATTATATTCAAACCACTGAAAATCAAAAATAAAGATAAAATCTCAACGGTAGACAGGATTTTTTAAATCATATCTAAAAAGGAGCAGACTACTTGTCAGAAACTGCTCAAGCAAGAAAATGATGGAGTAGTATCTCTGAAGTAGGTAAATAAAAACTATTAGTCCAGAATACTATACCCAGTGAAATATCTCTAGAAAGTTAATGCAAAATAACATTTTTTTCAACCTTCAAAGATGAGATGATTCATTTCCAGCTGACTTACATTAAAGAAATATGAAAGAAAGCTCTTCAGGCAGAAGAAATATTATATAAGACAGAAACTTAGGTTTACACAAATGTTACAGATGTGGTTTAAAAGATGATAATATAAATGAGAACATTTGTTCTGAATTTTAACTGTCTAAAGTAAAAATGGTACTATATATAGTGGATTTAATTTCTTATATGTAGAAATTGAAAGTATGGAGACATTGGAAGTATATTATTGTAAACTGCTTACACTATACAGGAAGTAGTATAATATTATTTGAAGGTAGGCTGTGATGATTCAAGAATATGTATTGTAAATTCTATAGCATAACCACACCAAAAAAGATTAAACAGGTATAAATATAAAGCTAGCAGTGTACATTAAATGGAATAATTAAAAAAACAATAGATCCAAATTGGATAAAAATAAGGAAAAATTAAACAAAAAAAGATATGAAAGAAACAGAAAACAAATATCAGATAAAAGAGCAAATCCAACCATTAGCCACTGATGTGTAAATGGCCTAAAAACAGAGATTGCAGAGTAAATAAAAGCAAGTCCCAACTATATGTTGTCTACAAGAAACCTATTTTAAATTTAAAAAAACAATCGGCAATCAGAGAAGAAAAATAATTAAAGGAATCCAGATTGGAAAAGAAGAAGTAACACTGTCACAGTTTGCAGATGACATGATACTACAGATAGAAAATCCTAAAGATGCTACCAGAAAACTACTAGAGCTCATCAATGAATTCAGTAAAGTGGCAGGATACAAAATTAATACACAGAAATCTCTTGCATTTCTATACACTAACAACAAAAGACCAGGAAGAGAAATTAAAGAAACAATCCCATTAACCACTGCATCAAAAAGAATAAAATACTGGGCTTCCCTGGTGGTGCAGTGGTTAGGAGTCAACCTGCCAATGTGGGGGACACGGGTTCAAGCCCTGGTCCAGGAGGCTCCCACATGCCACGGAGCAACAGGGCCCATGTGCCACAACTATTGAGCCTGTGCTCTACAGGCCTCAAGCCACAACTGCTGAGCACATGTGCCACAACTACTGAAGCCCATGCACCTAGAGCCTGTGTTCCGCAAAAACAGAGGCCACCTTAATGAGAGGTCTGTGCACCGAAGCAAGGAGTAGCTCCCTCTCGACACAACTAAAAAGAAAGCCCATGCACAGCAATGAAGACCCAACACAGCCATAAATAAATAGATAGATAGATAGATAGATAGATAGATAGATAGATAGATAGATAGATAGAAAGAATAAAATAAAATACCAAGGAATAAACCTACCTAAGGATACAAAAGACCTGTACTCCAAAAACTATAAGATGCTGATGAAAAAAATCAAAGATGGCACAGATGGAAAGATATACCCTGTTCTTGGATTGGAAGAATCGATACTGTCAAAATGACTATACTACCCAAGGCAATCTACAGATTCAATGAAATCCCTATCAAATTACCAATGGCATTTTCACAGAACTAGAACAAAAAATCTTAAAATCTGTATGGTGACACAAAAGACCCTGAATAACCTAAGCAATCTTGAGAAAGGAAACTGAGCTGGAGGAATCAGGCTCCCTGACTTAAGACTATACTACAAAGCTACAACCATCAAAAGAGTATGGTACTGGCACAAAAACAGAAATATACATCAATTGAACACGACAGAAAGGCCAGAAATAAACCCACGCACCTTTGGTCAATTAATCTATGACAAAGAAGGCAAGACTATTCAATGAAGAAAAGACAGTAATAATAAATGCTACCGGGGAAACTGGACAGCTACATGTAAAAAAATGAAATTAAAACATTCTTTAACACCATACACAACAATAAACTCAAAATGGATTAAAGACCTAAATATAAGACTGGATATTATAAAACTCTTCGAGGAAAACATAGACAGAACACACTTAGACATAAATTGCAGCAATATCTTTCCAAAGCTGTCTCCTAGGGTAATGGAACTAAAAATAAAAGTAAACAAATGGGACCTAATTAAAGTCAAAAGCTTTTGCACAGCAAATGAAACCATAAACAAAAGGAAAAGACAACCTAAAGAACAGGAGAAAATATTTGCAAATGATGTGACAGACAAGGGATTAGTCTACAAAATTTACAAACAGCTCATGCAGCTCAATATCAATAAAAAAAAAAAAACCAATAGAAAAAATGGGCAGAAGACCTAAACAGACATTTCTACAAAGAAGGCATACAAATGGCCAAGAGACACATGAAAAGATGTTTAACATCACTAATTATTAGAGAAATGCAAATCAAAACTACAATGAGATATCACCTGACACCAGTCAGAATGGCCATCATTGGTCTTCTCTGGTGGCACAGTGGTTAAGAATCTGCCTGCTTAGTCGAAAACTTCCCTAACATGGGAAAGGAAATAGCCACCCAAATCCAGAAAGCACAGAGAGTCCCATACAAGATAAACCCAAGGAGAAACACACCGAGACACATAGTAATCAAATCGGCAAAAATTAAAGGCAAAGAAAAATTATTGAAAGCAGCAAGGGAAAAATGACAAATAACATACAAGGGAACTCCCATAAGGTTAACAGCTGATTTCTCAGCAGAAACTCTACAAGCCAGAAGGGAGGGACATGATATACTTAAAGCGATGAAAGGGAAGAACACACAACCAAGATTACTCTACCCAGCAAGGATCTCATTCAGATTCAACGGAGAAATCAAAAGCTTTACAGACAAGTAAAAGCTAAGAGAATTCAGCATCACCAAACCAGCTCTACAACAAATGCTAAAGGAACTTCCCTAAGTGGGAAACACAAGAGAAGAAAAGGACCTACAAAAACAAACCCAAAACAATTAAGAAAATGGTCATAGGAACATACATATTGATAATTACCTTAAACGTTAATGGATTAAATGCTCCGACCAAAAGACACAGGCTCGCTGAATGGATACAAAAACAAGACCCGTATATATGCCGTCTACAAGAGACCCACTTCAGACCTAGGAACACATTCAGACTGAAAGTGAGGGGATGGAAAAAGATATTCCATGCAAATGGAAATCAAAAGAAAGCTGGAGTAGCAATACTCATATCAGATAAAATAGACTTTAAAATAAAGAATGTTACAAGAGACAAGGAAGGACACTACATAATGATCAAGGGATCAATCCAAGAAGAAGGTATAAATATTATAAATATATATGTATGCAACATAGGAGCACCACAATACATAAGGCAACTGCTAACAGCTATAAAAGAGGAAATTGACAGTAACACAATAATAGTGGGGACTTTAACACCTCACTTACACCAATGGACAGATCACCCAAAATGAAAATTAATAAGGAAACACAAGCTTTAAATGACACAATAGACCAGATAGATTTAATTGATATTTATAGGACATTCCATCCAAAACCAGCAGATTACACTTTCTTTTCAGTGCACATGGAACATTCTCCAGGAGAGATCATATCTTGGGTCACAAATCAAGCATCAGTAAACTGAAGAAAACTGAAATCATATCAAGCATCTTTTCTGACCACAATAAGATTAAAAACCAATTACAGGGGAAAAAACGTAAAAAACACAAACACATGGAGGTGAAACAATACATTACTAAATAACCAAGAAATCACTGAAGAAATCAAAGAGGAAATAAAAAAATACCTAGAGACAAATGACAATGAAAACACGACAATCCAAAACCTATGGGACGCAGCAAAAGCAGTTCTAAGAGGGAAGTCTACAGCTATACAACCCTACCTCAAGAAACAAGAAAAATCTCAAATAAACAATCTAACCTTACACCTAAAGGAACTAGAGAAAGAGGAAAACACAAAACCCAAAGTTAGTAGAAGGAAAGAAATCATAAAGATCAGAGCAGAAATAAATGAAATAGAAACAAAGAAAACAATAGCAAAGATCAATAAAACTAAAAGCTGGTTCTTAAGAAGATAAACAAAATTGATAAACCATTAGCCAGACTCATCAAGAAGAGGAAGGAGAGTACTCAAATCAATAAAATTAGAAATGAAAAAGGAGAAGTTACAAAGCATCCTAAGAGACTACTACAAGCAACCGTATGCCAATAAAATGGACAACGTGTAAGAAATGGACAAATTCTTACAAAGGTATAACCTTCCAAGACTGAACCAGGAAGAAACAGAAAATATGAACAGACCAATCACAAGTAATGAAATTCAAACTGTGATTAAAAATATTCCAACAAACAAAAGTCCAGGACCAGATGCCTTCACAGGTGAATTCTATCAAACATTTAGAGAAGAGCTAACACCCATCCTTCTCAAACTCTTCCAAAAAATTGCAGAGGAAGGAACACTCCCAAACATTCTCTGAGGCCACCAACACCCTGATACCAAAACCAGACAAAGATACTACAAAAAAAGAAAATTACAGACCAATATCACTGATGAATATAGATGAACAAATCCTCAACAAAATACTAGCAAACAGAATCCAACAGAACATTAAAAGGATCATACATCATGATCAAGTGGGGTTTATCCCAGGAATGCAAGGATTCTTCAATATACGCAAATCAATGTGCTACACCATATTAACAACTTGAAGAATAAAAACCATAGGACCATCTCAATAGATGCAGAAAGAGCTTTTAACAAAATTCAACACCCATTTATGATAAAAACTCTCCAGAAAGTGGGCATAGAGGGAAACTACCTCAACATAATAAAGACCATATATAACAAAGCCACAGCAAACATCATTCTCAATGGTGAAAAACTGAAAGCATTTCCTCTAAGATCAGGAACAACACAAGGATGTCCACTCTCGCCCCTATTATTCAACACAGTTTTGGAAGTCCTAGCCATGGCAATCAGAGAAGAAAAAGAAATACAAATTGGAAAAGAAGAAGTAAAACTGTCACTGTTCACAGATGACATAATACTATACATAGAGCATCCTAAAGAGCCACCAGAAAACTACTAGAGCTAATCAATGAATTTGGTAAAGTTGCAGGATAGAAAATTAATGCTCAGAAATCTCTTGCATTCTTATACACTAATGATGAAAAATCTGGAAGAGAAATTAAGGAAACACTCCCATTTACCATTGCAACAAAATGAATAAAATACCTAGGAATAAACCTACCTAGGGAGAGAAAAGACCTGTATGCAGAAAACTATAAGATACTGTTGAAAGAAATTAAAGATGATACCAACAGATGGAGAGATAGACCATGTTCTTGGACTGGAAGAATCAACATTGTGAAAATGACTATACTACCCAAAGCAATCTACAGATTCAGTGCAATCCCTATCAAATTACCAATGGCATTTTTTACAGAACTAGAACAAAAAATGTTAAAATTTGTATGGAAACATAAAAGACCCCGAATAGCCAAAGCAGTCTTGAGGGAATAAAACGGAGCTGGACGAATCAGACTCCCTGACTTCAGACTATACTTCAAAGCTACAGTAATCAAGACAATATGGTACTGGCACAAAAACAGAAATATAGATCAATGGAACAGGATAGAAAGCCCAGAGATAAACCCACGCACCTATGGTCAACTAAACTATGACAAAGGAGGCAAGGATATTCAGTGGAGAAAAGACAGTCTCTTCAATAAGTGGTGCTGGGAAAACTGGACAGCTACATGTAAAAGAATGAAATTCGAACACTCTCTAACACCATACACAAAAATAAACTCAAAATGAATTAGACCTAAATGTAAGACCAGACACTATAAAATTCTTAGAGGAAAACAAAGGAAGAACACTTTTTGACATAAATCACAGCAAGATCTTTTTTGATCCACCTCCTAGAGAAATGGAAACAAAAACAAAAGTAAACAAATGGGACCTAGTGAAACTTAAAAGCTTTTGCAAAGCAAAGGAAACTACAAACAAGACAAAAAGACAACCCTCAGAATGGGAGAAAATATTTGCAAACGAATCAACAGACAAAGGATTAATCTCCGAAGTATATTAACAGCTCATGCAGCTCAATATTAAAAAAACAAACAACCCAATCAAAAAATGGGCAGAAGACCTAAATAGACATTTCTCCAAAGAAGACACACAGATGGCCAAGAAGCACATGAAAAGCTGTTCAACATCACTAATTATTAGAGAAATGCAAATCAAAACTACAATGAGTTGTCACCTCACACCAGTTAGAATGGGCATCATCAGAAAATCTACAAACAACAAATGCTGGAGAGGATGTGGAGAAAAGGGAACCCTCTTGCACTGTTTGTGGGAATGTACATTGATACAGCCACTATGGAGAACAGTATGGAGGTTCCTCAAAAAACTAAAAATAGAATTACCATATGATCCAGAAATCCCACTGCTGGGCATATACCCAGAGAAAACCATAATTCAAAAAGACACATGAGGATTAACCAAGATGGCGGAGTAGAAGGACGTGCTCTCACTCCCTCTTGAGAGAGCACCAGAATCACAACTAGCTGCTGGACAATCATTGACAGGAAGACCCTGGACTTCACCAAGGAGGATACCCCACGACCAAGGACAGAGGAGAAGCCACAGTGAGACGGTAGGAGGGGTGCAATCAGAGTAAAATCAAATCCCATAACTGCTGGGTGGGTGACTCACAGACTGTGGAACACTTATACCACAGAAGTCCACCCACTGGAGTGAAGGTTCTGAGCCCCACGTCAGGCTTCCCAACCTGGGGGTCCGGCAACAGGAGGAGGAATTCCTAGAGAATCAGACTTTGAAGCCTAG
Organism: Balaenoptera physalus; assembly: GCF_965194825.1. Taxonomy (NCBI): domain Eukaryota; kingdom Metazoa; phylum Chordata; class Mammalia; order Artiodactyla; family Balaenopteridae; genus Balaenoptera; species Balaenoptera physalus. The sequence continues at coordinate 72,759,393 of NC_138894.1, read as the reverse complement.
TGGGAATTGATTGCAGGACTTTGACAGGACTGGGGGAAACAGAGACCCCACTCTTGGAGGGCACACACAAAGTAATGTGTGCATCGGGACCCAGGGGAAGGAGCAGTGACCCTGGGGGAGACTGAACCAGACCTACCTGCTGGTGTTGGGGGGTCTCCTGCAGAGGCGAGTGGTGGCTCTGTTTCACCGTGGGGATAAGGACACTGGCAGCAGAGGTTCTGGGAAGTTCTCCTTGGTGTGAGCCCTCCCAGAGTTTGCCATTAACCGAACCAAAGAGCACGGGTAGGCTCCAGTGTGGGGTTGCCTCAGGCAAAACAACCAACAGGGAGGGAACCCAGCCCCACCCATCAACAGTCAAGTGGATTAAGGTTTTACTGAGCTCTGACCGCCTCAGCAACAGGGAGGGAACCCAACCCCACCCATCAACAGTCAAGTGGATTAAGGTTTTACTGAGCTCTGACCGCCACAGCAACAGTCAGCTCTACCCACCACCAGAGCCTCCCATCAAGCCTCTTAGATAGCCTCAACCACCAGAGGGCAGACAACAGAAGCAAGGAAAACTACAATCCTGCAGCCTGTGGACCAAAAACCACATTCACAGAAAGATAGAGAAGATGAAAAGGCAGAGGGCTATGTACCAGATGAAGGAACAAGAAAAAACCCCAGAAAAACAACTAAATGAAGTGGAGATAGGCAGCCTTCCAGAAAAAGAATTCAGAATAATGATAGTGAAGATGATCCAGGACCTCGGAATAAGAATGGAGGCAAAGATTGAGAAGATGCAAGAAATGATTAACAAAGACCTAGAAGAATTAAAGAACAAACAAACAGAGATGACCAATACAATAACTGAGATGAAAACTACACTAGAAGGAATCAATAGCAGAATAACTGAGGCAGAAGAATGGATAAGTGACCTGGAAGACAGAATGGTGGAATTCACTGCTGCTGAACAGACTAAAGAAAAAAGAATGAAAAGAAATGAAGACAGCCTAAGAGACCTCTGGGACAACATTAAACACAACAACATTCACATTATAGGGGTCCCAGAAGGAGAAGAGAGAGAGAAAGGACCAGAGAAAATATATGAAGAGATTATAGTCGAAAACTTCCCTAACATGGGAAAGGAAATAGCCACCCAAGTCCAGGAAGTGCAGAGAGTCCCATACAGAATAAACCCAAGGAGAAACACGCCGAGACACATAGTAATCAAAGTGGCAAAAATTAAAGACAAAGAAAAATTATTGAAAGCAGCAAGGGAAAAACGACAAATAACATACAAGGAAACTCCCATAAGGTTAACAGCTGATTTCTCAGCAGAAACTCTGCAAGCCAGAAGGGAGTGGCATGATATACTTAAAGTGATGAAAGGGAAGAACCTACAACCAAGATTACTCTACCCGGCAAGGATCTCATTTAGATTTGATGGAGAAATCAAAAGCTTTGCAGACAAGCAAAAGCTAAGAGAATTCAGCACCACCAAACCAGCTCTACAACAAATGCTAAAGGAACTTCTCTAAGTGGGAAACACAAGAGAAGAAAAGGACCTACAAAAACAAACCCAAAACAATTAAGAAAATGGTCATAGGAACATACATATCGATAATTACCTTAAACGTGAATGGATTAAATGCCCCAACCAAAAGACATAGACTGGCTGAATGGATACAAAAACAAGACCCATATATATGCTGTCTACAAGAGACCCACTTTAGACCTAGGGACACATACAGACTGAAAGTGAGGGGATGGAAAAAGATATTCCATGCAAATGGAAATCAAAAGAAAGCTGGAGTAGCTATACTCATATCAGATAAAATAGACCTTAAAATAAAGAATGTTACAAGAGACAAGGAAGGACACTACATAATGATCCAGGGATCAATCCAAGAAGAAGATATAACAATTATAAATATATATGCACCCAACATAGGAGCACCTCAATACATAAGGCAACTGCTAACAGCTGTAAAAGAGGGAATTGACAGTAACACAATAATAGTGGGGGACTTTAGCACCTCACTTACACCAATGGACAGATCATCCAAAATGAAAATAAATAAGGAAACAGAAGCTTTTAATGACACAAAAGACCAGATAGATTTAATTGATATATATAGGACATTCCATCCAAAAACAGCAGATTACACGTTCTTCTCAAGTGCGCACGGAACATTCTCCAGGATAGGTCACATCTTGGGTCACAAATCAAGCCTCAGTAAATTTAAGAAAATTGAAATCACATCAAGCATCTTTTCCGACCACAACGCTATGAGATTAGAAATGAATTACAGGGAAAAAAACATAAAAAGGACAAACACATGGAGGCTAAACAATACGTTACTAAATAACCAAGAGATCACTGAAGAAATCAAAGAGGAAATAAAAAAATACCTAGAGACAAATGACAAAGAAAACACGACAACCCAAAACCTATGGGATGCAGCAAAAGCGGTTCTAAGAGGGAAGTTTATAGCTATACAATCCTACCTAAAGAAACAAGAAAAATCTCAAGTAAACAATCTAAACTTACACCTAAAGAAACTAGAGAAAGAAGAACAAACAAAACCCAAAGTTAGCAGAAGGAAAGAAATCATTAAGATCAGAGCAGAAATAAATGAAATAGAAACAAAGAAAACAATAGCAAAGATCAATAAAACTAAAAGTTGGTTCTTTGAGAAGATAAACAAAATTGATAAGCCATTAGCCAGACTCATCAAGAAAAAGAGGGAGAGGACTCAAATCAATAAAATCAGAAATGAAAAAGGAGAAGTTACAACAGACACCGCAGAAATACAAAGCATCCTAAGAGACTACTACAAGCAACTTTACGCCAATAAAATGGACAACCTGGAAGAAATGGACAAATTCTTAGAAAGGTATAACCATCCCAGACTGAATCAGGAAGAAACAGAAAATATGAACAGACCAATCACAAGTAATGAAATTGAAACTGATTAAAAATCTTCCAACAAACAAAAGTCCAGGACCAGATGGCTTCACAGGTGAATTCTATCAAACATTTAGAGAAGAGCTAACACCCATCCTTCTCAAACTCTTCCAAAAAATTGCAGAGGAAGGAACACTCCCAAACTCATTCTATGAGGCCACCATCACCCTGATACCAAAACCAGACAAAGACACTACAAAAAAAGAAAATTACAGACCAATATCACTGATGAATATAGATGCAAAAATCCTCAACAAAATACTAGCAAACAGAATCCAGCAACACATTAAAAGAATCATACACCACGATCAAGTGGGATTTATCCCAGGGATGCAAGGATTCTTCAATATACGCAAATCAATCAATGTGATACACCATATTAACAAACTGAAGAAGAAAAACCATATGATCATCTCAATAGATGCAGAAAAAGCTTTTGACAAAATTCAACACCCATTTCTGATAAAAACTCTCCAGAAAGTGGGCATAGAGGGAACCTACCTCAACATAATAAAGGCCATATATGACAAACCCACAGCAAACATCATTCTCAATGGTGAAAAACTGAAAGCATTTCCTCTAAGATCAGGAACGAGACAAGGATGTCCACTCTCACCACTATTATTCAACATAGTTCTGGAAGTCCTAGCCACGGCAATCAGAGAAGAAAGAGAAATAAAAGAAATACAAATTGGAAAAGAAGAAGTAAAACTGTCACTGTTTGCGGATGACATGATACTATACATAGAGAATCCTAAAACTGCCACCAGAAAACTGCTAGAGCTAATTAATGAATATGGTAAAGTTGCAGGATACAAAATTAATGCACAGAAATCTCTTGCATTCCTATACACTAATGATGAAAAATCTGAAAGAGAAATTATGGAAACACTCCCATTTACCATTGCAACAAAAAGAATAAAATACCTAGGAATAAACCTACCTAGGGAGACGAAAGACCTGTATGCAGAAAACTATAAGACACTGATGAAAGAAATTAAAGATGATACCAACAGATGGAGAGATATACCATGTTCTTGGATTGGAAGAATCAACATTGTGAAAATGAGTATACTACCCAAAGCAATCTACAGACTCAATGCAATCCCTATCAAATTACCAATGGCATTTTTTACAGAGCTAGAACAAATCATCTTAAAATTTGTATGGAGACACAAAAGACCCCGAATAGCCAAAGCAGTCTTGAGGCAAAAAAATGGAGCTGGAGGAATCAGACTCCCTGACTTCAGACTATACTACAAAGCTACAGTAATCAAGACAATATGGTACTGGCACAAAAACAGAAACATAGATCAATGGAACAAGATAGAAAGCCCAGAGATTAACCCACGCACCTATGGTCAACTAATCTATGACAAAGGAGGCAAAGATATACAATGGAGAAAAGACAGTCTCTTCAATAAGTGGTGCTGGGAAAACTGGACAGCTACATGTAAAAGAATGAAATTAGAATACTGCCTAACACCATACACAAAAATAAACTCAAAATGGATTAGAGACCTAAATATAAGACTGGACACTATAAAACTCTTAGAGGAAAACATAGGAAGAACACTCTTTGACATAAATCACAGCAAGATCTTTTTTGATCCACCTCCTAGAGTAATGGAAATTAAGACAAAAATAAACAAGTGGGACCTAATGAAACTTCAAAGCTTTTGCACAGCAAAGGAAACCATAAACAAGACGAAAAGACAACCCTCAGAATGGGAGAAAATATTTGCAAATGAATCAACGGACAAAGGATTAATCTCCAAAATATATAAACAGCTCATTCAGCTCAATATCAAAGAAACAAACACCCCAATCCAAAAATGGGCAGAGGACCTAAATAGACATTTCTCCAAAGAAGACATACAGACGGCCACGAAGCACATGAAAAGATGCTCAACATCACTAATTATTAGAGAAATGCAAATCAAAACTACAATGAGGTATCACCTCACTCCTGTTAGAATGGGCATCATCAGAAAATCTACAGACAACAAATGCTGGAGAGGGTGTGGAGAAAAGGGAAACCTCTTGCACTGTTGGTGGGAATGTAAATTGATACAGCCACTATGGAGAACAATATGGAGGTTCCTTAGAAAACTAAAAATAGAATTACCATATGACCCAGCAATCCCACTACTGGGCATATACCCAGAGAAAACCGTAATTCAAAAAGACACATGCACCCGAATGTTCATTGCAGCACTATTTACAATAGCCAGGTCATGGAAGCAACCTAAATGCCCATCAACAGAGGAATGGATAAAGAAGATGTGGTACATATATACAATGGAATATTACTCAGCCATAAAAAGGAACGAAATTGAGTCATTTGTTGAGACGTGGATGGATCTAGAGACTGTCATACAGAGTGAAGTAAGTCAGAAAGAGAAAAACAAATATCGTATATTAATGCATGTATGCGGAACCTAGAAAAATGGTACAGATGAGCCAGTTTGCAGGGCAGAAGTTGAGACACAGATGTAGAGAATGGACATATGGACACCAAGGGGGGAAAACTGCGGTGAGGTGGGGATGGTGGTGTGCTGAATTGGGCGATTGGGATTGACATGTATACACTGATGTGTATAAAAATGATGCCTAATAAGAACCTGCAGTATAAAAAAACAAACAAAACAACTAATACTAAACTTTCATTGGGTTATTTGTATGGAAATATGTTAATATAAATGTTTCAGACATTACATGAAATTTCTAAAAATCTTATATTTGTATTTGTATGGAAATATGTATGGAAATATGTTAATATAAATGTTTCAGACATTACATGAAATTTCTAAAAATCTTATATGTTCTGGTATAATGTTATAAGTAATAATCCTAGTTATTAGTTTAAAATGTATATCTCAGAAATAACTAATTTTCTTGTCAACTGCATTATTATGAACTTTCATCAAATCTTTAACCGTGGTCATTTTTAAGTCTTTTGTCATTTACAGACAGTTCTGGGTGTACTCTGATGATTTTGCAAATATGTTCCTATAAAAGGGTTTCATCTTCAAGAAATTCATGGAAAAGACTCTGACAAGTACAGGTTTCAGGTAACTGACTGTACTGCTGAACTGAATGAATAAGCATTTTCAGAACTCTAATGAAAAACTGATGAACTCATAAAAGTGCTAACAAAATATCAAGATGAAAAAAAAAATGAATTACATGGGACTGAGTGAACTGATGAGGATGAGTATAATTTTTGTGACTTTCTGTCTGAATTTAAAAAAAAAAAAAAATCCCACAAGGACTCAGAGGCAAAGAATATACAAATCAATTTTCACTGCAAAGTAAAGGAGCTGTTACAGTGGAGGATTACTGGACTGAATGTCAATATTATGACATAGTACGAGTGTGTTTCATGTTTGGTAATTGCAATCATTGTTGCTTTTGTTGTGGTCATCCATGTACAATGCTTGGTGTCAGTCTATTTATCTCTTGTAAAAATAAAATACAGTGTGTGTGTGTGGAAAAAAAAAAAAGCTAAATAAATAAAGCAGATTATTTCTACCAAGAAAAAAAAAAAAAAAAAAAAGACACATGAACCCCAATGTTCTTTGCAGCACTATTTACAACAGCCAGGTCATGGAAGCAACCTAAATGCCCATCGACAGACGAATGGATAAAGAAGATGTGGTACATATATACAATGGAATTTTACTCAGCCATAAAAAGGAACGAAATTGGCTCATTTGTAGAGACGTGGATGAATCTAGAGACTGTCATACAGAGTGAAGTATGTCAGAAAGAGAAAAACAAATATCGTATATTAATGCATATATTTGGAACCTAGAATATGGGTACAGATGAACCAGTTTGCATGGCAGAAATTGAGACACAGATGTAGAGAAGAAATGTATGGACACCAAGGGGGGAAAGTGGCGAGAGTTGGGGGTTGTGGTGAGATGAATTGGGAGACTGGGACTGACATATATACACTAATATGTATAAAATGGATAACTAATAAGAACCTGCTGTATAAAAATATAAATTAAAAAAATATTCAAAAATTCAAAAAAAAAAAGAAAAAGAAAAAAGAATCCCCCTGCCAATGCAGGGGACACGGGTTCTAGCCCTGGTCTGGGAAGATCCCACATGCCGTGGAGCAACTAAGCCCATGTGCCACAACTACTGAGCCTGCACTCTAGAGCCTATGAGCCACAACTACTGAGCCCACATGCTACAACTACTGAAGCCCGCACGCCCTACAGACAGTGCTCCACAATGAAGAGTAGTCCCCGCTCGCCACAACTAGAGAAAGCCCTTGCACAGCAATGAAGACCCAATGCAGCCAAAAATAAATTAAAAAAAAAAAAAAAGAATGGCTCTCATCAAAAAATCTACAAACAATAAATGCTGGAGAGGGTGTGGAGAAAAGGGAACCCTCCTACACTGATGGTGGGAATGTAAATTGCTACAGCCACTATGGAGAACAGTATGGAAGTTACTTAAGAAACTAAAAACAGAGCTACCATATGATCCAGCAATTTCACTCCTGGGCATATATCCAGAGAAAAACATGGTTGGAAAGGATACACACACCCCAGTGTTCACTGCAGCACTGTTAACAATAGCCAAGACATGGAAGCAACCTAAATGTCCATTGATAGAGGAATAGATAGAGAAGATATGGTACATATATACAATGGAATATTACTCAGCCGTTAAAAAGAATGAAATAATGTCATTTGTGGCAACATGGATGGACCTGGAGATTATCATACTAAGTGAAGTAAGTCAGAGAAAGATATATATCATATGATATCACTTACATGCAGAATCTTTAAAAATTGATACAAATGAACATATTTACAAAACAGAAACAGACTCATTGACTTAGAGAATGAACTAATGGTTAGTAGGGGGAAAGGTGGAGGGGAGGGATAGATTAGGAGTTTGGGATTGACATGTACACACTGCTATATTTAAAATAGATAACCAACAAGAACCTATCGTATAGCACAGGGAATGCTGCTCAATATTCTGCAGTAACCTAAATAGGAAAAGAATTTGAAAGAAAATAGATACATATATATGTATAAATGAATCGCTTTGCTGTGCACCTGAAACTAGCACAACATTGTTAATCAACTATGCTCCAATATAAAATTAAATTTTTTAAAATAAAAATAAAAAATAAAAGAATTAAAAACACAAGTAGGTTAAAAATTAGAAGATGAAAAAGATATACCATGGAAACACAAATCAAAAGAAAAGCTGGATTGACTATATTGATATCCAACAAAGTAGACATCTTAACAAGCAATATTATCATTGATATAGAGGGATATAATATAATGATAAAAAGTTGAATCTACAAAGAAAGTTTAATAATCCAAAATGTATACTCACCTAACAATAGCACTTCAAAATACATGAAGCAAAAACTGAAAGAACTGAAAGGAAAAATAGACGAATCCACAACTATAGTTGGGTAATTCAACATTTCTCTCTTAATAATCAGTAGAATAACTTGACAGGAAGTCAGTAATGATACAGAAGACTGAACATCATCAATCAACTTGACCTAATTGACATTTGTAGAACACCCCACTAACAGGAGACGAGTACTCCTTCTTTTCAAAGTACCTGGAACATTCAATAAAATAGAACATATTCTGAGCCTTACACCAAATCTCAAGAAAATCAAAAGAACTGAAATCATACATAGTATGTTTCTTGACCAAGTCAGAATTAAATTAAAATCAATAATAAAAAGGTATTGAAAAATTCCTATTTAAAATTTAAAAACACAGTTCTAAAAACTGATAGATCAAAGAGGAAATCACAAGTTAAAATAGAAAATATTTTTAATTAAAAGAAAATCTAAATAAACATATCAAATTTTGTAGATAGATGCAGTAAAGCAATATTTAGAGGGAATTCTGTAGTATTAAAAGGCTTAACTTGGAAAATAAAAGATTTTATGATTTAAAATCCCACCCTTAAGAAATTAGAGAATGAAGAGCAAATTAAACAATTCCAAAATACAGAAGGGAAAAAATAATAAAGATAAGAACTGAAAAAATTAAATTGAAAATACAAAAGCAGTAGAGAAAATCAATGGAACAAAAACTTGATTCTTTGAAAAGATTTTTTAAATATTATAAACCTCTTGTTTGAATGATCAAGAGAGAGGAGAGAGAAAGAGAACATGAATTCCCAATATCAGGAATGAAAATGGGGATATCACACAGATTCTACAGACATTAAAATGATATAAGCAAATATTATGAACAACTCTATGCTCATAAATTCAACAACTTAGATAAAATGGACAAGTTCCTTGAAAGGCATAAACTACCAAAGCTCACTAAAGAAAAAATAGATAACCTGAATAGTTCCTTTCTCTATTAAATAAATCTAATTTATAATAAAAATCATTCTCACAAAGAAAATTCCAGGCCCTGATGGCTTCACTGGCCAAATATTTAAGGAAGAAACAGTAACAGTTCTATGCAAACTCTTCCTAAAAATAGAAAAGGAAAGAACATGTTTAAATTAATTTTGTTAAGTTAGCATTTCCCTGATACCAAAACCAGAGACAAAGATATTATAAGAAAGGAAAACCACAGACTAATATTCCTTGTGAACATAGATGCAAATATCTTCAATAATATATTTGCAAATTGAATACAGCAGGGAGTAGATATGGGGATATATGTATATGTATAGCTGATTCACTTTGTTATAAAGCAGAAACTAACACACCATTGTAAAGCAATTATACTCTAATAAAGATGTTAAAAAAAAAAAAAAAGGCCATAACACATCAAGAACAAGTGGTGTTTTTCCCAAGATAAGAGGTTGGTTCTACACTTTAAAACCAACTAATGTAATTCACAGACTAAAGTAACAGAGTAAAGAAGAAAAGCTATATGATCATCTCAATGAATAGAGGAAAAGCTTTTAACAAAATTCAAGATTCGTTCCTGAAATAAAAACTCTCTGGAAGATTCAACACTGTTAAAATGTCGGTTCTCTCCCAATTAATCTATAGATTCAATGTACTCTCAATCAAAATCACAGAAGGATTTTGATATTACTGATATTCATTAGTAATATCAAGCTTATTCTAAACTTATATGGAAAGCAAAGGAACTAAAGTAGCCAAAATAATTTGGGAAAATAATGAAGTTGGAAGCCTCATATGAGTTGATTTTAAGACATACTAAAAAGCTACAGTAATCAAAATAATGTGGTTTTGGTGAAAGGACAGAAACATAGATGAATGTAACATAGTCCAGAAACCGATTCATAATATTGTCAGTTGAGTTAGACAAAGGTTCAAAGGCTATTCAACTGAGAAAGGAAAAACTGTTCAACAAGCAGAGCTGAGAAAATTGGATATCCATATACCAAAAATGTGGACTTGGCCAATAATGCACATCATTTATAAAAATAACTCAAAAATAGAGCTAAATGTAAAACCTAAAGTTATAAAACTTATAAAAGAGAATATAGTACATAATCTTTTTGACCTTTCTGACCAAGTACTATCTGACCGGTACTTATACCTAGAATCTATAGAGAACTCCTATGACTCAATAATAAAAAGACCAAAAAACAATTAAAATATGGGCAAAATACTTGAGCAGGCACTTCACAAAAGAAGATATACAAATAGCACATAACCAAAAAAGTTCTCAACATCATTAGTCATTAATAAAATTCAAATTAAAACCATTATGAAATATCATTACATACCTACCACAATGGCTAAAAATTAAAAGATTAGCACCACAAAATGTTGGCAAAAATGTAGACAGTTTCTTATAAAGTTAAACATAAATTTATTCTATGATCCAGCAGGTCCACTCCTTGAAATTTACCAAAAGAAATGAAAACTTAAATACAAAACATACTTGTACAAGAAGGCTCATAGAAGCTATAGTTATAATAGCCAAACATGCTTGTTACTAGGAATACATACTAAAGTATTAAAAACAAAGGACTGTGATGTCTCCATCTTTATCTAAAATGGTTTAAGAAAAATATAATATCCATAGATACTATTTTCACATTTATATTTAAGGCAGGATTGTTAATTTTTCTCAAGATTGCAAGTGTTACTGTATTTAGTCTTTAGCAACTTACTCTTTTCTAAAGAAACAAGTGGCATGCCTACAAACATCACAAATTCAGGAAACAGCTACAACTTTTAAGTGCCAGCTATCACCCTAACTCTGTCATTACACTTTTTTTCCTATTAACACATAGAAAAATATTTTGAGCTTTATGTCACAAGTTTTGAAGACAAACCTGTACATTAAAAGGTCATCCATTTTCTATTTTTCTGATAGATTAAGTTAGACTCTTTTTAGTTCAATTTATGTCAAGAGATAAAACTATAAGCATAACTATCTTTTTATTCATGGATGACAAAGAAAAATAAAAATTTATTTTCATGCTCTCCTTTAAAAAGTTATAAATATTTCCTACAAGTATCTTCCCATAAGTGTTCTTGGGAGGATTTAATGAGATGAGTATCTCTCAACATAGTGTTTCATTAATATAAATTTTCAATAAACACTAGTTTTTTATCTTTGTATTACCCGCACTTATCTAGTATATGAGATAAAATAGGTGCTGAATGAAAAAGCAAATGCACACTTCATTAAGGGGTGGAGGTGTGCGTCTGTGTGTCTATGGGTATATGAATAACATACAAAATTCATGTGCACACAGAACATACACATACACATATGACTACACACACACACACACACACACACACACACACACACACACAGAGGAGGTCTTCTTTACCATAGGATATATTCCTGCATGAGGGCTCCATCTTGCATCCATTTCAATGTTACCTACTTCATTAGTTTCCTTCCACTACACATGCTAAAATCTCTTAGCACTTCAAGTTCTGATGTCAACTTTACCTCCCTCATTTTTCTAAATTTTTCTAGGGAAATTTATATTTTTATAAATAAAATATATTTGCATATTTGCTCTATATATGTCTATGCTCCTATGTTGGGTGCATATACATTTACAATTGTTATATCTTCTTGATGAATTAATCCACTTATTATTATATAATGATTTTCTTTGTCACAAACTGACTTGAGGTCTACTTTGTCTGATATACTTATAGCCACCTCTGCTCTCTTTTGGTTACCATATGCTTGAAATATTTTTTCTATCCCTTCCCTTTTTAAAAACAATTTTTATTGGAGTATAGTTGATTTGTAATGTTGTTAGTTTCTGCTGTACAGCAAAGTGAGTCAGTTATACATATACATATATCCACTCTTTCTTAGATTCTTTTCCCATATAGGTCATTACAGAGTACTGACTAGAGTTCCCTGTGCTATACAGTAGGTCCTTATTAGTTATCTATCTTACACATAGTAGTGTGTATATGTCAATCCCCATCTCCCAATTTGTCCCTTCCTCCTTTTCCCCCCTAGTCACTATAGTTTGTTTCCTACATCTGTGACTCTATTTCTGATTTTTAAATAAATACATTTGTACCATTTTTTTTAGATTCCTCATATAAGCGATACCATAGGATATTTGTCTTTCTCTTTCTTACTTCACTTAGTATGATAATCTCTAGTTGCATCCATGTTGCTGCAAATGGCATTATTTCATTCTTTTTTATGGCTGAGTAATATTCCATTGTATATATGTACCACATCTTCTTTATCCATTCCTCTGTCGATGGACATTTAGGCTGCTTCCATGTCTTGGTTATTGTTAACAGCACTGCAATGAACATTGGGGTGTGTGTATCCTTTCCAACCATGTTTTTCTCTGGATATATGCCCAGGAGTGGGATTGCTGGATCATATGGTAGCTCTATTTTTAGGGTTTTTTTTAATATTACCATATTTTTATTCATCTCATTGACAGATGTTCCTTCATTGCAGGGGCAGCAAGGAGAAAGAAGAGGGGAAAACAACAACAACAACAAAAGGAAATTCTAGTTCTTGATGTACTCGCACCAGCTGAGGCTGGCCTGCTGTCAACCTTTGGTGGAATCGCATTCCAGCATCCAGAACTGGCCTGGCATGGGGAGTGAGGAATCCATCCCTTCCCCACAGTCATACCTCATCCAGGGATGTTGGAGAAAAATGCTGCCGGGTCCCAGGTCCCATTTCCCATGTCCCTGGGTCCCCAGGTCCCCGGGTCCCCTGTCCCTGTCCCTGTCCCCGTGCCCCATCCACAGCTGTCACTGAGCAGAGAAATGTGCATCAGGAGGATCGGGTCCGTCATCGTGTCCCACTGTCCTGTGCTCCGGATGCGGCCCACTCACTTGCTTGCCAGTTGTTGTGTTTTTAGTTTCTTAAGGAAACTCCATACTGCTCTCCATAGTTGCTGTGCCAATTTACATTCCCAAACAGTGCATGAGAGTTCCCTTTTCTCCACATCCTTGTCAAAACTTGTTATTTGTTGTCTTTTTGATAGTAGCCATTCTGACAGGTGTGAGGTGATATCTCTTTGTGGTTTTGATTTGCATTTCCCTGATGATTAGTGATGTTGAGCATCTTTTCATATGCCCATGGAATATCTGTATGTTTTTTTTGGAAAAATGTCTACCCAGATACTCTGCCCATATTCAATCAAGTTGTTTGTATTTTTTAAAGTTGAGTGGATGAGTTCTTTGTATATTTTTGATATCAACTCCTTGTTGGATACGTCATTTATAAATATCATCTACCAATCAATAGGCGGCCTTTTCATTTTGTTGATAGTTTCCTTCACGTGTGCAAAAGCTTTTTAGTTTAAGGTAGTTCCATTTGTTTATTTTTGTTTTCGTTTCCCTTGCCTGAGGAGACATATTCAAAAACATATTGCAAAAACCTGTAGTAGATATACAAAAAATAAAGACAAAGAGTTATCTAAGCATACCACTACACAAAATCATCAAATCACAAAGGAAGAGAGCAAGAGAAGAAAAAAACAAAGGAATTACAACACAGTCAGAAAACAATTAATAAAATGGCAATAAGTACATAGCTATCAATAATTACTTTAAATGTAAATGGACTAAATTCTTCAATCAAAAAACATAGAGTGGTAAAATGGATTTAAAAAAAATAACACCCATCTATATGCTGCCCACAAGAGACTCACTTCAGATGTAAGGACACACTCAGACTGAAGGTGAAAGGATGGAAAAGATATCCACACAAACAGCACCAAAATAAAGCTGAGGTAACTATACTTATATCAGACAAAATTGATTTACAATAAGACTGTAATAAGAGACAAAGAAAGTCTTTAGATAATGATAAAGGGGTCAACCCACAAGAGAATATACCATTTGTAAATATTTCTGCACCCAGCAAAGGACCATGTAAATATTAAAAAGCAAATATTAACAGACCTAAAGGGAGAAATAGCCAGCAATACAATAATAGTAGGGGACTTTAATACCCCACTTTCCTCAATGGATAGATCATCCAGACACAATATCAATAAGAAAACAGTGGCCTTAAATGACACATTAGACCAGATGAACTTAACAAACATATAAAGAGTATTCCACAAAAAAAAAAAAAAAAAAAAAGAGTATTCCACCACGAGAAACAGAATACACATCTCCTCAAGAGTACATGGAACATTCTCCAGGATAGATCACATTTTAGGCCACAACACAAGTCTTAATAAATTTAACAAGACTGAAATCATATAAAGCAATTTTTCTGACCACAATGGTATGAAACTAGAAATCAATTACAAAATAAAACTAGAAAATTCACAAATATATGGAGACTAAACAAAATGTTCCGGAACAACCAATGGGTCAAAGAATAAATCAAAGTAGAAATTTAAAAACACCTTGAGACAAATAAAAACAGAAATACAACATACCAAAATTTATGGGCTGCAGCAAAAGCAGTTCTAAACGTGAATTTTATAGTGATAAGTGCCTACATCAAGAACCAAGAAATATTTCGAATAAGCAACCTGTATCTACACTTCAAGGAACTAGAAAAAAAGAAGAACAAATGAAGCCCAAAGTTAGTAGAAGGAAGGAAATAGCAAAAATCAAAGCAGAAACAAATAGAGACTAAAAAGACAGTAGAAAAGATCAATGAAACTAAGAGTTGGATCTTTGAAAAGATAAATAGATTGACAAACCTTTAGCCGGACTCACCAGGAAAAAAAGAGAGAACTCAAATAAAATCAGAATTGAAAGAAGAGAGACTAGAACTGATACCACAGAAATACAAAGAATTATAAGAGACTACTATGAATAATTAGACACCAACAAATTTGACAACCTAGAAGAAATGGATAAATTCCTAGAAACATATAACCTACCAAGGCTGAATCATGAAAAAATAGAAAATCTGGACAGACCAATTACTAGCAAGGATATTGAATCAGTAATCAAGTAATCCCAACAAACAAAAGTCCAACACCAGGCAGCTTCACTGGTGAATTCTACCAAACATTTAAAGAAGAATTAATGCCAATACTTCTCCAATTCTCAAAAAATATAAGAGGAGGAAACACTCCCAAATTCATTTTACAAGGTCAGCATTACCTTGATACCAAAACCCAACAATAATGCCACTAGAAAAGAAAATTACACATCAATATCCCTGATGAACATGGATGCAAAAATCCTCAACAAAATATTAGCAAACTGAATTCAACAATACATTAAAAGGGTCATACACCATGATCCAGGGGGATTTATTCCAGGGGTGCAAGGATGATTCAACACTCACAAATCAAGTGATACACCATATTAATAAAATAAAGGATTAAAATCATATGAGCATCTCAATAGACACATCTATTAGAAACATCTCAATAGAAAAAGCATTTGACAAAAAATCAACATCCATTTATGATAAAAACTTCCAATAAAGTGGATATAGAGGAAATGTACCACAACATAATAAAGGCCATATATTACAAGCAAGCAGCTAACATCGTACTCAATGATGAAAAGCTGAAAGCTTTTCCTCTAAGATCAGGAATAAGATAAGGATGCCCGCTCTTACCACTTTTATTCAACATAGTGTTGGATGTCCTAGCCACAGCAATCAGGAAATAAAAAGAAATAAAAAACATCCAAACAGGAAAGGAAAAAATTAAATTATCTCTGTTTGCAGATGACATGATCTTGTAACATAGAAAATCTTAAAGACTCCGCCAAAAAACAAAAATTGTTAGAGCTGATAAACAAATTCAGTAAAATTACAAAATACAAAATCAATATACAGAAATCTGTTGCAATCATATACACTACTAACAAATTATCAGATAGAGAAATTTAAGAAAACAATCCCATTTACAGTTGCATACAAAAGAATAAAATACCTAGGAATAAATTTGACCAAAGAGGTAAAAGACCTGCACACTGAAAACTATAAGACACTGATGAAAGAAACTGAAGAAGACACAGGTAAATGGAAAGATAGTCCATGCTCATAGTTTGGAAGAATTAATATTGTTAAAATGTCTATATTTACGAAAGCAATTGTAAAAATTAATAAACAGAATCCTCAATTAAATAGAGTCAGGGGACCAGAAGTGGTAGCTCTCATACCCTAAGATGACAGCAGAGTCCAACAAGAAGAAAAGAGAATCCACTTCTTTCCTGGCAACAATTCAGCCAATGAAAAGCCATAGATTCCATGGATTCTTTATTTGTGGTAGCCCTCCCCAACTTCCTTTGCCCCTCTATAAAAGAATTCTCCTTCCTTTGCTCTGCAGGAACTTGTACACGGTTTGCCACGGTTGCAGATCCCAAATCTCAATTCTCTACTGATCCCAACTAAACCTTTTTTTTTTTTTTTTTGCTGGAAAAATAACTGGCAGTCTATTTGTTTTAGGTCAACACAATGTGCAGTTCAATGTAAGCTCTATTAAAATTCCAATAGCATTTTTCACAGAAATACAAAAAAATTCTGAAATTTGTATGGACCTACAAAAGACACCACATAGCCAAAGCAATCTTGAGATAAAGGAACAAACTAGAGGCATCACACTTCCTGATTTCAAACTATGTTACAAAGCTATGGTATTGGCATAAAAACAGACACACAGGTCAGTGGAACAGAACAGGAGGCCCAGAAGTAAACCCATGCATATATGGTCAGTTAATTTATGACAAAGGAGCAAAGAATATACAATGGAGAAAAGGACAGTTTCTTCAATAAATGGTGTTGGGAAAACTGGACAGCCACACGCAAAAGAATGAAACTGGTCCACTCTCTCACACCATACCCAAAACTAACTCAAAATGAGTTAAAGACTTGAATGTAAGATCTGAAACCATAAAACACCTAGAATTAAACATAGCCAGTAAGCTCCTTGACAGTCTTGCTGGTGATGACTTTTGGGGTTTGACACCAAAAGCAAAGGCAACAAAAGCAAAAATAAACAAGTGGGACTACATCAAGCTAAAAAGCTTCTGCACAGCAAAGGAAATCATCAACAAAATGAAAAGGTAACCAACCAAGTGGGAGAAAATATTTGCAAATCATATAACTGATAAGGGGCTAATATCCAAAATACATAAAGAACTCATACAACTTAAGGGCAAAACAAAACAAAACAAAACAAAAAATGGGCAGAGGGTCTGAACAGAGATATTTCTGAAGAAGACATACAGATGGTCAGCAGTTACGTGAAAATGTACTCAACATCACTAATCATCCAGAAAATGCAAATTAAAACCACAATGAAATTATCACCTCACATCAGTTAGAACACTTATTTTTAAAAAAAGAAAGACAAGAAGTAACAAGTGCTAGAGAGATGTAGAAAAAAGGGAACCCTTGTGCACTGTTGGTGGGAATGTAAACTGTGCAGCCACTATGGAAAACAGTACAAAGGTTCCTCAAAAAATCAAAAATAGAACTACCATATGATCCAGCAATTCTTCTTCTGGGTATTTATCTGAAGAAAACTAAAGCACTAACTTGAAAAGATATGTGCACCCAATGTTCATTGCAGTATTATTTAAAACAGCCAAGATATGGAAACAACCTAAATGCCCACTGATGGATGAATGGGTAAAGAAAATGTATACATATACAATGGAATATTATTCAGCCATAAAAAGAAGGAAATCTTGCAATAACATGGATGGACCTTGAAAGCACAATACTAAGTGAAATAAGTCAAACAGAGAAAGACAAATACCATATAAACTCACTATATATGGAATTAAAAAAAAAAAAAGAATTCATGGATACAGAGAATAGATTGGTGCTTGCCAAAAGCTAGGGGTGTGGGGTTGGCAAAATGGGTGAAGGGGTCAAAAGGCCCAAACTTCCAGTTATAAATAAATCCTGAGAATGTAATGTTCAGCATGGTGACTATAGTTAATACCGTATTATATATTTGAAAGTTGCTAAGCGAGTAGAACTCAAAATCTCTCATCTCAAGAAAAAAATTGTAACTATATATGGTGATGAATATTAACTAGACTTCTGATCATTTCTCAATACATACAAATATATTGAATCCTTATGTTGTACACCTGAAATTGTTTCATATAAATAAACTGTTGCATAACAATTATATCTCTATTTTTTTAAAAAGAAGGTAGAGTGTTACCTTATTCAACCTCAGCTGGGAACATGCACTTTGGGCAATTTGAATTTTTCACCACTATGTACATATTTGTGAATAACTATGACAGTGCTACAAGTACGGATTTGGGTGTTACAAATAAATTTTAGTGAAAAGGCAAATTTGAAAATACAGAATCCACAAATAATGAGGATCAAGTGTATATTAGTCAAGTTAGAAAGATAGAACATATTTTATTTAATAGTTCATTGGCTTGATTTTATAACTTTTAAATATTTAGACATATGGAATTGGGGCTTCAATTTGACTCTTACCCAGCCCCATAAATGTTTGGGGTAGACCTGCTCCACATCCTAAGAGCTAGCCCTGGACAGAACTGTGAAGCAGGCAGATTTTGTAGCTAATGCCTTTAATACATACATTTTGGCACACATAATATCTTACGTTAGCTCCTGTCCTTTTATTCATAAATCATCATTATCTTCCTGTGCTTAGACACACACACAAACACACACACACACACACACACACACACACACACACCCCATGTTTTTTTCAGCAACCTCCTCTACCCAGAATGGAAACCTAAGCTGCTAGAAAGGAACACTCTAATGCACATTCCATCTCATTCCTACATCAAAAACTACCTGCCCCTGTCCCATTCCCTCAGGATCCTGTGATATGCTTGATGAGATAAGAAAGATATGAGCAAATAAATTCTTTTATGATAGTGGGCTATTCAGCTCTATTAAACTATGCCAGTGTGCTACCATTCCCAGGTGATACCAAGCCTTGACTAAATTTTTTTCTGGAAAACCCCTTAATAATGACTTACTGAGGATTTTTAAAGGATAGTTGTAGGTCCTTCTGGAAGATATCTGAGTGTTGCACAGTGTTGTCAAATCACATCACCAAATTAGAATCTGTTCCACGGGACACTTTATGTATTAATGTGATCCTTTTCCCTACTACTCAGCCAAAAATATCATTAGGAAGAGCAGGAGATATCCCTTCTGTGTCTTGAAGGAGAATGGACAGGCCATTAGTCTGGAGGAAGTGCAAACATCAAAGGACATAAGCTATGAGGATGGACACAGACCACAGCTCTGCTGGGCCAAGTTCACTGTGTTCTTGGAGAAGCAGGTCCACATAAAGAGAAAACTGGGTCAATCTAAGGGCAGATGAGGTCTAAAAAGGAACAGTGCATGTGGGGAGTAGGAGCTGAATGAATCTAGAAGCAAGGAGCTTTAAACACACCTATTCTAAAAAAATACTCCTTCCCAGTCCCATGCCTCTGGGAAACCTATTTTTCCTTGGAATACCAAAAACAGTGGTTCCTACACTTTGAAATTTCACAGACTACACTTAATTTCTAAAAACTGGGACCCAAGAACTGCCAACCTTTTAATTTGCTGATTGAATACAATTTTTTAAACTAGTATGTGCCATTATATTAATTTCATACAAGAAAATATTTTGATTTCAAAATAGTAGAAAAATATAATTACAGAATAAAAGCGAGTCTTTCCCATTCTGTAAAGAACAGTTGATGACCTGACACTGACACCGCATGAACCCCAGTGAAAACATTGCCATGGGCTGGCAGCACAGTCCTGGGAGTGAGCGGCTGGAACCTCTGTTCCAGAACCAAGTTCAACTCTGGGCTCATTGCCCCAGGGCCATGTTAGACATAGGAAATCTGGATGAGCTTTCTCATCAGATGAGGTCTTTATGACTTCTTCAACAAAAGCCTGTGGCTATTTTGGACCTCAACAGTGAACCCCATTGTTTCCCTAATAAACCTTTCCTTAAACCTCCCTCCTACCTTTGATGTTAATCAGAACTTGTGGTGCCAAGGTGAGTTCAAACCTCAAGCAGAACCTGACAGAGAAGGGCTTGACATCAGATGGTTCTTACCTAGGAAGTAACTCACACTCTCCTCCTATCCCCAAAGACAGAGCCTGGCTTAGACCCAGGGGAAATGTATGTACAAAGCACAAAGGCAGCTACTGTTTCATAGTGTATTTCTCTCAGGAAACAAGATTTCAAACTGTAGCCAGTGGACTGGTGGGAGAGACAAGTTAGGGAGAGCATCTATGGAGGCCACAAGCTGTTGCTGGGTTTCAAACACACTTAGGCATCTCATTGTACCTGCTTGAGAGCCGGTCAGCCCAACAGAGGTTTCAGCATACCTCTGAGAGGCCAGGTGGACCATGGTACTGGGCACCAGGATGAGAAAGACAAGGGGGACCCATTGTAGAGCCACAGTCAAGGTGTTTTACCTCTTCCCCAGGTGTTTATTTAGTTGAGTTCACATGGGTCTCCTTTGGCCCTCAACTTGGTTGTCCTGAATATAACATAACCATAAGAAGTTCTAACCTATTTCCAGCTTCTGGGAATGTGATTTGGAGCTGAAAACCTGCTAGCATATGTTTCTAAATTCTAGTGTAAGTTCTTCCACTGATTTGTGATATATTTGGGTATTATCACCTCCCATCATCTCACCTCACCTCACATCATGTGCCTCAAGTTTGCTGTCTGGGAGATAGGAGTAATAACCCTAGAAGCCCACTTGTGGTGTAGCCATTGCTCCAAGTGTGCATGCCATTATATGTGCCTTTTATGGATGTTTTACTCCACATAGTCTCCTAGAAAGGAGACAACACCAAGATGATGGGTGACATGGGAATCCTATTCAAAATGGTCTTTCAGAGACAGAGGCACTGGCTATGGAGAAATGACTGACAGAGCTATCATAGCCTTAAGCAGAGCTTCCTATGTGACTTCTGACCAGGGAAAACTTTCTTATAGTTATAGCTCCAGTTGGGTTCCCTGTCTAGGAACCACTGGCCTAGAGCCCTTCCCATTTGTTTGGCTCCCAGCTGGTAACTACAGTGGAATGCCCTTGGGACTTTGAACTAAGTTACCATCTAGAAGCTGAACTAGGAAAAGTCTCATGAAATGAATGATATCTTTACCTAAAGGGGCATGATGATTGCTTGATCAAAGTAGGAAGAATGAATTAGGAATCAAATCAAGGTATGAATAAACTTAAGGGGGAAAAAAACCTGTTATCTAATTGACTGTAATAACATATGTGAACAAAAGGAATCAAAGAACAAGTTTTGGCAAATGTTAATCCCACCTGGTCCAAAGGAGATAGAGTGAAGACACTGAACTGGATGGGTTGATGCTTTGGTCACGTTAAGGTAATCTTCCCTCCCATACCCAACATCCTTTGCTCTGATTCAAAATTCACCAGGCAAAATGCTGGGATGGTTTTGATTCTCTGTCCCTCGGGAAGAGCATGCCCTCAATACAGACACAAATACTTAGGCCTCTGGACAAGCATGTCCTCCTCTAAAACTAAAAAATTTGGCTTTCTGGTTTACAAAGAAATCTCTTGTGAATTTCACTTGGGTGGATTGGGCCTAGAAAGTCTTGTGCTCTCTGGAAACACAGACAAAACTAGTTTCTTGCACCAGAATACTGACTACAATTTGAGGATCACACCAAAAAACCACCTGAAGGCTCAACCAGCCTCGTCTTTTTCCAGAAGCATCCTCGCATATCAGCAGTCATGACCATTTGCTCTCTGCATATGCTGCCCTGTGTTACTGTTTAGTGCTGTGACAACCCTGACTTTCCAAGTAAAGCACAAACTGGTCCTTTAATTGAAGTAGGTTGCACAGTGCATAGAGTATGCATAGAGTAGGGACATCTAAAAAATTTATCGTTGCACCAGGGAAGGGTCTGGATAGAGGCAAAGAATTTGTAGCCACTGAATAGGAAGTATGATAAGTTAAAACAGAGTTTATGAAATAGATCAAAGACTTAAACATAAGACTAGATACCATAAAATTCCTAGAAAGAAACAGCGGGAAGAAGCTCATTGATATCGGTCTTGGCAAGGATTTTTTGGACATGGTGCTAAAAGCACAAACAACAAAAGCAAAAATCAACAAATGGAACTACATCAAACACAAAAGCTCTGCATAGCAAAAGAAGCAATCAGCAAAACGAAATGGCAGCCTACAGAATGAAAGAACATTTTTGCAAATCATATATTAGATAAAGGGTTAATATCCAACATATACAAAGAACACAACAACAAAAAACAAACAATCCAATTAAAAAGTGGGCAGAAGAACTAAATAGACATTTCTCCAAAGAGGACATCAAAATGGCCAACAGGCACATGAAAAGATGCTCAACATCACTAATCGTCATGAAAATGCAAATCAAAACCACAATGAGGTATCACCTCACACTTATTAGAATGGCTATCAGCAAGAAAATAAGGGACAACAAGTGCTGGTGAGGATGTGGTGAAAGGGAACACTTATACACTGTTGATGGGAATATAAATTAGTTCAAACACTATGGAAAACAATACAGAGATTCCTCAAAAAATTAAAAATAGATGTAACACACAATCCAGCAATTCCACTTCTGGGTATACATCCAAAGGAAATGAAAACAGGATTTCGATGAGATATGTATACATATCCATGTTCATAGCAGCATTATTCACAATAGCCAAGATACAGAAACAACCCAAATGTCCATCAATGGATGAATAGATAAAATAGATTATAGATTATATATATAATGAAATATTATTCAGCCATAGCAAAGGAGAATATTCTGCCATTTGCAACAACATACATGGACTTGAGCACATTACGCTAAGTGAGATAAGTCAGACAGAGAGAGACAAGAACTGTTTGATATCACTATCAAACCTGTCAAAAAAAACCAGAGTAAAATGGTGGTTACCTGGGGATGGGGGTGTGGGGGATAAGATTGATGGTGTTTAAGGGTACAGACTTGTAACAAATAGTAAATAAACCATAGCACAGTATAATGAATATAGACAATAACATTATTCTATAATGATGTGATATTGCTTCAATGGCAATCATATTATAATATCTAAATATATCAAAGTAACACACTGTACACCTTAAATGTACAAAATATAACATGTCAAATTTATCAAATTAAAAAATAAATTAAATTAAATAACAAAAGTAAAAAAGAAAAGAATATGAGCTCGGAATGATGAGACCTGGGCTCTAGTCCCAGCTCTACCACTAACAAACTGTAGGGTGTTAGGCAAACTCAGTACTTTGCCTGAACCTCAGTAGAATCATCTAGAATTTTTAGGTATATACTACAGTGAATCTGTATTTAATCCACTGAGGTTAAAAACTAGAATATCAACTATTTAAATACCGAAGTCTCTATTTCCCTGAAATCTGGTGTTTTCAGCAAAAGATAGAATGATTTAGGTCTGAGAGGAGCTTCATGCTTTCTCCTTAGCCCCAAGTTTCTACTGGGCCAGAGGCACAAGTATGTGTGGATAAATGATTCTCAGAGAGGGAGGTAACAGACAAATAATTGAGCCCAGCTGAACCTCCCTAATGGGTCATAGGGGTGGCCACAAGGTCATAGTAAGTCCATCTGAATGACTGCTCCACTGCTTAAAGGACTGTCCACGACAGTTTGACCCCAAGTAAGACAGAACTCAAAGCCTCAGGGAAGGATAGAACTGAGGAAGAAGTCCCCAGACACATAGTCACACCCTGTGATCTGTGTCCTGGCCAGTTGTCCTGTTGGCCACTTTCCAACCTTGTGATTAAGGGCCTCAAAGCACACAACCAGTGATGGAACAATCCTATCACTGTAGCCAATAACTTCCAGCTCCCTCAAAGATTAACCAGCAGCACACTCAGGTAGCCATATGTTTCATTTGTCAGACATCTTTAGAACGTTTTAAAATTTTTTATTATTGAGCCTCCCTCCCACCCTCCCTATCCCACCCCTCTAGGTAGTCACAAAGCACTGAGCTGATCTCCCTGTGCTATGCGGCTGCTTCCCACTAGCTATCTATTTTACATTTGGTAGTGTATATATATCAATGCTACTCTCTCACATCGTCCCAGCTTACCCTTCCCCCTCCCCGTGTCCTCAAGGAGGCACAGGAGGGAGGAGATATGAGGATATATGTATACATATAGCTGATTCACTTTGTTATACAGCAGAAACTAACACAACATTGTAAAGCAATTATACTCCAATAAAGATGTTTACAAAAAATAAAATGGTAGGGCTTCCCTGGTGGCGCAGTGGTTGAGAATCTGCCTGCTAATGCAGGGGACACAGGTTCGAGCCCTGGTCTGGGAAGATCCCACATGCCGCGGAGCAACTAGGCCCGTGAGCCACAACTACTGAGCCTGCGCATCTGGAGCCTGTGCTCCGCAACAAGAGAGGCCGCGATAGTGAGAGGCCCGCGCACTGCAATGAAGAGTGGCTCCCGCTTGCCTCAACCAGAGAAAGCCCTCGCACAGAAACGAAGACCCAACACAGCCAAAAATAAATTAATTAATTAATTATAAATAAATAAATAAATAAAATGGTAAAAAAATGAATACATAAACAATAAAATTTTTTATTACTGAAACTTTCAAACCTAGAGAAGAGCAGGAAAAATGGTATCATGAACACTCATATCCATCACCTAGGTTTTAAAATTGTTACTATTTTGCCATATTTGCTTCTTTTAGTTTTCTTCTGCTAAAGTATTCTAGAGTAAATATCAGACTTTACAATATCTCACCCCTATATATTTTAGTTTGCACTTCTGAAAAGTAAGGACCTGTTTCTACATGATCACAATAGCATTTTTCACACCTAACAAAATTCATAATAGTCTTCTAATATCACCTACTACCTAGTCTATATTCAAATTTCCTAGTTAACCCCTTCCCCAAGATACCTTTTATAGCTGGTTTATTCAAACCAGCGTCTGATTGAGCACCATACCCTACATTTGGCGAATGTGCCTCTGAAGTCTCTTTTCAGTGAGAGCAGCCACACCCTCCTTTCTTTTCCCCCTCTTACTGAAGAGACCAAAGTAACTGTCTTATAGAACAGCCACATTCTGGGTATGTCTTTTTGTTTCCTTGTGGTTTTAATTTTTTCCTGTGTCCTCTGTATTTCTTACAAACTGAAGTTATATCTAAAGGCTTAATTAGATTCTGGTTAAACATTTTAAGCAAGAATACCTTGTAGGTGATGCTGTTTGTGTCACCTTGCATCCAATCTGGAGACAGCACTTGGCATCTGGTTATCCCACCACTGGGATATTGATTTGATTCTTGGGGTAAGGTGGTGATTACCAGGTCTCTCCACTATAAATTCTTATTTTTCCCCTTGGGACCAACTCTGGGGTCTGGGCAGTGATATTTTGTGACTATCCAGTTCCCAACTCTTTTTTGTTTTTAGCGGGCATTCTTCAGTAAAGAAGAGCTTTTGTTTAAAAACCAAAACAATGCACTTGTCTTTTTTTTTTTTTTAAGTTAACTTATTTATTTTTGGCTGTGTTGGGTCTTTGTTGCTGTGCGCGGGCTTTCTCTAGTTGCGGTGAGCAGGGGCTACTCTTCGTTGCAGTGCCCGGGCTTCTCGTTGTGGTGGCTTCTCTTGTTGCGGAGCACGGGCTCTAGGCGCGTGGGCTTCAGTAGTTGTGGCACGCAGGCTTTCATAGTTGTGGCACACGGGCTCAGTAGTTGTGGCTCACGAGCTCTAGAGTGCAGGCTCAGTAGTTGTGGCGCACGGGCTTAGTTGCTCCGCGGCATGTGGGATCTTCCTGGACCAAGGCTCCAACCCGTGTCCCCTGCGTTGGCAGGCAGATTCCCAACCACTGCGCTGCCAGGGAAGCCCCAATGCAGTTGTCTTGATATAAGTCCCTACTGTGTGTTTGATTCTTTCCCTTTAATTACTAATATCAAGAGTAAGAAGCTGCTGTAATAGTCACCCTCAATATTTAGTAAACAAGGTTTGGCTCTGTTTAGGATTTTTCTCAATATCATTAGAGATTAACTAACTTTCATACGTTTAATATGTTTTAATCATCTTTAGTCATTGTTCTTTTTGATCCTCAGGTTGTCTCAACTTTGCCCAGTGTGAGCCCTCCAAGCTGGTTCCTGTGTCCTTTTGACATGATCCCACTCCTCTTTGAGTGCTTACTTGCCTTCTGCAAAACAAGTTATTCCAGGCTCATCTTATACATCCTGTTCCCCAGACTTGAAACCAGCCATTTCCCCAAAGTGTGTTACCTAACCAGGTTCATTTTGCCCAATACACAGCAAGCCAAGACACTGAGACACCAAGGTTTGCAGCAAGGAAAGGATTTATTTGCAAGGCTGCCAAGTGAGTACACAGGACAATGAATCTCAAATCCGCCTCCCCAAAGGCAGAGGGCTTGGGGTATTTAATGGGATAACAAATAAGCAGAGTGGTCTGAGGCATGGGGAGCATCAGGAAAGGTGACTGGGAAAAGGTGCACTAATCATCATTCTGTGCAGGTGTAACCTCTGAACATTCAAAGGGTCACCGACGGACACTCACACATGCCCAGTTGAAGAGTTGGTGGTCCCAACCAGTCTTAACCAGCTCAGCTGAACTAGGCACAGCTGACTCATGTTTTTCTTGAAAACAACATGGGCAAACATCTTATTGTTCAGGCTATGCCACACTTGGAGGACATACAAGTCTTAAAACGACCTTGATTAGTGAAGGCAGGTGAAATAGATTTAACCCACAGTTTTAGATGTCCTGTTCCTCTCTGTGAGAAATGGTATTGATAAACCAAAATCTGGCCACTAAGGGTACTCTGCTACTAGGATGTCATTAAATAATATTTTTAGTACATATCTTAGCATGTTTAACTTTTTTTTGGCTTTTACTACTGGATTTGTCAGCTTTACATTATATCCTTTAATTCCACCTATGTGGCAATCATTTAACTTGTATTTTCTTCCTCCTTTCTTCTTTCCCCTTTATTTTTTTAGTTTTGATTTTTTGGTTTTTTAGAAGCAAAGGCTGTTAGTTTTGTTTTTGTTTTGTTTTTGTTTGATTTATTTATTTTGGCTGTGCCAGGTCTTAGTTGTGGCACATAGGATCTTTGCTGCGGCATGTGGGATCTTTAGTTGCAGCATGCAGACTCTTAGTTGTGGCATGCATTCAGGATCTACTTCCCTGACCAAGGATCAAACCTGGGCCCCCTGCATTGGGAGCGTGGAGCCTTACCCACTGGACCACCAGGGAAGTCCCTATAGTTTTGATTTTTTTATACTTTATCATATACATTACATTTAGATATTATTCTTCCACACTTATTTTCTGCTTTGATTTAGTCTTAGGTCTACATTTGAATGTATCCAATGCTTGCCATTCATTCTTTGGCCTAAGTTTCTCCAATCATCTCTTGGTTGGCTGAAGCTTATCTTCTAGTAGATTGCAAAGGATGAGCTAACAAATACTTGCACATTCAAAACAGCTTTTATGTACCCTCACTACTTGAAGAATAAAATGGATCGATATAAAATCATTGGCTTATTTTCTCTTTATGTATCCTGTAGAAGTTCCTCAACAAGTTTCTACGTTAAATGTGGCTATTGGAAAGTCTGATGAAGCTCCAGTATTCTTCCCTTTGTATTGAATAAGTGACTTGGTTTTTTTACCTGGAGGCTCAGAGGATTTTTTTTTCTTTATTTTTAAAATACAATAGTTTTATTAGGACATGTCTAGAGATAACTATAGTGGAAAAATTTTCCCAAAGTCATGGTGTTCCTTTCAATATGTAAATGTGTTTTCTTTTATTTCAGGAGATTTTTCTTGAATTATAATTTTTACTTATTAGTTCTGCTTCAAGTTTGGTTTTTCTTCTTTGCCTTTCTTATAACTATATCACTCTCTCTCAAGGTCACCCGACCCTTCCAGAGCCTCCCAAACTCTTTTCTCTCTGCAGAGGTTGCTTTTCTAGGACTGCTGCACAGTTATCTTTTGGGGAGTTCCCAATAGTGCCATTCTAAATTGGATCCTCTTGTTCCTGGATACTATATCTCCCTTTTTCTTGGTTTAGTTCCTTTGTTTTGGTGGAGCACATTCTCTGGTAAGTTACTGATAAAATGTACATGGTAGGTAAAATTTTTGAGAACTTGCATATAAAATTAAATTTTAAAAAAATTTTAACTTCAGTCTAGCTTCACACTTTGATCAAATAGAACATTCTAGGTTAAAAATTTTTTCATTCAGAATTGCATTTTTCCACTGTCATCTAGCTGGCAAATGTTGAGGCTAAGAAACAGACTAAGAGGCTAAGAATAAGATGCTATTCTTATTATCTCCTGCATGTGACTGTTTATTTTCTCTGGAAGATTTTAGAACCATCACCTAGACTAATACTCTGAAATTTCATAATGATGTTTCTCGTGTTCCAACATTTTTTATTGCTTATAGGGCCATTCAGCCATTTAAATCTGGACACATATTCATCAATTATGAAATTCTTTCCCACATTTTTTAATAATTTCTTCTCCCTCAACTTAACTTAGAGGTTCATTTTCTGCAACTCCTATATCAGATATTGGACATCATAATTTAATCCTCTAATTTACTTAGTTTTTCTATCATGTTTTCCTTCTCTTTGTCTCATCTATGTGATAGTTCCTCAATTTCATCCTCCAACCTTTTCATTGAATGCTTTATTTTAGTTATCCTATTTTTATCTTCTAGCAACTCTTCTTGATCTCTGATTAGGCTTTTATGTAGCATCCTGTTCTTGCTTATTATTGCATCTTCTGGTATCTCTTTAATAATATTTATTACAGTTTCTTTGAATTTTGACTTTGTTCCTTGCATTATCGCTTTTCCTCTAGATCCTTTTTCTGTTCATTATTTTTGTTGTTGTTACTTTCTTGTTTTGCTCTCCTTCATATTAAGTTCTTTTTTCTAATGTCTGTTGATTCTTTTATTTCCATTTACACATAAGAGATGCACAGTAGAAAATGTAAATAAGAGTTCTTGTGTGCGTGAGCAGGACATGACTGTTGGAATTCTTCCCTGCCTGTGAAATGATCATGTAATTAGCCCACTTTTTCACTGAAAATTTTCATGGGTCAGTATGTCAGTATTGGTAGATATTGCCTCTGAAAATATTAGTATTTCCAGAGACGTATCTTCAAAACTCTTGCCGGGGGGTGCTTTCTGTGAGCCAACTTAAAAAAAACAAAAGGAATGTTAGTCTCACCATTTAGGAATCAGATACTCATTCCTCATCCTTCTTTCTGTTTGGAACTTCCACTTTGCTTCACGTCTTCAAGTTGAGAGACTCTCTGATTCAATTTTTCCACAGGTTAGACCTTTTGGCTCTTGTGGGGTGGGAGATAATCTTCCAAGAGTGAAATAATTGGTCAGGGAGCTAGTGGTATAAATGCTACTTTTGCAAACTAACAAAAAATTACCTTGTGAACTTGGGGCCAGGTGTAGCTGCTGGGGAAATCATTCTCTGGTGACCAGGGTTTAGCCCTACAGTCAGGCTGGGGAAAAGCAACAGCTCTAAGACTACAAAATAGTCAACCCGGGATTTCCCTGGTGGTGTAGTGGTTAGGAATCCACCTGCCAATGCAGGGGACACAGGTTCGAGCCCGGTCCAGGAGGATCCCACATGCCATGGAGCGGCTAAGCACATGCACCACAACTACTGAGCCTGCGCTCTGGAGCCCGCAAGCCACAACTACTGAGCCCACGTGCCACAACTGCTGAAGCCCATGTGCCTAGAGCCCGTGCTCCACAATGAGAGACGCCATTGCAACGAGAAGCCCAAGCACCGCAACGAAGAGTAGCCCCCGCTCACTGTGACTGGAGAAAGTCCGCATGCAGCAATGAAGACCCAATGCAGCCATAAATAAATAAATAAATAAATAAATAAATAAATAAATAAATAAAATAAAATAAAATCATCAACCCATTTCCTGGGAGGATTAGAATTAACCATCATATTAAAATCCCTTATCTGGTGATAAATAGAGCCTCAATAAAATGTGTAATCAAAATAATAGATCATATTCTGTGGTTCTGAACAGTAAGTACCAAATTACTGTAATTTTCAAATTTTTAAAAATCTGATACATATCCCCTGGAAAATTTAACAGGGTTGGATCGCTGTGGTTTTGATAACAAAGCTTACTCTAGCCATATTTTGGGTTTGTTATGGTAGATTTGGGGCCCCTGTGGTTGCTGAGGGATATAGGAGGAAGTGGGTACCACATGGGGCCTTTCCTCACTGTACAGGCATGTCAGGAATATTGGTTTTTATTAGGAATAAGTCTGGCCCCTTTCAGGTTTTGGCACAGAAGCTTGAGATGGTTACTCAAGCTATTCACCTGACATATGCCTTGTGCCTGGGGAGGCCAAATGCTAATAAATCCCCAGTTTACACTTATTGTCCTGGATTAATGACTGAGAGGACTTCTTTTAACTCTCAAAATTGGTTTTGATGATAAATCACACAATATCTCTATCTACATATATCATAATGTCTCAAGAAGACAGAGTCAGAGAGGAAAGGGGGAAAACCCTGAGCCCCATTCCCTCAACCTGAGAGTGCTGTGGGAGAATCTGAGTTTAAAGTTTAATTTTGGAGATTCTCCAAAAGAGTGGGAGAGGAGGTTCGAGAGGCAATGTAACCATGGAGTAAAGTCTTCACCCTCCAAGTGTGGGGAGCAGCATCAGAAACATCCATAGGTCCCAAGTCATTTAGAAAGTAGTCTAAGATTACAAGATTAATGATGTAATAGGAGACATCAAAGAACTGTTTGTCAATGGCATGATCTCTGAATTCCATAGCCCACATGCTTCCTCTTTTTTATAATGAAAAAAATGTCTAAAAAATTGAAATTCATGGAATTCTTGATTCTAAATAGATTAACTAAACTAAACCAATACTACATGTCTGTGCACAGGATGCCTACTGGAATATTAGGTGTCTTTAACCCTGGATTTGAGAGAGCACACAAACAAATTCCTTTGGCTAAAACAGGAAACATATTTTATCTGTCTGGTGTGGTTGTACCAATTTGAACAGATGTCCTTAGGCATGTTGTGAGCTCATAACATCCAAGCAGCTAATGAAAGAAATAACAGATTCACAAATTACCTAAAGGTACTAGTTTATCTGGATGACAGAGCTGTATTTGGGGAGACCCTGAAGAAGCACAAATAGCAGCTCCTCAAATTTTGGGATCATCTGGAAAACACAGGCTGGAAATTATTCCTTGACAAAAGACAATTCCTTCAGCCCTCAATAAAATATGTATAGTATTATAATACGGGATAAGCACAGGCCTTGAAAAATCTCTACTTTTGTAAATTGGTTAATCTCCCCAAATTTTAGGGGATTAGAGAAATTCTTGATATTTCAGAATAGCAAAACCCTTCAATGATATGGGCCCTTCTGTGATATGGGCAGAAACTAGGACATCCCTCAGGAAAGTGATCCAAGAACAAAATAGTGGCCCAGGCCCTCCAACTCCTTAACTTTTGTGATGATCAGTAAGGAGAAGTATAAAGAAGCACTCACAGCACTGGACTGCTTATATTAGATTTCTGTTCCAGCAACTGCTGTCTCTGATAAGCGCTTTATTTTAAAATTATATGCCAGTTTTCAGGACAATGGAGGTGTACCAAATCAAGGAAATGACACCTATATCCTTGCTAAATTTTAATTCTCAAAGTAGAATTTCTGGAGCTAAAGTGAAAAAAGTCCTTACTAACTAAGATTTGAACTTGTGAGGTTTAAAATATAGAGAGAAGTAAGGTATATGACAACAACAATGCAAAAGCAGGAAGGGGTTACATCAAATTAAGTATTTCAAGACTATTTTTTTTTGAGAAAATGGTAAAAGTAATCATTTATTTTAGAGTGTAATAAGTCAAGGATGCATGTTGTAATCTCTATGGTAACCACTAAAAGAATAGTAAAAGAACACATAACTAACAAATTAATAAAGAGGATGGGGGTGAAATAATAAATTTTTGTGACTAATCCAAAAGACAAGAAAGGAAATAACATGAAAACAAGTAGGTCAAATAGAAAACAAATAGTGATATGGTAGACATCAACCCAAATTTGCCCGTAATTCTATTATCTGTAAATTTACTAAATCTCCAATTAAAAGACAAAAAGAAAAAAAAAATCACACTGGATTTTTTTAAAACCTATAACTACTTATAAGAGATATTTCTTATCTATAGGGTCACAGAAAGATTGAAAGTGGCAAGTTGGAAAAAGATATACTATGCAAACACCCCCAAAATGTTGGTGTAACAGTGCTAATATCAGATGCAATATACTGGAAGACAAAAAATATTACTAGAGAAAAAAGGAACATTTCATGATGATAAGGAGACCAATTCACTGAGAAGATATTCACTGAGAAGATATAACAATCTTAAGTATATAGGTACCCAATAATATAGCTTAAAATATATGAGGGAAAAATTTACAGAATTAAAAACAGAAGCAGACAGATCTAAAATCATAAAGAGATACTTCAACATACGTCTCTTGCTAACTGACAAAACAAGCATACAAGAAATCAGTAAGGTTATAGAAGACTCACAGAACACAATTAACAAATTTAACCTCATTAGTATATAGAATATTACAGCCAACGATGGCATTAAACACAACTTTTGAAGTATACACGGAACATTTGGCAAAGTTGAACATTTGCTGAATTGTGAAGCACGTATATTAGTTTTCTAGGGCTGCCATAACAAAGTATCATAAACTGGATGACTTAAACAACAGAAATTTATTACCTCACAGTTGTGGAGGTTAGAAGTCTGAGATCAAGGTGTTGGCAGGATTGATTCCTTATGTGGTCTGTAAGGGAGAATTTGTTCCATTCCTCTCTCCTAGCATCTGGTGGTTTGCTGGCAATCTTTGGTGTCCCTTGGCATGAAGATGCATTACCCCAATCTCTGCCTTCATCTTCACATGGCGTTGTCCTGGTATGTTTCTGTGTCTGTATCCAAATTTCCCCTTTTCATAAGGACACAGTCATTTTGGATTAGGGCCCCCCTCCCCATTGACTTCATCTTAACTTGGCAATCTGCTAAAATTTCCAAAATAAGGTCACATTCATAGGTACTGAGGATTAGGACTTCAAAATCTTTTGGGAGGCACAATTCAACCCATAACAGCAAGTCTCAACAAATTTGAAAGGAGAGAAATTACTCAGCACACTAACTATAGTGAAATGAAGCTAGAAAACCTCCAAATACTCGAAATTTAAGCAGTAATATTTCTAATGACCCATGGGTGAAAGCGGAAAACACAAATGAAATTAGAAATTATTTTGAGCTACATAGTACCATCAAAACGTGCAAACATAGCTAAAGCAGTGCTTAATGAGACTCTATAACATTAAATGTATATGTTACTTAAGAAGAAAAGCTGAAAATAAATTATTAAAGTATCAAACTCAATAAATTAGCAAAACAGAGCAAATTTAAACCAAAAGAATAAAAAGAAATTTCCAAAGATAAGATTAGACATTAATGAAATATAATACAATCCTACGAAGGAAAAGAATAAAGCCAAAAATTTTTTGGAGAAATTTAATAAAATTGATAGACCTCTAGCAACACTTACGAAAAAAAAAAAAGGCACAGTTACCAATATCATGAATATAAAAGGAGATACCTCTGGAGTTCCTACAAGTATCAAAATAATAGTAAGAAGATATTATAAATAAGCTTATATCAATAAATTTACATTTTTAGATGACATGAAAAACTCCTAGAAAAGCAAAACTTACTACAATTGAAACAAGAAGAAAAAGAAAATCTAGTATCTCTTAAGGAAATTGAACTGTTAATTCCAAACCTCCCACAGAGAAATCTCTAGGACAAGATGGCCTCACTGGTAAATTCTTCCAAATATTTCAGAAACAATACCAATCTTATACACAATCGCTTCCAGAAAATAGAAAAGGGGAGACATTTTCCAACTTGTGAGTTATAAAACCTAATAAGGTCATTACAACAACAACAAAACCTATAAGCCAATCTCTCATGTAAATACGTAAATGCAAAAAAATCCCCCCCAAAATATTAGCAAATCAAAGTCAACCGTGTGTGTGTGTGTGTGTGTATGTGTGTGTGTGTGTGTGTGAATGAGCAGTTCTCACTTTGCCCAGTAGTATAGGACCTTAAAAATTACTATGCAATAGCACAGGGAGATCAGCTCGGTGCTTTGTGACCACCTAGAGGGGTGGGATAGGGAGGGTGGGAGGGAGGGAGATGCAAGAGGGAAGAGATATGGGAACATATGTATATGTATAACTGATTCACTTTGTTATAAAGCAGAAACTAACACACCATTGTAAAGCAATTATACTCCAATAAAGATGTTAAAAAAAAATTACTATGCAAGCTGAAACCACGCAAAATGATTCTAATAATCAATGGGAAAATTGCAATTGTCCTATGAGCTTTAAAAATGTTGTCAAAACATTAAATACTCTTACTGTTGGTTATAAATGTATAAGAAAATGAAACACAGTAACGCTAATATTTATTTAGTACACTCTAATTTACCACATTAGAAACATTGAGAAGTGCTTTCTTTGTTTAAAAAAACGTTATCAAGTGTAGTTCAAACAGTGCTTGCCTTCTTGTTGTATGACTTTGATACAGAGCAAGATTCTTTTCTATGCCTTGGTGAAGGCATGACTCATATCTAGAGTCTCCGGAACAGTGGAAGTGTCAACAACAGTCCGCTATTTCTTCTAGAACTCCATTTATATTCAATTCAAATTTCACTTCCAGTTTTAACACTTCGTGATTCTTTTTGGCACTTTCATCTTTGTTGGGCAATTCTGTCTTTCAATTTTCATTGAAGTTCATTCCAATTGTTAATATTTTTCAATTAAAAAAAAATAATGGCAGATGGGTTTATTATTGGGAACAATTACAGAATACTCTCTTGTCCTTGTATAACCTGAGTGACAGGTGCTCAGTGACCAATCATTCACAGACTTTGAAAAAAGTGATGTAATTGGTCAGTGCTCCTGATGTGAATTTGCTTTTTATGAAATGATTTGTGGACTGTATACTTAGCCCGAAGTTTGTATTTTATATAATTACTCTCAATGACTATACGTGGTAACTGAAATTTGAACTCGTGTTTGGAGGCTGCTGTTATTTAACTAAATCACGTTCATGGAAATTCGTGCATACCGGAACCATGCACGGTGAGAAGTGCCTGTATATTATAATTGTACTGAAAAGAAGAAAGGAGAAAACTCCACAGAGGGCGCCATGCTATACTAGCACACCCGGGTCAGTTAAGTTTCCTTAGATTATACAGGCCCAATTAGTCCTTCTTTTCACTACATTCGCCAGGATGCCAAGAAAGGCACTATGAGATCACTGGGGAGTCTGGAGACCAGTCTAAAACTACGAGTTCCATTCATCATCAGATGCATAGGTTTTGACTCCCAATTATCATTGATAGCTTATCAAAACATATTTTCCCAGGACTTCCCTGGTGGCGCAGTGGTTGGGAATCAGCCTGCCAGTGCAGGGGACACGGGCTTGAGCCCTGGTCCAGGAAGGTCCCACATGTCACGGAGCGGCTGAGCCCGTGCACCACAGCTACTGAGCCCGCGAGCCACAACTACGGAGGCCCACTCGCCTAGAGCCCGTGCTCTGCAGCAGGAGAAGCCACCGCAGTGAGGAGCCCACGCACCGCAGCGACGAGTGGTCCCCACTCGCCACATAGAGAAAGTCCGCCCGCAGCAACGAAGACCCAACGCAGACAAAAATAAATAAATAAAATTAATTAATTAATTTTTAAAAAGAAAACATATTTTCCCTTCTCGTGTCTGATTTTTTTAAGGGGTTACTTTTAGAAAATGCAATTTGAACCATTTTAGGATTAAATTTTCCTGTTAAAAAAAAATTTCCGTTTAATTATGTAAATTAACAGGAAAATATTTCCAATTCCAAAAGTTTGCTTTAGGACTAACTTTTCATAAGCACACCTATCGGCATTCCAACACATGAAAAAGACAATCTCATCTACGCCCCACCTCCACCATTACCTCTAGTTTTCCCTCCTCACTCACAGGGATAACTGTGCTTCCCTCTTTCCTCCTTCCAGAAGGCTGCGGAAGGCCACGGGTCTAATCTGACTGTAACCTGGGCTGAGGGGTCCCACACAGAGCACCCGCGGGGTCCCGGACAAGTGCTGGGCTCCACCAGGCGCTGCTGGGGAAAGAAAGCACAGGCGGGGTCCATCCACTCAAAACCATGGAAAAAGCTCTAATAAATACCTTAATCCTGATCTTCAAACTCCATTGACAATTTCAGGTGATTTTCAGGGACAAAGGTGGGAAAGAGGATGGTGCGGGCCGCAACACAACTAGATGGTTCTGTCACCGGCAAAGCCCATTAACAATTCATGGGAAATAAAAATAGATTCTGGGTAATAAAAGAAAGTCTAACCTTTTTTTTTTCCTTTTCCTTTGTGCTTAGTCTAGCGTCACTTGCTCACAGGGAACCGTGTGCAGAGGCCTTGCACCCGCACTTCAGACCAGTCCTCCTAGTGCAAAGTGGCAGCACCCACACCTCAGCTCCGCGGGGCAGAAGCGCCCCGAACGACACCTCCTTTCAAGATGGCGGCGTCCGGCCGCGTACAGAGACGCTACGCCAGGCTCCGGGATCTGCAGCTGTGAGCAGTGCGTCTGCGCCCACCCCAAGCCGCGCCCACCCCCAGCCCCGCCCCCCAAAGAGCCGGTACTCCAGAGCGTGTGCTGGCACCTCTCCATTCTTTGATGGAAGAATAAAACTCCTTTGCTTCCGAAAAACTCGTCTCTTTCTTTTGGCTCCAACGACACTGGGCAGAAGGACCCTTACTGGAGAAGGTCGGTGACGGTTCCAGTTCAGATCCTCAAGAGCTCATCTCATTCCAGCACAGCCGGCTCTAGCCCTGACGCTGCCCACCCAGAGACAAGATGCAGACAGCCCTGAAGTCACTTCACCTCCTGTGTGGGTGACATTCTGTCTGCATCAGTGAGAGGTGCAGGGTGTTTGTCTCCCTCAGTTCTACCTTCATCATGCTCTTTCCAGCAATCAACTGTGCCGTCTACAAGTTACTTTACAGCTTTGTTAGGAAATGACCGGGTGTAAAAACTACTTTGAATTAGGTAAATTCAGAGTTCAGGGTTATAACCTTATATGGCGCTTCCCATTTCCAGGTCACCCTCCAGTCCAAAGCCAAAATGTTCTCTTTAGTCCTCTCTGTCTCTCGGAAAGTCAAGCTTTTTCTGCCTGGGTCTCAGTGACTCTCTTTGAAGGCAAGCTCAGTGGTTGCACCACTTTCCACTCTAAAAATTATCAAATCTCTGACTGCTAACCTCCAGTTTCGGTTGCTCCAAACTATCCTTTCTCTGAAAACCACTATGGTGTCAGCTCCTTTATACCTAGCCTGGCCCCAGATTCCTCTTAAAGTCCTTTCCATTTCTTCACAGCTCCTTGCAACCATCTCCCCAAAGACTCCATTAAGACATCTGATGTCCTCAGGGGAGGAGAGCTGGGGAAGCACCTAGCCTTCCTCCCAGGGACCCTCCCTTTCCCCTCTCCCTGGGGCTTCCTTCTATTACCTTTGCTTCCTCTTCAGGTTGGCCAGTTCCCCAGCTTCAGACACAGAAATATACAGTATCTTTCAACCCCAGTGAAATCCAAGTCCCCAGTGAAGTCAACAGAGGACAGGAGATATCTTTCAGGATTCCAGATGGATCTTAACCAAGAAAGAAATGGGATTTCTTTATAACCCAACACCCAGCCATGTGTTCTAAAATGACCACTAGCTGAAAGTGTTCTCCCCCAAGCAGAGCCACAGAAAGAAGGGAAGAAGCTGAGGGCTGTGAGAAAAGTAACTGTAAGATTCTTCAGGTAGAAGGCACTCAGAAATTAGGTGGTGGAAACCCATCCAGGTGTTTGTCTGTGGGCCCCATGTTTGGAGATCCAGTTTGTGGGCGTTCTGTATGGTGTTCCTTAATCGTTGATGTTGCCCTGGAAGGCACTGTGCAAGGCACTGAAGGAGAGCAAGATGAGAAAACAGGATTCCCTGCCCTTAAGGATCTTGCAGCTAAGACAGAAATGGAAGTCAGTGCAAAACAGGGCAACATTTAGTGGAACAGTATGAGACGGCAAGCACTGAAAGGTCTGAAGTGGGAGAGCAGTTATCTTTATGTGAGGAATGAGAAACTTTATGAAGCAGACAGAATTTGAACTTGGCTCTAGAGAAGGAATAGGAATTGATCAGAGGGAAAATCAAGAAGAGCATCCCAGGACTTCCCTGGTGGCGCAGTGGTTAAGAATCCATCTGCCAATACAGGGGACACAGGTTTGAGCCCTGGTCCGGGAAGATCCCACATGCTGCAAGGGAAGTCACCGCAGTGAGAAGCCCACGCACCGCAACGAAGAGTAGCTCCTGCTCACTGCAACTAGAGAAAGCCCGCGCGCAGCAATGAAGACCCAACACAGCCAAAAATAAATAAAATTAAATCTTTAAAAAAAAAAAAAAAGAAGAGCATCCCGGACAGAGGGAACTTCATGAGAGAAGATGTGGAAAGAAGAATGCTTAGAGCGTATTCCCAGAACACTGAGAGGCTGTGGAATGGGAGTGAGGAGGAGGGGGGAGGACCGTGCAGGTCCATGCTACCCGGCCCCCTGCCCCTGTGTCCTGCGGCTGCTGGGCACAAACCATGACCCAGAGGGAGTCTCTTTTGTTTACCAGGTCAAAGAACACAGCCTGCTGCCCACTGAGTCATTTGTCACCTGTGGTCACCTCTCCACATTCTCTGCCCCCACCTGGCAACCTTCCTCTTTTGCTTTATTAATGAGGACAAGGTAAGTTTTCCCAGGCAACCATTAAAACAAAAAGCCTGCCTTCTATTTCAAGGGAAACTTTTCTTAAAAGCTCGTCTAAAAGAGCTGACTCTTAAGAACATTTGCTTTGATGTAGTTTTCTTAGTTATTCTCATATATGGGAAAGAGCAAATGAGAGACAACTAATATAAAGGTCTGAGATCTTGGAGACACAGGCTTGAGTTTGGTCAGTGAAGCAGGCCCAGAAGTGCATAACACAGTCCAGGGTGCAAACTCCACAAGGGGCACTTCTGCCAGCTTGAACTCTGTGCTGGAGACCTTAGTGGGTCTCAGAGGATCGGGGTTTCTGACCACCGTCAAGCACCTGCGTGGCTTCATAGAAAGGGCCCCAGAGCAGGACCTAGGGGGCCTGGGAGCCCATCCATAACCCTCCTTGTGACTTTCAGCAAGTCACTTTATGCCTCTATACTTCAGCCTCCTCCTACTCAAAATGAAGTGTCTTGCTGATCTCAAAGGCAATATAACCTTTCTTTTCTAGAGGAAAGGTTAGGGTTTCCATGTCAACCAAAGAGTGTTCAAGTAAACCTTAGCTCTGCCCCCTTTTAAATTCATAATTTGGGACAAATTACTTGACCTATGCGAGCTTATTTTTCTCCTATGGAAAAGGAATAAAAATTACCTACCTAAGGTTGCTCTGAGGAAATCAATGAGATAATGCATGTAAAAATGCCCTGCACAATATCTAGAAAATAGTTGGTACTTGATGCCCTGTTTCCTGACTCTTGAAAGGGTCCTTTTGTGTTATAACGTTCTATGTTTCCACCAAAGCAAGGTCTCCACATGTTACCAAAGAGTCTGCAATCATAGCACGGATGGAAAT
Source organism: Balaenoptera physalus (assembly GCF_965194825.1). Taxonomy (NCBI): domain Eukaryota; kingdom Metazoa; phylum Chordata; class Mammalia; order Artiodactyla; family Balaenopteridae; genus Balaenoptera; species Balaenoptera physalus. The sequence continues at coordinate 72,719,266 of NC_138894.1, read as the reverse complement.
CACCAGACACAAATCAAAGCAAACATTTTCAGCAGAGGGCCAATAGAGGATTAGGTTAACAGGCCAAATTCCCTGATTTAGGATGCACCTTCCTCTGTGCATGCTTCCTAAACATGCTTGTTAAAAACACCTAAGTCGGGGCTTCCCTGGTGGCGCAGTGGTTGAGAATCTGCCTGCCAATGCAGGGGACACGGGTTCGAGCCCTGGTCTGGAAAGATCCCACATGCCGTGGAGCGGCTGGGCCCGTGAGCCACAATTACTGAGCCTGCGCGTCTGGAGCCTGTGCTCCGCAACAAGAGAGGCCGCGGTAATGAGAGGCCTGCGCACCGCGATGAAGAGGGGCCCCCACTTGCCGCAACTAGAGGAAGCCCTCGCACAGAAACGAAGACCCAACACAGCCATAAATAAATAAATAAATAAATAAATACAAATTAAAAAAAAAAGACTTCAAGTGTTCACTTGGGACCCCTGATAATAATATCCTCCAGGAATAAAGGCAAACTAGAAATTAAAAAAAAAAAAAACCTAAGTCATCATCTGGAGATTATAAAGCAGCAAGTCTGGAGAGAGATACGGGGATCTGAATATTTAACTAGCACATACATCCCCAAACCCTGGGGGAGTGGTTATTCCAAAGAGGCAAATCTGAGAAACAGCACTTGATACAGTTCCTCTTGAACTCCCAGCCACCTATTTCTTCATTCTCTGGTCTGAGGTGGCTGCTGGCTGTGCTGCCTGCCCCTGGCACCTGTGTGCTGCCTGGAATTTGCTCAGTTCCTATATCAATTCTGCTGCTTCTCAGCCAGCTCTGTATATTTGGGGATTGACATTGCAGCATCTGTATTATGAAGATGTGGCTACTCCTTCATCCCCTCTAGAGACTTCTGACTGTGTGTACCTCTGTGAAGCCTGAGTCCAGGAAGAAGCTCAGCGTGTCAGTTTCCCATTTGTAGCAGTTTGGGTTGAAGATGGATTTGGAAAGGAGACTGGAATTAAAGGCTAAGGAAAGCAGTTGGTACCAAGTTCAAGCTCACACTGCTCCTTGCTTGACAGGCCAATAAATCAAGAGACAAGGTGTTGAGGCAAGGAATAGTGACCTTATTTGGAAAGCCAGCAGACTGAGAAGATGGTGGACTACTGTCCCAAAGAACCATCTTACCCAAGTTAGGATTCAGGCTTCTTTTATACTAAAAGGGGCGGGGGTGTGGCTGCTTGTTGCACACTTCTTGGTGCCGGCCAGATTCCAGAGAGGATGTGATAATCCTTTGTTCTTGCAGCTGTCCACATAGGTCTGGTCATGATGCTCCTATACACCTCCAGCAAGACAAACGTTATTCTCTGTTATGCATCTTTTTATCTCTATATGAATGGAAAAGTGTTATACCTTTAAAGGTCAAGCCTGGGAGGCAGAGCCTTGAGAATGGGCTATGATGTATATTTCAGGGTATAGGCAACATTCTTTTACAAAGGTACAGAGCACAGGCAACAGAGCACAAAGCTTAGAGCGAAAGGAATAGATCCAATATGGAGTCAGGTTTGTTCTTCTCTGTTACACAGTCAGTTATCAAATCTCCTCATTTTCCATTAATACCATTACCAGGGAATTTCAACAACTGTCAGGGGCCCTTCAATCTTCTCCAGCTCACAATACTGCTAGAGGGCTGATTGAACCAATCATTGCACTTTGGAAAATGTTCATATGCCTGTCACACCTGTCAAACACAGACCTTATGTGGGTGACTGTCAAGAAGTAGCACATACCCCAGATTAAGCCTGCCCAGTGGCTCCCACTGTGCCCCCCATGAACACGGTACATGGCCCTGCTGTAGCCTCCCACATGGCTCACAGCACAGCCAGGTACCTAACCAGCCGGCCACCCTCTCTGCTCCTGTAGTGACCCTCTGCTCCTGGGGCCCGCCCTCCCTTCTCCAGCTGACCGCACTCTCAGGTTCCCTTCTACCCTAGGCTCTGATTTCATCTGTCCAAGTCAGGGGGGCTGCAAGGAGCCCTGCCTTAGTGCAGCAAGGCCAGTGATGCACCACAAGCAGCATCCTGCTCCAACCTGTGTCCAGTTTCTTCCAGTTATGGTCCAGTTCCTCTGGGACCAGGGACCGACCCTGTCTCTGGCTTCAGAGATTAAAGTCTTGGGTTTGACCCCATCCCCTAGGGTGAGGTCACAGTGTGTTACACCCCTCACTTCAGCCACCTTCCACCAGCCCAGACCTCTGCATACTGCTTAGTTGCTGAATTCCTCTGTCTGCCAACCTGCACATCCAACCTCTCTCTGGGCAGATCTCCATGCCCCAGCTTCCCCAGAGATGGAGCTACACCTGCCTGGGCTTCTTCCCACACCTGCCCATGATGCCACTTCCAGCACCAGCCTCTAGTCTCAAGGTCTCTGAGGGATAGTGTTGAGGGATAGTTTTAAGGCCTAGATACATAGAGAGGTATGATGAAGTCCCCAGGGTAGGGCATCACCACCTGAGCTCATGGGGATAGGTATGCCCCACACTGAAGCATCTCAGAGACCTAAATTTTAGAGGAAATATCTTGATCCTATAGGCCTCTGTGCTACAAAAGAGGGTTGCATTAATTCATTCATTCATGTTTGCCAAGAATCAGACATCAAGATGGGATTAGAAATGCAAGAGAGTAAGGGGAGGAAGGAGCACAAGAAGGTGAGGAGAGCCTCAGGCCGAGCTGCAAGTCTGACACCCATAGAAGGACAAAGGCAAGGGAGGAGGGCTGGGTAGGAAGAGTTTCAGACTACAGAGCAGTTCCAAGAAAGGTTTGGCAAAGTCAGTAGGGAATCCTTGAACCAGAGTCATGGATGGAGCCTCATCTCCCCAGAATGGGCTGGCCTTAGTAACCCCACCATGAAGCAGTCATCGACAGAGAGGAGGCTGCAGGAAACGTGAGCTCTGCAGCAGTGGTAGGCCTAAGGGCCAACAGCCGGGGCCTTCAGTCAGTTATGCTTCATGAGGGGATCTGCGCATGCCATTTTTATGGCAGCCACCTGGGCCTTCGTGGAGAATCAAGATGTGGGAGATCAACCCCACCTACCATATCTCAACTTAAGATAGAAAACAGAGCATTTCGGAGGGAAGTCAGGAACTACAGACCAGGAGCTGGCTCTAAAAGAAGGCTGCAAGATTTTGAGATTCTCTGCTTCCCATTCTTGGAATTTGGGCTCTCCCCTGCCTGTTTGCCTGTAGTGATTAGGAAAGAAAAGGCTGAAAATAAAAGGGAACTTGGAAGTTATCTTGGAAGAAGTTGGAGAAACCCATCCCATTTCATAGTCCATCTTCAGGGCAGGGTACATCAAGGAGTAGAAAAGGTGGGAGCTGTGTAAGAGAAGAAGAAAGTAGGCTGGTCTCCCAGGTCTGCAGGAAGACAGACTAGGGGCCTCTGAGCAGGTAGGTGGCATCCAAAAAGCAGCCCTGGGGCCTAAAAGGGCCTTGAAGTTTCCTGGGAGGTAATGGGCACAACAAGGAGAGAGACCTGGTAAGAACCATGTAAGTGACATCAACCTTTGACCCCACCTGTCATCTGGACACAGAAGCCCCGAGCACTTGACCCAAGGCTTACATGGCCTCACCTGTGGCAACCAAGGGTGAAGCACAAAGGCCAATGAAAAGGCTGCTTAACTCTGACTCAGAAGTAAATACCTCCTCCCACTCGTTCCTTCTGATCTCCCTAAAGCCACCCCCACACAGGACAAGGAATTTCCTAATTAAGATTTCCAGGTTGATAATCTTTACCAAGTTTACAGAAGATATGCCCGTCTCTGTTCTTTTTAAATGATGTATTTTGTAAGATTTGATACATACGAAAGTATAGATGTGAGTATAATGTGTATGCATATAAAACAAACACTCATAAGCCCACCACCCAACCTAAGAACTGCAATGTAATCTGCTGGACACATCTTCTGCTCTATTATAAAGCAGTTTTTTAAACTGCTTTCATTAAATATTGGGCACATACAGTAGAATAACTATAATGAAAAATGATACAACTAGCTTCTCTGCGCCTATCATCCACTGTCAGAAAAACGGCATTCTTATTAGCTTTGTGGTCTCCTGTGTGCCCCTCCCTAATTCTGTTCATGACTGTTTGCTACCATTGGGAGTGTAATTCTCAGATGAAAGTGTTCAAGATTTAGAACGTTTAGAACATTCTTAATACTTTATACTTCATAGCATGACAGCTGCTTCGAGTTGAAAATATTTATTAAATTCAGTTCTATTTTTTCCAATTGCAAAAAGTTACTACTTTGGGCAAAGAGGAGAGAGTGGAAGATAGAGAGAGAAAACAACTTGCTTTGACTTGATATTTTGTGGACATCAGGGACTATCCTTTTTTGGTGTGTCTCTAGGCGCCTAAAGTGCAGTAGATTCTCCATAAACATTCCATCCTCTTTCTTAGTAACTTGTCTTGCACCCATTCCTCAACTTTTCCATTACTTCGGGTTCTTTCACATCTGCATTTAAATATCCTCCAATCTCTCCTGTCTTTAAGCAAAAGAAAACAAACTTCCTGGGCATCTTGAGTCCACGTCCTTCTGGTTCTCTCTTTCCCCTCCAGACCATCGTTGTAGAGAGAGCTGTCTACACTCATTGCCTCCATCCTGCCTCCCACCAATTCCACAGCCCGTGGTAATCTTGGCTTCTGTTCCCCTTCTTCCCTCTTCTCAACCTTGCAAACTATTTTCAGCAGCGTCACCAACAACCTCCTTCTTGCTAAACCCAGAAGACGTGTGTGTCCTACTTCAACTCTCAGCAGCACAGGGCACTGTTAACCGCCCCCTCCTTGAAGCTCTTTCTTCCCTTACTTTCCAAATCATTACACTATTAGTTGTCTCCCCGACTCTTTGCTGCTGTTTTTCAATGTCTTCTGTGGGATTCACTGCCTCTGTTCATCCTTGACGTTCTTGGAGACATTTTTTCCTCTACGTTTTCTTCTCATTCTATATGTCCTCACTAGTGAGCTCATCAATTTCCTTCTCTATCAGTAGATGTTTGGTTTTTTTCCCAAGTAACTGAAATTGACATCACACCAGTTGAATTTCCAGGGACAGTCAAGGCAGAGGCAGGATCCAGAGTCCAGAGTAGCCAGCACTGGTGGTACAAAGTGTGATCCAATGTTCTGAAGTGGTGGCTTCATAATTTAACTGAGTTTTACTCATTATGTGGATTATTAATAATAATAGAAGATTAAGAAGAAGATCTAATATGTATTGAGTGATTATTATATACCAGGTGTGAAATAAAATATATATATTGGTCCCTGCCTGCCCCCCCATTGCTGGCACAGAGCTCTTAATATCTTTATAATTTCCTAAGTGATAAGAACACCAGGAGCATCTATTGTTCGAATACCTGTCTTTCACCCCATCCCTGACACAAGGCTCCTGAAACCCTTCTAAATTCCAAAATGATAAGAGCACTAGAAGCATCTTTTGCTCTAATGAGGCGACTTGGGTAGGCTCTTGGATGGCTCCTGGATGGGGGCTGGTCACCAGAGAGACCAAGCCATGATTAGAAGCTTGGAATTTTCAGTTCCACCCCACCTCCTCAAAAGAGGGGAGGGGGCTGGAATGGGAGTCAATAATTGATCGTGCCCACGTGAGGAAGCCTCTATAAAATCCCAATAGTAGTGGGTTCAGAGAGCTTCCACGCTGGGAACACATCCACACCAGGAGAGGGATGCACTTCAACTCCATGGGGACAGAATCTCCTGTGCTCAGGACCCTCCCAGACCTCACCCTATGTACTCTCTATATGACTGTCCATCTGTGTCCTTACCATATCCTTTAATCAACTGGTTAATGTAAGTAAGTGTTTCCCTGACTTCTGTGAGCCACTCTAGCAAATTAATCAAACCTGAGGAAAGGTTCTATAGCCAGTGAATCAGCTCAGGTGATAACCTGGGCTTGCAAATGATGTCTGAAGCAGGGTTGGGGGGGAAGGGCAGTCTTGTGGGAATGAGCCCTTAACCTGTGGGATCTGATGCTGTCTCCAGGTAGATAGTGTCAGAATTGAGCTAAATTGCAGGACACCCAGCTGGTGTCACAGAGAATTGCTTGATGTGGAGAAAAACTTCCACACATTTGGTGACCAGAAATGAAGTGTTCTATGTAAAAATAAAGGAGACACACAGGGGAGAAACACAGTAGGGAAGAACTGCATTTTTCCCTCCATAGAAAGAAAAAAACTGAGGGTTTTGTGGTTTTTTTTCCTTTTCACCAGGCATCATGCTAAGTGCTTTACATGTATCATCATCTCATTAGATTTTCTCAGCAACCATAGGGGGTGGATACTATTGTTATTCCCATTTTCCAGAAGAGGAAATAGAAGCTTAGAGAATTGAAGAACGTGCCCAAGGCGCCAGAGTTAGTTGGAGGAAAAGCTGGTATCGTATTCAGGAGCTGGACTACAGAGCCTGCGCTCCATTCCACCAGACTATACTGACTCACAGTTTTTTTGCAGTCGTGAATTCTTATTTCTCTTTACCAGTGCTACCCACTAAAATGTTAGTCACTCAAGGGCAAGGCTATTCGTCTGTTTTGTTTACTACTACAACCTCATGGTTGGCTCTGAACAGAGATACTCAAGAAAAATTTGTGGAATAAATAAATGTTCATTCAACCTCTTTCAATCTCTCTATCAAATAGTCACATCTTTCACCTGCTTTTTGTTGCATTGTTGAACTTTTTCTTACTGATTTTTAGAATTTTTTAAATTTTGTTTTTGTTATCCTTTAATTTTGTTATATGTATGGAAATAAGTTCTCCCAGTTTATGTTTTGTCTCTTCATTTTTAAATGATTTTTTATGTACAGAGATTCCTAAATAACACAGTCATATTTCAGTCTTTTGTTTTTGTTAATGATTTTGTATCTTTTTAAAGAAAGCCTTTCCTATCCTGAAGTCATATATCCTCCTGTACCCTGTTATAAGCTTGACCTTCACATTTAAACTTTTAATCTATCTGGAATTGATTTGTATGAGTAATGTGATATAGAGATCTAATTTCGTTTCCCTCCATATAGGTATCCAATTGTCCCAGCCCATTTATTGAAGTTTACCCTTTGCCCATTGCTCTGCAGTGCCATCTTTGTCATATCTGAAGTTTACATCAATGTAAGGACCACGTTCTGTGCTCCCTAAACTTATCTTTGGTTTGTTTTTCTGTCACTCGCTGACACCAAACTGTTCTAGTTACCATATCTCGTAATAAATGCCCCCGCCTAGTTCTACCTCAACACAGTTTTGACTATTCTTGGCCCTTTTCCAAGAAAAAGACTTTTTTTTGGCCATTCTTTCCATATAAATTTTGATAAATTCTGTGAAAATACCACTGGAATTTTCATAATCTAATTTGATGTATTTTGCTGTGATTTTTGTGAAATTTTCAAGTATACAGGAAAAATAGTATAATGATCATCTATATAATCACAAACCAGGTTCAGTACTTTTTAATATGTGCCATATTTGCTTTACTTATATATGTGGATATATTCGTAAAGGCTACTTGATTTCTAAACATTTAAAAATAATAGGCATTTTGCATTTTACTCTTAAATATTTGTGTTAATTTTCTAAAAATAAGAGCCTCTTCCTCCATAACTATAATGCCATTATCATATCTAAGAAAATTAACAATTCCCTGTAATCATCTCATATTCAGTCCACACTTAAATTTCCACAATAATCCAAGAATGTGTTTATACATTAGTATTTTTTGTACCAGGGTCAAATCAAGCTGCACACATCCTATTTGATTGTTACAACTCTTAAGTCTTTTGTGTTCTAGAAGAGGCTCCTCACCAATTTTTTTTCATGACATGACTTTTTGTAGCTATCAGGTTAGGTGTCCTATAGACTGTCCCACAAATTCTGGATTTGTCTGATTACTTCTGGATAGCGTTACTTAACATTATCCTCAATCTCTTGTATTCCCTATAAAAACGAAATTTGGCTAGAAAACTTGGCTAAATTCAGGTTAAATACTTTGGGCACAAATACTTCATAATTAATGGTGGGTACTTTATACTGTGTCACATCACAAGTCACATCATGACAAATCATCCCATCATTATGAATCTGAGTTTGCTCCCTGGTTAAGAGAGTGACTGCCAGTTCTCTCCATTGTAAAAGTACATATTTTTCTTTGCAATTAGTAAGTAAGCTGTGGCATGATACCTTGGCACTGTGTAAATATCCTGTTACTAAACAACTTTCACGTAGTGGTTTTATATCCACCAATAATCTTTGACTAAATGCAAAAATTATTTCACTGGAATGCAATATGTTGAGGTTTTTGGGGGTTTTTTTAGATGTAAACTGATTCTATAAATCATTTCAGGGAAAACTGACATGTTTGCAATATGGAGTCTCCTTATCCATAAACATGGCATATCTCTTCATTTACTTATATCTTCTTTCAAATATTTTCATTAAATATGATAAATTTAATTATAATGCTGTTCATAATAGCAAAAATTGAAAATAACCCAAATATTCATTGACAGGAGAACTAATAAAGAATGATATATTCATACAATGAAATTCTATATCTGGGTGGAAATGAGTAAACTAGAGCTATACACATCAACATGGATGACACCAAGAAACATAATGTTGAGTGAAAAAGCAAGTTTCAGAACAATACATACCACATGAAAAGTTTTTATATGGAACTTTAAAAGGAACTTAATATATCATTTAAAATACAAACCTGTGTGGTAAAACATAAAGAAAAACAAACTGGGACTTCAGCTTTTGAATTATGGACTGGGTTATTCAGACCATCCCTCCCACTGAAGACAGATAAAAAGAAGTGGTGAAATTTTTTTTTAATTTTTCTTTAGGTATCAGAGAGCTAACAAGGTGGTAGAAAAATTACTGGACCAAGATCTAGGAAAAAAACAAACCCAGGAAAGTGAGGTCTGAAACTCAGGCTGCTTTTGTCCTGGGAACATTTATCAATCTGGAAGTGATAAGTGAAAGATGTAATCATGCTTTGGAGAAGCCTTTATAGAGTAGAGTACAGGGACTTCCCTGGCAGTCCAGTGGTTAAGACTCTGCGCTTCCACTGTAGGGGCATGGATTTGATCCCTGATCAGGGAACTAAGATCCCACATGCCACATGGCCAAGAAAAAAAAAGAGTGGAGTAAAAATGTCAGAATCCAAGAACATAAAGAGTGAGGACTTTGGGAAACAACCCCCTATCTTGGACTGAAAACTTGAAAGTCTGCATCTTAGGAGGAAGAATAAACTAGAAATGAATAAGCCCTTACATGGACTGCAAAGCAGCTTTAAATTACCTGGGTAATACAGAAAATCTCAAACCCTGAATCCTATAGGATTAAGGTGAATCCAAATTGCTACTTCTCCTCCATACCACCATAATCTAACAAAATCAATCTTTCAAAATCATATTTAGAGGAAGGCAACAGCTTCCTGGGCCTCAAATTATTTCTACAAATATTTTTTAATTGTAGGGTATTCCACGTAATCAAAGATAATCAGACAATAAGGAGAAAAGATGTCATGAGATGGAAGCAGTAGAAATAATAGGCAACTTATAGAGACCCACAGAAATTCTAAATGAATATCACCATACATCGTACAATAACCATGTTTACTATGATCATGGAGCTAGTCAAGCTTCAGATTTCAGCATGGAACTTGTGATAGATAGCCTCTAAAATGGCTCTCAAAAATCCCCACTTCCTGGGACTTCCCTGGTAGCACAGTGGTTAAGCATCTGCCTGCCAGTGCAGGGGACATGGGTTCGAGCCCTGATCCTGGAAGATCCCACATGCCCCAGAGCAACTAAGCCCATGTGCCACAACTACTGAGCCTGCACTCTAGAGCCCGTGATCCACAACTACTGAAGCCCACGTGCCCTAGAGCCCATGCACTGTAACAAGAGAAGCCACCACAATGAGAAGCCCACGCACTGCAACGAAGAGTAGCCTCTCCCTCCCTCTCCCCCCCCATCTCCCTCTCCCTCTCTTTTTCAATTAGAGCCCCTGGTTTGGAGAAACAAGCTGCCATGTAACGAACTACCTTATGAAGAAACCCATGTGGCAAGGAACTGATGTTTCCGGCCAACATTCTCCCAAGACCCAAGGGCTGGTAACAGTCACGTGAGTGAGTTTAGAATGGGGGATCCTCTCTCAGTAGAACCTCAAGATGACTGCAGCCCCATATAACATGTTGATTGCAACCTTGTGAGAAGATAGAGCAGAGGAACTCAGCAAAGCTACACCCAGTTTTCTGATGTACGAAAACTATGTGATAAAAATTGTCATTTTAAGTGTTCAAGTTTAAGTATAATTTCTTATGTACCAGCAGATAACTAATATAAAACCAGAAAATATTTTAAAAGTGATATACAGTAGATTAGAAAATAATTAAATAGAAATTCTGAACTTGACAGTAAAAACTCAGTTAAATGGGTTTAAGAGTAGATTAAATATTACAAAAATAAAAACAAGCATAAGCAAGATAGGTTAGAAGCAACTCTTACAGAGTAAAACCGAGTGAGACAAAAATGATGAAAAATAAAATATATGAGACATACAGATACAGTGAGAAGATCTAATAGATATTTAATTCTCAGAAGGAGAGGAAAGAGAGAATGGAGAATGTACAATATTTGATGAAACAATGTATCATTTGCTGAGCTCCTTGGATCTGTGGATTGATAAAAGGCATCAATGTGTTCATCAATCGACAGATCAAGGAGCCCAACAAATCCAAGCAAGATAAATGAAAAGAAACCCACAACTAGACACATTTCTTTGAAACTTCAGAAAACCAAAGACAAAGAGAAAATTTTTAAAGCATATGGAGAAAAAAGACATTCTTTTCAAAAGTTACAGTTAGATTGACAGTTCATTTACACTGACTTCTCAGCAGCATCAGTGGAAGTCAAAAACAGTGAAATGATTTTGTCGAAGTGCTGAAAAGAAATAGTTTCCAACCCAGAATTATATGCTAGCAAGAATACTCTGGAAGAATAAAAGTTAAATAATAAAATAAATATATTTTTAGACAAAAATAAATAAATAAATAAACCAAAAGAGTTCACATCCAGTTGACTACCACTAAATGAACTCTAAAGATGCTTCCAGGCAGAGGGAAAATTATTGCAGAAGGAAGTTCAGAGATGCCATAAGGAATAAAAAGCAAAGAAAGTGATGAATATATGAGTAAAAGTAAATAAACATTGTATAAAAAAAAAGTAATAATGTCTTATGGAAAAATAAAATATTTATGATTAAAATGCACAAAAATATCACATAACACAGAAGAGAAATAAATAAGGTTTGAGTGTTCTAAACTCCTTACACTGTCAGAGGAGAGTTTAAAGGTAAAGATTATCATTACACATTAATAAATCAAGAATTCATGTTGGAATTGTTGAGTTACTTCTAAAAGAATAGAATATAGTGTACTTATTCCAAACTAATATAAGGATAAAGTAGAATTATTTAAAAATACAAAGAACAAAAATATAATCTAAAAGAAGATTTAAAAAAAAAAGAGGTGTAGAACAATCAGTACAAATAAAAAGTTAGAAGACAATTTTAGCAAAATATACCAGGAATCATATAATATGTAATTGGACAAAGTGTTCCAAAAACAAAAGTTGTCAGACTGGGTTTTAAAGCTCAATTATACGATTTTAAAAGACCCACATTTAAACATAAGGATATAGAATGATTGAAAGCAAAATGATTAGAAAATATATACCTTGTAAATACAGAGGAAAATGAAACTGACATTGCTGTTTTCCTGTTTGAGAAAAAAGACTCTAATATTACAATGATTACTAGATATCAGAAGGATCACCTCATAATGGTGAAAGTTGAATTCACCAAGAAGATATAACAAATCCAAATATATATATATTTGACCATAGTACAAGGAGAAAACAATATATTCAGATCACAAAGACCTACTTTAACACCTCTCTCAGTATTTCAGTAATTGTTAGAATAAGCAGACAAAATTCTGTAAAGAAGATATGAACACGTTCTTAATAAACACATATGGAATACTTCAGAATACACATTATTTCAAGCACACTAAGCCATAAGGCAAATCTAAAAAAAGTTTAAATATTGAAACTATATGAATTCTGTTATCTGATGACATGAAATTGGGTTCTGAATCAATAACAAAAAGATACTAAAATCCCCATATGTTTGGAAACTAACAAATATACTTCTAATTAACCATGGGTCAAAGAAAAAAACAATTAAGAGGTAAAAGTATAAGCAATCAAAATAATTTTCATTTGAAAGATAAAAATACTGCATATTAAAATTTGCACACTGAAGCTAAAACAGTAGAAAAAATGTATAATCTTAAACGCATATATTTAAAAAAGAAAGTCTTAAAATAATGAGCTACAAATTTACGTCAAGAAAAAAAACAGAAACAGCAAAATACACCAAATAAATTAGAAAGTTAGAAAATAGATATTTAAAATAAAAGTTAATTAAAAGGAAAAAACTAATAAAAGCCATAACTTCTGACAAGACTGATAGAAAAAAATTGAAAGAGCAAATAAAAATGTCAGAAATGGTGTAGACAATTAAAAGATAAGATATTGTGAACAATTTTCCACCAAGAGTTTGAAATTTTAAATAAAAGGGACAAATATTTTTAAAATATACAGCTTAAATAAAATGAACCAAGAAGAAATAGAAAACCTGAATATTCCTATAACTGCAAAAGAAATTAAATTGATAATCATAAACACACACAGTCCAGGGGGAGATCTTCAAGATGGCAGAGGAGTAAGACATGGAGATCACCTTCCTCCCCACAATTACATCAGAAATACATCTACATGTGGACAACCCCTACAGAACACCTACTGAACGCAGGCAGAAGCCCTCAGACTTTCCAAAAGGGTCTTGGTGCTCCAGCCGGGTGTCAGGCCTGTGCCTCTGAGGTGGGAGAGCCGAATTCAGGACATTGGTCCACCAGAGACCTCCCAGCTCCATGTAATATCAAATGGGGAAAGCTCTCCCAGAGATCTCCACCTCAATGCTAAGACCCAGCTCCACTCAACAACCAGCAAGCTACAGTGCTGGACACCCTACAGCAAACAACTAGCAAAACAGGAACACAACCCCACCCATTAGCAGAGAGGCTGCCTAAAATCATAACAAGGTGACAGACACACCAAAACACACCAGCGGATGTGGTCCTGCCCACCAGAAAGACAAGATTCAGCTTCATCCACCAGAACACAGGCACTAGTCCCCTCAACCAGGAAACCTACACAACCCACTGAACCAATCTTAGCCACTGGGGACAGACACCAAAAACAACAGGAACTATGAACCTGCAGCCTGCAGAAAGGAAACCCCAAACACAGTAAGTTAAGCAAAATGAGAAGACAGAGAAACACACAGCAGATGAAGGAGCAAGGTAAAAACTCACCAGAGCAAACAAATTAAGAGGAAATAGGCAGTCTACCCGAAAAAGAATTCAGAGTAATGATAGTAAAGAGATCCAAAATCTTGGAAATAGAATGGAGAAAATACAAGAAACGTTTAGCAAGGACCTAGAAGAACTAAAGAGCAAACAAACAAGGATGAACAACACAATCAATGAAATTAAAAATTCTCTAGAAGGAATCAATAGCAGAATAAATGAGGCAGAAGAACGGATAAGTGACCTGGAAGAGAAAAGAGTGGAAATAACTACTGCAGAGCAGAATAAAGAAAACAGAATGAAAAGAATGGAGGACAGTATCAGAGACCTCTGGGACAACATTGAATGCACCAACATTCAAATTATAGGGGCCCCAGAAGAAGAAGAGAAAAAAAAAGGGACTGAGAATATATTTGAAGAGATTATAGTTGAAAACTTCCCTAATATGGGAAAGGAAATAGTTGATCAAGTCCAGGAAGCACAGAGAGTCCCATACAGGATAAATCTAAGGAGAAACATGCCAGGACACATATTAATCAAACTATCAAAAATTAAATACAAAGAAAAATATTAAAAACAGCAAGGGAAAAACAAAAAATAACATACAAGGGAATCCACATAAGGTTAACACCTGATCTTTCAGCAGATATTCTGCAAGCCAGAAGGGAGTGGCAGAACATACTTAAAGTCATGAAAGGGGAAAACCTACAGCCAGGATTACTCTACCCAGCAAGGATCTCATTCAGATTCAACAGAGAAATTAAAACCTTTACAGACAAACAAAAGCTAAGAGAATTCAGCACCACCAAACCAGCTTTACAACAAAGGCTAAAGGAACTTCTCTAGGCAGGAAACACAAGAGAAAGAAAAGGCCTACAATAACAAAACACAAAACAATTAAGAAAATGGTAATAGGAACATATATATCGATAATTACCTTAAATGTAAATGGATTAAATGCTCCCACCAAAAGACACAGGTTGGCTGAATGGATACAACAATAAGATCCCATATATGTCCTGTCTATAAGAGACCCACTTCAGACCTAGGGACACATACAGACTGAAAGTGAGGGGATGGAAAAAGATACTATATGCAAATGGAAATCAAAAGAAAGCTGGAGTAGCAATTCTCATATCAGACAGAATAGACTTTAAAATAAAGACTATTACAAGAGACAAAGAAGGACACTACATAATGATCAAGGGATCAATCCAAGAAGAAGATATAACAATTGTAAATATTTATGCACCCAACATAGAAGCACCTCAATATATAAGGCAAATGCTAACAGCCATAAAAGGGGAAATCGACAGTAACACAATCATAGTAGGGGACTTTAACACCCCACTTTCACCAATGGACAGATCATCCAAAATGAAAATAAATAAGGAAACACAAGCTTTAAATGATACATTAAACAACATGGACTTAACTGATATTTATGGGACATTCCATTAAAAACAACAGAATACACTTTCTTCCCAAGTGCTCATGGAAGATTCTCCAGGATAGATCATATCTTGGGTCACAAATCAAGCCTTGGTAAATTTAAGAAAATTGAAATCGTATCAAGTATCTTTTCTGACCACAATGCTATGACACTAGATATCAATTACAGTAAAAAAAACTGTAAAAAATACAAACACATGGAAGCTAAACAATGCGCTACTTAATAACAAAGAGATCACTGAAGATATCAAAGAGGAAATCAAAAAATACCTAGAAACAAATGACAATGAAAACACAACAACCCAAAACCTATAGGATGCAGCAAAAGCAGTTCTAAGAGGGAAGTTTATAGCAGTACACTCCTACCTCAAGAAACCAGAAACATCTCAAATAAACAATCTAACCTTACACCTAAAGCAATTAGAGAAAGAAGAACAAAAAAAACCCAAAGTTAGCAGAAGGAAAGGAATCATAAACATCAGATCAGAAATAAATGAAAAAGAAATGAAGGAAACAATAGCAAAGATCAATAAAACTAAAAGCTTGTTCTTTGAGAAGATAAACAAAATTGATAAACCATTAGCCAGACTCATCAAGAAAAAAAGGGAGAAGACTCAAATCAATAGAATTAGAAATGAAAAAGGAGAAGTAACAACTGACACTGAAGAAATACAATGAATCATGAGAGATTACTACAAGCAACTATATGCCAATAAAATGGACAACCTGGAAGAAATGGACAAATTCTTAGAAAAGCACAATCTTCCGAGACTGAACCAGGAAGAAACAGAAAAAATAAACAGACCAATCAAAAGCACTGAAACTGAGACTGTGACGAAAAATCTTCCAACAAACTAAAGCCCAGGACCAGATGGCTTCACAGGTGAATTCTATCAAACATTTAGAGAAGAGCTAACACCTATCCTTCTCAAACTCTTCCAAAATATAGCAGAGGGAGGAACACTCCCCAACTCATTCTACGAGGCCACCATCACCCTGATACCAAAACCAGACAAAGATGTCACAATGAAAAAAAATTACAGGCCAATACACTGATGAACATAGACGCAAACATCCTCAACAAAATACTAGCAAACAGAATCCAACAGCACATTAAAAGGATCATACACCATCATCAAGTGGGGTTTATCCCAGGAATGCAAGGATTCTTCAATATATGCAAATCAATCAATGTGATACACCATATTAACAAATTGAAGAATAAGAACCATATGATCATCTCAATAGATGCAGAAAAAGCTTCTGACAAAATTCAACTCCCATTTATGATAAAAACCCTCCAGAAAGTAGGCATAAAGGGAACTTACCTCAACACAATAAAGGCCATATATGACAAACTCACAGCCAACATCATTCTCAATGGTGAAAAACTGAAAGCATTTCCACTAAGATCAGGAACAAGACAAGGTTGTCCACTCTCACCACTATTATTCAACATAGTTTTGGAAGTGTTAGCCACAGCAATCAGAGAAGAAAAAGAAATAAAAGGAATACAAATTGGAGAAGAAGAAGTAAAGCTGTCACTGTTTGCACATGACATGATACTATACATAGAGAATCCTAAAGATGCTACCAGAAAACTGCTAGAGCTAATCAATGAATCTGGTAAAGTAGCAGGATACAAAATTAATGCACAGAAATCTCTTGCATTCCTATACACTAATGATGAAAAATATGAAAGAGAAATTAAGTAAACACTCCCATTTACATTGCAACAAAAAGAATAAAATACCTAGGAATAAACCTACCCAAGGAGACAAAAGATCTGTATACAGAAAACTATAAGACACTGAAGAAAGCAATTAAAAATGATACAAACAGATGGAGAGATATACCATGTTATTGGATTGGATGAATCAACATTGTGAAAATGCCTATACCACCCAAAGCAATCTACAGACTCAATGCAATCCCTATCAAACTACCAAAGGCATTTTTTCATAAAAATAGAACTAAAAATTTCACAATTTGTATGGAAACACAAAAGACCCCGAATAGCCAAAGCAATCTTGAGAAAGAAAAACGGAGCTGGAGGAATCAGGCTCCCAGACTTCAAACTATACTACAAAGCTACAGTAATCAAGACAGTATGGTACTGGCACAAAAACAGAAATATAGATCAATGGAACAGGATAGAAGGCCTAGAGATAAACCCACACATATGGTCACCTTATTTTTGATAAAGGAGGCAAGAATATGCAATGGAGAAAAGACAGCCTCTTTGATAAGTGGTGCTGGGAAAACTGGACAGGTACATGTAAAAGAATGAAATTAGAACACTCCCTAACACCATACACAAAAATAAACTCAAAATGCATTAAAGACCTAAATGTAAGACTGGACACTATAAAACTCTTAGAGGAAAACATAGGCAGAACACTCTATGACATAAATCACAGCAAGATCCTTTTTGACCCACCTCCTAGAGAAATGGAAATAATAACAAAAATAAACAAATGGGACCTAAACTGAAACTTAAAAGCTTTTGCACAGCAAAGGAAACCATAAACAAGATGAAAAGACAACCCTCAGAATGGGAGAAAATGAAGCAAAATTTCAAATGAAGCAACTGACAAAGGATCAATCTCCAAAGTTTAGAAGTAACACATGCAGCTCAATATCAAAACAACAAACAACCCAATCCAAAAATGGGCAGAAGACCTAAATAGACACTTCTCCAGAGAAGATATACAGATTGTCAACAAACACATGAAAGAATGTTCAACATCTCTAATCATTAGAGAAATGCAAGTCAAAACTACCATGAGGTATCACCCCCCCCACTGGTCAGAATGGCCATATTAAAAAAATCTACAAACAATAAAAGCTGGAGAGGGTGTGGAGAAAAGGCAACCCTCTTGCACTGTTGGTGGGAATGTAAATTGATACAGCCACCATGGAGAACAGTATGGAGGTTCCTTAAAATAATAAAAATAGAACTACCATACAACCCAGCAATCCCACTACTGGGCATATCCTCTGAGAAAACCATAATTCAATAAGAGTCATGTATCACAATGTTCATTGCAGCTCTATTTACAGTAGCCAGGACAGGGAAGCAACCTAAGTGTCCATCGACAGATGAATGGATAAAGAAGATGTGGCACATATATACAATGGAATATTACTCAGCCATAAAAAGAAATGAAATTGAGTTATTTGTAGTGAGGTGGATGGACCTAGAGTCTGCCATGCAGAGTGAAGTAAGTCAGAAAGAGAAAAACAAATACTGTATGCTAACACATACATATGGAATCTAAAAAAAAAAAAAAATGGTTCTGAAGAACCTAGGGGCAGGACAGGAATAAAGACGCAGACGTAGAGAATGGACTTAAGGACATGGGGACGGGGAAGGGTAAGCTGGGACAAAGTGAGAGAGTGGCATGGACGTATATATACTACCAAATGTAAAATAGATAGCTAGTGGGAAGCAGTCACATAGCACAGGGAGATCAGCTCAGTAATTTGTGACCCCCTAGTGGGGTGGGATAGGGAGGGTGGGAGGGAGATGCAAGAGGGAGGAGATATGGGGATATATGTATATGTATAGCTGATTCACTTTGTTATAAAGCAGAACTGACACACCATTGTAAAGCAATTATACTCCAATAAAGATGTTAAAAAAAAAAAAGAAAGAAACATACACACACACACACACACACACACACACACACACACACACAAGAAATCCAGATTCAGATGGTTTCACTGGCAAGTTCTTCAATACTTTTAAGGAAGATATCATTTCAGTCTTACAAAAACTATTCCAGAGATTCAAAACAGAGGGTATTTTCACAAATTTATTTTATGAGGCTATCATATTGATACCATAGTTTAACAAAGATGGTATGAGAAAAATTTCCCAGCCAGTCTTATTTATGAACTTAGACATCAGTAGCATATAAGTAACAAAGGTCTTCTAACAAGAATATGTAAAAAATGTTTACCAATCAATGACAAAAATGCAGCTCATCCATTACAAAATTGGGCAAGGGACCTGACCGGGCACTCCACAAAAAGGGAAATGTAAATGACCAATCAACATATGAAAATGTGCTAAATGTCCTAAGTAATCAGGGAAATTAAGACTGTGAGATCCCAGTACACATAAAACATAGTGATTGTCTAAGAAAAGCACTCCTGTGTTTCTCCTTTATTCTCACACCATTACCACACAATACTTCTTACACCAAATGTGTGGATTTTCCGTACATTAAGCAATTCTCTGACACCAGCTGAGTGTCCTGTAATTCAGTTCAGATCTGACACTACCTATCCAGAGTTAGTGTCATATCCCACAGGTTCAGGGCTCAGTCCCACAAGACCATCCCAACTTCAGACATCAATCACAAGTTCTTGATTGTCACCTGTACTTCTGACCAACCAGTTACAAATCAAGATTCCCATGACCCCCTCCTTGGCTTTGATAATTTATTAGAATGACTTACAGAACTCAAGGAAACACTTATTTACATTTACCAGTTTATTATAAAGGATATATTAAAGGATATGAGTGAAAAGCCAGATGAAAACATATGTAGGGTGATGTCCCAAGAGGTCACATGCATAGAAGCTTTTGTCCCCATGAAGTTGGGTTATTCCACCCTCCCTGGATGTAGATGTGTTGACCAACCCAGAAGGTCTTCAAACTACATACTTTGGGGATTTCTGTGGAGGCTTCAACATATAGTCAGGGTCAATCATTAACTCCACTTCTAGCCCTTCCCCTGCTTCCAAGAAGATGAGGAATGGGGCTGAAAGTTCCAAGTTCCTAATCATGGCTTCCTTTCTGGTGGACAGCCCCCATCATGAAGCTATTCAGGAGCCAACCAAGAGTCACCTCCTTAGAGCAAAAGACAATCCTATCACCCAGGAAATTTCAAGAGATTTAGGAGCACTGTGTCAGTAACCAGGGTCAAAGATCAAATATTAGAACAAAAGATGTTTCTAGGGTTATTATCACTTAGGAAATTACAAGGGTTTTAGCATCTCTGTGCCAGGAACCAGAAGCAGAGACTGATATATACATTTTCTATTATTTCAAAGTGAATAAAATTAAAAGATGTGACAATATCAAATGTTGGCAAGTTTGTGGGCAGATGGGACTCTCGAACACTCCTAATGGGAGATTAAATTTGTTTTACTGCTTTGGAAATGTTTATCATAATTTATTCAAATTGAAGATATGTCCACCTTATGACTGAGCAATTCTACTCTTGATTACACACAATAAAGGAGTAGTTGCCCATGTGTGCCATGTGCTTCCTAGCCACACTTTATGTAATATCCAAAAATGAGACACAAACCAAATGTCCATCAACAATTATATACAATGTTATACTATACAGCAATGAAAATAAACAATCTGTGGTAAAAAGAAGCCAGACCAAAAGGTACATACTTTATGATTGCTTTTCATAAGTTTCATAAACAGACAAATTACATTATGGTATTTAAGGATGCATACTGTGGTGGTAAAGCCAACAAGAAAAAGGGTAATTACCATAAAATTTAATAGCTATCATTAGGGGAGAGAGAGGAATATAACCAAGAAGGGGCAGAGGAAGGTTTCTGAGGTTCTTCCAATATTCTATTTCTTGGCCCATGTGGTGATCACATAGACATTTATTTTACAATAAGTTTTTAAGTTGTACACTTATATATATGCATATTTCTGTAGTAGTGTTATTTTCCACACCAGAAAAGATTTAATTAACATGATAAATCAAAATCTAGATTCATTTTCACTTTTGAGGGGAGAGGCAGGACATGGGACAAGAGGGAAAAGGACATGCAAAGCTTCTACTCATACCTCTCCATCCAATATAAATATCTTTCATTTACTCACTGATGTCTGAGATTTACTTCTTTGCTAAGAATTTGCTTCTGTTAAAATATTAACACCCCACTAAGAAATATGCATTAAGATTTACAATCCCTGACAGTTTCATGAGAACAAAAATATGTTTAATCTGTCTTTTGCATCAACATTCTGAAAAGTTTTGCATGTGGGGAAAGAGAAGAGTGGTAAGACAAAGGGTACATGAGGGCATGATATATTATATATTGATATAGATAGAGAAATAGGGAAAGGTAAGAGGGAAAGCCCAAGAGAGAGAAAGTATAAGAGAAAATTTCTCTGCTTTAAAAGTGGAAGATGACACACAAAGAAAAGTACTGTATGATTCCACTTATATGAGTTACTTAGAGTAGTCAAAATCACAGAGACAGAAAGTTGAAAGGTGGTTGCCAGGGGCTGGGAGGAGGAGGGAATGAGGAGGTGTTGTTTAATGGGTCCAGAGTTTCAGTTTTGCAAGATGAGAAGAGGTCTGGTGATGGGTGGTGGTAATTGTTGCACAACAATATGAATGTACTTAATACCACGAACTACACGCTTAAAAATGGTTAAGGTAGTAAATTTTGTTACATATTTTACCCAATAAAAAGAATCGGGGAAAAAAGTGGAATGATGTTTGGAAACCTTGAGTTTGAGACTACACACCGACTAAGCTTTATTGAGTTTAAACCAAGTATCCTCAGAAGATCCAAAGTCGAGTTTCCTCATGGGATCAACTCTCCATACTGAGCTTGGAGAGGAGATTCTCTGAAGTAGAACCTCACTTCACCTTACTGTTGTTCTCAGGATCACTCTGAAAAACATGTCTGTGGTCCCTGAATGATAAAATTGGCTACCTCATTAATCAAGATTTTCAAATTTGCAAAGCATGCCTAGAGTCATTTTTCTGGTGTTTAAATTTTAATGTTGATTTTCAAAGACCACAGCTAAAATCTAAAGCTTGCTCAGGTTTCAGTAATTTCACAATACACGTGGCAGGCATTTAATGTCTCCTTTGCTAATGGCACTCTTCTTTCTGGAACTCTCACTTTTCAAGAACCCACATTTTTCCAGGTATCTTGTTCCAATTTTTTGTTGCCACTTTCTCTCATCACTAAAGTTTTCATATTGTCTTCTGAACTTGAAACCATAAAACATAATATTGTGAATTTAGCTTGTAAACCCTTAAATAAACACTCAGTAAAATGGAAAATTTCTTCAAGCAATCAATGAAACAGTTATAGATGACTGGGAAAACCTCCCTGATATCACACATAACTTTCAGTTTTCCATTTCAAGTCAAAAGTCTTAATCTAGCTGTTAGATTTTAGTTTTAAACTGTCTTTCTAATTTCATCCTCTTACATGTAGCTGTCCAGTTTTCCCAGCACCACTTATTGAAGAGGGTGTCTTTTCACCATTGTATATTCTTGCCTCCTTTATCAAAGATAAGGTGACCATATGTGTGTGGGTTTATCTCTGGGCTTTCTATCCTATTCCATTGATCTATATTTCTGTTTTCCTGCCAGTACCATACTATCTTGATTACTGTAGCTTTGTAGTATAGTCTGAAGTCAGGGAGCCTGATTCCTCCAGCTCCGTTTTTCTTTCTCAAGATTGTTTTGGCTATTTGGAGTCTTTTGTGTTTCTATATAAACTGTAAAAATTTTTGTTCTAGTTCTGTGAAAACTAAAAATAGAACTATCATATGACCCAGCAATCCCACTACTGGACATATACCCTGAGAAAACCATAATTCAAAAACAGATGTACCATAATGTTCACTGCAGCACTATTTACAATAGCCAGAACATGGAAGCAACCTAAGCGTCCATTGACAGATGAATGGATAAAGAAGATGTGGCACATATATACAATAGAATATTACTCAGCCATAAAAAGGAACGAAACTGAGTTATTTGTAGTGAGGTGGATGGACCTAGAGTCTGTCATACAGAGTGAAGTAAGTCAGAAAGAGAAAAACAAATACCATATGCTAACACATATATATGGAATCTAAAAAAATAAATGGTTCTGATGAACCTAGGGGCAGGATAGGAATAAAGATGCAGACGTAGAGAATGGACTTTAGGACACAGGGAGGGGGAAGGGTAAGCTGGGATGAAGTGAGAGAGTGGCATGGGCATATATACACTACCAAATGTAAAACTGATAGCTAGTGGGAAGCAGCCGCATAGCACAGGGAGATCAGTTCCGTGCTTTGTGACCACCTAGAGGGGTGGGATAGGGAGGGTGGGAGGGAGGGAGACACAAGAGGGGAGAGATATGGGGATATATGTATATGTATAACCGATTCACTTTGTTATAAAGCAGAAACTAACACACCATTGTAAAGCAATTATACTCCAATAAAGATGTTTAAAAAAAATTTTTAATGAAATTAAATTAAAGAAAAAAGAGCTGTGCACCAGGCACAACAACAAAAATAAAGTTCCTTAAATTGCTTAATTTGCCATGCTTGCATAATGAACGGCATCAAAACCCTTCAGATGAAAAAGGCTGTATATCTCCCTTTAGAACAATGAGGTAAGTGGGTTCCACACTCCATTTGTCATAAACAGAACAGAACCCCCCCAGTTAGAGAAGCTTCAAGAGGAGAGGTAGCTCAGTACTGCCACCTGCTACAGGAAAGAAAAGAACGCAGAAAGCTGACCCAGGGCTGAAAAGTAAGCCTGAGACCTTGCAGGAGAAGGTTCTTGGTGGGTTTCCTGGTAGTTTCTGAGAAAGGAGGATTTGAGCTGGCTTGTCTTTAAGATTGTATGAGACTACATTTGTCCTTCACCAGGGGGGAAGACCAGAGCATCCACACTGGGCCAAGATGTAGGTATGAGGAAGTACATAGATCTGCCAACAAGGAGCCAGGTTCCTGACAGGGAGCAGAAAGTAGGGTTGGAATGCAGGTTGGAGCAGAGTCAGGGCAACGTGACTCCTCACAAGTTAGAGACAGGAAGAGGATGAGGACTTTGTGCCAGGGAAGCTATGCCAACCAAACCAACCATGCCCAGACATCTTGTGATGTAGTGTTAAAGCAATTCTCCTCTGAAAACGTAATTTCCCTTCATCTCTTAGGATAAATTCTTTTGTCTTGGCCAAAGTAAGAAAAAGAAGGATAAATTCACAGGGTATAACATAGTGACTAAGAACATGCTTTCTGTAGTTAGACTACCTGAACTCAAATCCTAGCTCTACTAATTATTCTGTGACCTAGAACAAGTTATATATTTTCCCCTGTGCCTCAGGTCCAGCTTCTGTAAAACTTCTGGAGATAATAATAGTTCTTACTTCAGGGAATAGTGTCAAGATTAAATGAAATAATAGAGATAAAGCTCTTAGAATAATGCCTGGTACATAACTAGAATTCAGTAGATGTTACCACTGGGTAACAAGAAGAAGCTCCTGCAGAAGTGGGTCTCAACTTCAGTGTGTAAGAATCACCAAGGGAATCTCCTCTAAATACAGATGTCAGGGGAGTCTGGATTAGATATGAGGAATCTGCATTTTTAGTGTCACTCCAAGTGACCCTGATGCAGGTCATCCAAGAGAACCCTGAAGGAACCCTGCCCTAATGATGGCTATATTTAGTGGTGGCATCTCCCCTGCCCAGTTGAAAACCCAGGAGCAATTTGTAAGGCAAACCCCAGAAGAGCTGGAGACAGCAGTGGTGCCACTCTCTTCCAGCTCAGAACTTTCCCTTTTACACTTGTCTTCCTTCTGTCCAGTTCTCTGAGCACCTATCAAAACACAGCCTTGCACAGAGCAACAGGAGTTTGACAAGGTCATCTCAGTACTGTTACTAAGCAGCATCTCCCATTCCGAAAGAAACTTTTTGTGAGGACTTCCCCTGCCCCTTTTTTAAACTTTTCTGTTCCTCCACTCTGAATGCTGTGCTTTTAAAGAGGGCTTCAAGATTTCTGCTGTCCCAAAGGGATAAAGGTTGGAATTAACACTCCATTCACACATAAGCTTGGGAAATCCTTCTGCAGCACAATGAGAAGATGAAATGGAAAAGCTTTCTTGGGCACTTTGAACAGTCTAGGCAACCCTCCAGATGTGCCCTCCGGATCCTCCAGAACACCAGGAGTAGCCCCAGATTCCAAACAATAGCGGGCTGAGACCCAAAAATGCTCTTTGTGGTCTTGGATCCTTTCGAGCACCATCCCAGATTGAAGAGAATTCAAAATTTAGCCTAACAGATTCTCTTGAAGTCTTGCCCCACAATGTCCTAAGTAAGCACTTAGCCTCCCACTCACTTAGCAATGGCATGGCACTTGAGAATTGCAAAGTGCATGAAAGACACATGGCTTTATTTTTCTGTGCATTTAGTTCTGGGCTTGATGATGGTATTATCTCCCTAACAATCACAAACACAGAAATGGTTTGCTTGGGAGGGGTGGGGGGTGTGCACTTGCCCTTCACACCAGAAGGCTCCTTGACTAAAAGTCTCCTTTCCATGCAGTCCTTCTGTGCTCACTGCCACAGGATTTGAAATTATGGCAAAATTATCCTACTGAGTTTTTTTTTTTTTTAGGTAACTGAAACTCTACATGAACCATTTTCCTTATACCAATCATTTATCTACCTTATTTTAAATTACATTCCTGCTTTGTCTTCTTTGGAGTATAATTGAAGAAACATGAGCTTTGAAGTCTGACAGAACTGGTTTGAGCTTGGCCCTGCCACTTGACAGCTGTGTGGATTTAAGCAAGTTACTTAACTTCTATTTACCTTGGTTTCTTTAATCTGTAAAATGAAACTGATATGGAAGCTACTTTGGAGGTTCTTCAGAAGAAAATATCCATAGCTTCTACAATCCTTGTTTCTACAACTAGTCCATCATAGGTATCTATAACTTCCTTCTTCCACTACCCATTCCATGTTCCATTGCCCTCAGTCATCCCCTCATCTAGAAATGTCTCTTGATCTAATAGGGTAATTCAAAATTTCATTCCTGAAGAGTCTGAATCACTAGGCTGTATTGGGTTGCTATAGTATGCCATTAACTTTTACCACTGGTCGTGGAGACATGAGGAGACACTCTAGAGAATCTCTTATGTTCCTGACATACTCCTCCTTACCCACATTGTGTAACAACAGCCCTATTTTCCCTTGAAAACCAGGATCAGCAACTCCATACAGTACAGTAAGCCCCTTCTTTGGCTGTTTTTTCAGTTACATGAGAAATCCAAAGTGACCAAGTGGCACTTTCAACTTCCAGGTTAGTTGAACCATTTTGTGTCCACTAGTAGAAGTAAGCCTCCATTGGAAACTAATACTTCTAATTCAGCAGAGCCCAAAGTTGCAGAAATGAGAAGCAAAACATATGTGAGTTGGTTATTAGGTACAGTAGAGAGAGAAGCCAGGCCACCCTTCCCCTTGGTGGAGAATGGGATAATGGGAGAAAATGGAAGGAAGAACCTTACATAACCTGCTGGCTCAGAGCATACACCACATCTTGTAGGACAGCACCCCGATCTACCAGGAGTTGTCGTCCAGTGGGCACATACTTAAGTAAACAATAGACCATTCTTTCCATACTGTTTTCAGAGCCACCCATGAGTGGGGCTATGATGCCATAGCTGGTGCCAGCATATCATGTGGAACACTCTTTAAACCAGTTTTTTCTCCATCATTCATTAATTGGTCAGTGGGAACTCCCCAAGAGTCTGAGCTACTTGCTTGCACAATTTATTTGTACTTTTAATGCTTGTTCAAGCCTAATTTTATATATATATAAAATAATGTGTATATAATGTATATATTATAATGTAGTATAACATATAACATTATATATTATAATGCAGTATAATATTTAACATTATATATTATAATGTATATATGTATACCCTTTGCTGTGTGTGTTGGGGTGTGTGTGTGTGCACCAAGATCTCCGCCAGATACTTTGGACATCACTAGACCAGCTGGTCATAAAATCCTTGTAGCAAAGTAATGTATGAGTGTGATCTAATCATACGAGCCCTTAAAAGCTGAGCACTTTCTCCACCTGCTGGCATAAGGGAAAAAAGGGAAAGATAGATTCATTGCATGAGAAGAACTTGATATGCCATTCCTGGCTTTGAATATGGTGGGTGGGGCAGTCATATGCAAAGGAATGCGGGCAACCTCTAGGAACAGAGGAGAACCTCCCCAACCAATAGTCAGCAAGGAAACTGGGACCTCATCCTACAACCACAAGGAACTGCATTCTGCCAACAACCTGAATGAGCTTGGAAGTAAATTCATCCCTAGAGCCTCTAGATAAGAGTCCAGCCCACCAGACAACTTGACTTTGGCCTTGGAAGACCCCAAGCAGAGATCACAAGCCAGCCCAAACAACATCAATGGATGTTGTTTTAAGCTACTAAATTTTTGGTAGTTTGTTATGCAGCAATAGAAAATCAATAAATCCACTGTAATCTGAACTCAGGTGAAACTGCATCACCTGGCATCTATAAACCCCTACTCTGACAGTTAGACCATGGTAGCAACTTGAGTCATCAGGGATTAATGTCAAGTCAGTGTTGCTGTACAATAACCCCAGGAAAGTTTAGGTATTTTCCACTTCCCAGTTCATAAACCTTTTAGGAAAGACTAGGAGAAAGATTTACAGTACGTACTTGTGGGTGGCCACAGGATCCTTCCTCAAGAGGATGTGTCCTTCACTTCATTCAAAGGCTCCTTTCTGAGACCTGGCTTAGGTCTTAGACTTAGGTGATATATTGACTACTCAAACATTTCCCTATTCACCAGACCTAGAATTTTTTATTATACAGAGTAAGTAAAACTTTACTTTACTTTACTTTACTACTAAGTGACTTAGTAGGTCACTGTATTAGTTTCCTATTGCTGCTGTGACAAATTACCACAAACTTAGTGGCTTAAAATAACACAAATTTATTATATTTCTGTGGGACAGAAGCCTGAAAATGGGTTTTATAGGGCTACAATCAAGGTTTCAGCAGGACTGGGACTTCCCTGGTGGTGCAGTGGATGGGATTCCATGCTCCCAATGCAGGGGGCCTGGGTTCGGTCCCTGGTCGGGGAACTAGATCCCACATGCATGCAGCAGCTAAGAGTTTGCATGCCACAACTAAGGAGGCCGCCTGTCATAACTAAGACCCAGTGCAACCAAATAAACAAATAAATATTTTTTTTTAAAAAAAGGTTTCATCAGGACTGCATCCCTTCTACAGGCTGATACAAATTGGCAAAACCTTGTAATTCTCCTACAACGTCAGACGTTTTTACCTGTCCCCTGGGGCCTACTCTGATTATGGGTCTGGAGGTAATAAAAGGTGTTAGGGTGAGTCTTGGGGTGAATAAGCATCCCTTTGCAATCCCTTTGAAATTACCTTAGTTAAGGTCGTTACAGAGACTTCAGGCAAGGGAGGTTATTACAAGAATCCAGACACTGAAATCCACCTAGATGTTTCTCTTCCAGTTCTTAGCATCCCATTCTTTCCAGTCAATGTCCCAACTTTTACAAAAAGCTCTGGTGAGCCATGAATCCAAATTTGCTCTAATTCTGCCATCTACAGCATCAAATTTTGGGTCTGATTTTTTGGATACATCAACTATGGCTATGACTGTAAGACATAAAAGTTTCTTTTAAGGCAGTCATAAAAGCTCTCTGGTTTTCTGACTGTGCTTTGAGCCAAGAAATTTGTCCTGAGTCTTTTTTTTTTTCTTTTGAATCTTCTCCAATGCAGTCAGTTGCAGTTATCCCACCCAATAGTCCTTATGGTCCTCATATCTATTAAAATACTCTATTAAAGCAGCACTTTGCCCCCCAAAGCCTTACCTTCAATGGTCGTCTTATTCTGGGCAACTGTAAGTGGTAATTTCAGTAGCTCTTTTGCCACTATATGCCATGGCCTACCAGTATCTGTTTGTCTCCAATGGATGAAATCCAAATCTAACCAGGTTTGATCCCCATATTTGAGGGTGTGTTTCTTAGTGTCATATACTTTGTCAGAAATGTCCCTCTACGTATTTCAAGCAAGAAGGGATACATCTTAGACTTAGAGCCTTTCCAAAATGTAGAAATGGTGGTCCTGAAAGTACAGGAATCCCAGGAAGCTACCACTAACAATCTTAGATGTCTAGAGCACTAAGTAGAATGATTTTCAGGAGGCCTCTGAGAACATATCTGCTGTTCACCAAAGCCTACCCTCTGCTCACCACTGCCCTAGGAGCAATAAAAGTTTTTGTTTGCCTTCCAAATCACATGTGAATGCCATTCACTGAAACAATATAACCAAGAATCCTACTGACACATATTCTGAAAAAATGTCATTCCAGCCCCTGAGATACAGGGAAGAACATAGAAAAGAAAAAATAATACTGAATTTTCAACAGATGATTCTGTACATAATGTTAAAATGTAATTTCTTTAAAGACATGATGGTGATTTTAGAGGGTAGGATGCTGTGCATGCGTGTGTTGGTGTCTGTGTCTGTGCGCGTGTGTGTGCATGTGTGTGTGTGTGTGTGTATGTGTGTAATATCCTTACCTGACAAAATAAAGTTAACATCTGTGGTGGATATCGGGGATGTCTAATTATTTTTCTTTCAGGCCTATTGAGTTCCTTAAGGTGAGATGTGACTTACTCTAGCCAAAGAAATTAGAAGTCACACATTTTAATTCCACATAGAAGCCTTTAATTGCTGAGGCTCAATACTCCATCCTATTGTCCCACTGTTGGAATAATCACAGAAACAAATGTTGATATGGAGGTAAAATGCTGAAATGTCATATGGAAGACAGATATTCCAGAGAGTTTCCCAACCCACAATGGACTCTGCTAGAGCAAAAAATAAACCTTTATCAATTTAAGCCACAGAGATTTGAGGGTTATGTATTGCTGTAATACAATCTAACCTATTCTGACTGGTGCAGTTAATGATAACAGAAGGGATAAGGGATATTACTAAAAAATAATCTAAAATCTGTTGCCTTGGCTAAAAGATTATGCAGTGGGAAGTGAGGAAGCTGATACTGGAGACTGGAAAGGTGGCAACTCAAGTTACCTAATGGCAAATCTTTTGGTAAAACTGTAGCTATCAGTAACTTGGGAGGCAATCATGTTATCATTGAACTTGTATATATAATTTGAAAACAGAACAAGAGTTGTATGTGTTTATTGCTGCATTTGTCAAAGAATTGCAAAAAAGAGATGAGCTCATAAGAGAGCGGGTTTTTTGTTTGTGTGTTTGTTTTTTGCAAACTGGAACAAAAGGTATGGGGTCTAGCAGGATTGGAAAAGGCAACTGTTTCTCAACTCTAATAGTAAAGATAAATTTGAGAAACAAAACTTACTTAAAATCAGGCTTGAAGTGCACCAACAGACATTATACTGAGAGTTAACACCTATGAATGGATTAAGGCAATTAGACAAAATAACTCATAGAAAAAGGTGCTAAAAGTGTGGTTCTCTCATTGAAATCCAATAAACTCAAGGTGTATGCAATTGCAATTAAGTCAAGAGAGAGATCAGGATGAGAAAGCAAACACAGAAAATCTGAGAACTATTTAATTAAAAAAAACTTTGGATAGGACTATTTGGCACATGAAATTGATTTTAATCAAATTGATAAAGAGGCTACTAAGTTTCTGAGATACCTGAACTACCAAAGGAAGCACGGGCTTGGACTAAGTCTCCAACTGCTCAAAACTAAAAAAACAAACAAACAAACAAAAAAACCCTTAGACTGTAAATATTTACATATAGAAAAGAGTCCAAGAAGACTGTTCATACCTTTTCCCAATGTTTCACTTCATTTGTGGCCAATGAGACTAATATCAAGGGAAGAACCTTCCCTGAGAGTGAAGCATAGAACTACAGTGACTGGACTACAGAGCCCTCTCAGCGAGCCCAATGGGAGCCTAATCTAAAAATATTCCACTTAAAATACTCTCATAAGACAGATCTCTAAAGCTTTCCCAAGTTTCTCATTGAGAATTAACCATCCCTCCTGGATGCTGTGAAAACATTATTTTTGAACCTCTCTTGCATTACACTCATCTATATGCATGGATGTCCTTATCTAAACTGAGTTTCTTGAGGGTAGGTGCAAATTCTCATTCATCTGTGTATCTTTAGGGACCATCACAGGTAAAGGGCTTTCAAAAATATCTAGCTAGGTGGATTTCAGAATTGCTACAGATCAGTGTCTACTGTTCCATTTTTTTCCCTTTCAGAATGGAAACGTTTGCTGTGGTATCCTATTCCCATCCCACCATTGGACACAGGTTGAGTTGCAGGGAGCAATAGGAAGACAACTTGTCTTTTAGTCCATAAATCTCACAATCAAGAGCCACACATGGACTACACGCAGAGACTCTAATCTTCAGCTAGAGACCCTTGGTTTGGGGGTCATCCCCCTTGTGGAAGGGATGGAGGCATTCTATGTTGGGGGAGAAGAGTGAACCAAATATGTAGTGTCTGGAAAGTGGGCTGTAGTGCACATTAGTTTTATTTTATAAAGGAAACTATATATCTAGTTTTCCTCCTTCAAGATATATGGCAGAACTGACTATGTGATGGTTATAGACAATAATTTGGGGACATATGAAATATAGGGAAATGATTTGGGGGATGGAGTATTTAATTACTTGCCAGTGTGAGACACTATACACCCCCCTTCCCTGCTTCAGCACCTGGCAACTTCCAAATGGAGCCTCTGTCAGCATGGATTCCTCAGTGGGGACAATATAAGACAGAGCCCCTTATCAACCTGAAATGGATATGTAACACGAGCAAGAAATAAACCTATTTAGTGGTGTTTTTGTTACCATAGCGTTGAATAGCATATCATGACTGATTTAGTATTCCTATCAATTCTCCAAGTTATGTTGAAATCTTCTTGATTTGTGTAAGTCAGAAATCTTCCTTGGAAGATATCTATCCCAAAGTCCCTTAAGAAACAGAAATGATCTCTACCCCAGTCCCAGCAGACAATCATTCTGTCCTGTCTATCCATGCTCAGTGATGGGCATGTACTATCTTGTGAAGGAGTATTGTGAAGCACTTTCTTATGTGGAGACAAATCTGCTTCCCTATTATTTCTACCTATTAATCTTAGTTCTTCTCACCTATGCAACTGAAAGGGAGAATAGTTCTTGTTCCATACATATCCTATAACAAGTTTTCTTCTCTCTAGGCTACTTAATGGTTCCTCAGATGGCAGTTTCCAGATTCCTTACCATCTTCATCACTTTTCTCTTGATTGCAGTGCTATAATGTTCAGCTTAAAATATTCTCATATGACATATCTCTAAGGTTTTCTCAGTTTCTCAGTAAGACTTAATCGTCTCTCCTCAATAACATGAAAACCCTGTTTGTAAACCTCTCTTGGGGTGCCTATGCATTACAGTCATTATTATATGCATATATGTCTCCCCATCTAAACTGAGTTTCTTGAGGGTAGAGGTAAATTCTCATTGATCTATTCAGTTGGCCAAAAAGTTTCTTCGGGTTTTTGTAAGATGTTACAGAAAACCCCGAACGAACTTTTTGGCCAACCCAATACATACCTTTAGGGACCATCACAGCATTGGACACATTATAGGCACTCAAGGAAAGGAAGAACAAAAGGGGATCTGTGACTATAGTAGGCTAATAATGGAATAATGGCACGCAAAGATATCCAGGCCCTAATCCCTTGAACCTATGAATGTCACCTTATATGGTAACAGGAACTTTGCAGATGTAATTAAGATAAGAATCTTGAAATGTGGAGATTAGCTTGTGTTATCCAGGTGGGCCCTAAATATAATCACATGCATCCTTACAAGAGACAGGCAGAGGGAGATTATACTATGAGAGAAGGCAATGTGACAACCTCAGCAAAGAGAGAGAGAGAAAGAGAGATTTAAAGACGCTACTCTGGGGGCTTTGAAGACAGAGGAAAGGACCATGAGGCATGGAATGCAAGCCATGCCACTCTAGAAGCTGGAAAGGTCAAGGAAACAGATTCCATCAGCTTCTGGAGGGAGTGCAGCCCTGCCAACACCTCAATTTGGGGCTAGTGAAAGTGATTTCAGACTTCTGGCCTCCAGAAATGTAAGAGAGTAAATGTGTATTGTTTTAACACACTAAGTTGGTGGTATTTTGTTACAGTGACAATACAAAAATAATACAATGATCAAAAGGATTCCATGGGTCTGACCTTCTGACACAGTCTCAACAACACGATAAGCATCTGGAACAAGTCAGTGCCATGCCTGACACCCACCAGACAGTCTACACTACCTACAACTGGTGGGAGCCACTACATCTTCCAAAAGTAGGAAGAGAATTCCCTTTTCCTTTATTTCAGAAATACAGCAGTAATTTCCATCCTTACAGGAATAAACCATAAATTAAAATTTGGTTTTCTTAAATTCACATTATTTCTTCAGCTTTTTCATAGTACTGGCATGATTTAAAGTACTGATTAGCTACCAATATTCCTTTTATTCAGCCAATATACAATTTATTAAGTTAAAAATGATCACACTTTTATTTCAGAAGACTATATTTGAATGTAAATTTGTACCTGAGCCTCCTGATCTTCCCATGAAAGGCAATAGTACCAGCTGCTGGTTTCTCAATTAAGAAAGTGATATGATGTAGCAGACTTGTTGAGTCAGTGTCATTTCTTCAGTTTTCCTTTTTTTTTTTTTTTTATTAATTTTAGTATATTAGGATGGGAAGGAACAAAAATGTATGAAGGACAATTCTGATGTCAAGATGAGACATCAATAGAATTTCAACTGCTCAGCAATAGAATTTAGAAGACACATTTGAGGGCCTGCTCTCCCAAAGCTAATGAAAATCATTGATTTTTTTAAACTGAATTTTAAGATCAAGTCATTAGAATTTAGAACCTTGCCATTCTTGACGGCTAGATCTTTGGAACACTTTGTCTGCATTAGTAATATTAATACTATAAAACAAATCTTCACTTAAAAGTGAACATCCTACAGTAATCAAGACAGTATGGTACTGGCACAAAAACAGAAATATAGATCAATGGAACAGGATAGAAAGCCCAGAGATAAACCCACGCTCATATGGTCACCTTATCTTTGATAAAGGACGCAAGAATATACAGTGGAGAAAAGACAGCCTCTTCAATAAGTGGTGCTGGGAAAACTGGACAGGTACACGTAAAAGAATGAAATTAGAACACTCCCTAACACCATACACAAAAATAAACTCAAAATGGATTAAAGACCTAAATGTAAGGCCAGACACTATTAAACTCTTAGAGGAAAACATAGGAAAAACACTCTATGACATAAATCACAGCAAGATCCTTTTTGACCCACCTCCTAGAGAAATGGAAATAAAAACAAAAATAAACAAATGGGACCTAATGAAACTTAAAAGCTTTTGCACAGCAAAGGAAACCATAAACAAGACCAAAAGACAACCCTCAGAATGGGAGAAAACATTTGCAAATGAAGCAACTGACAAAGGATTAATCTCCAAAATTTACAAGCAGCTCATGCAGTTCAATATCAAAAAAACAAACAGGGCTTCCATGGTGGAGCAGTGGTTGAGAATCTGCCTGCCAATGCAGGGGACACGGGTTCGAGCCCTGGTCTGGGAAGATCCCGCATGCCGCGGAGCAACTAGGCCCGTGAGCCACAACTACTGAGCCTGCGCGTCTGGAGCCTGTGCTCCACAACAAGAGAGGCCGCGATAGTGAGAGGCCCGCGCAACGATGAAGAGTGGCCCCCACTTGCCGCAACTGGAGAAAGCCCTCGCACAGAAACGAAGACCCAACACAGCCATAAATAAATAAATAAATAAATAAAATTAAAAAGAAAAAATATTAAAAAAACAAACAACCCAATCCAAAAATGAGCAGAAGACCTAAATAGACATTTCTTCAAAGAAGATACACAGATTGCCAACAAACACATGAAAGGATGCTCAACATCACTAATCATTAGAGAAATGTAAATCAAAACTACAATGAGATATCATCTCACACTGGTCAGAATGGCCATCATCAAAAAATCTACAAACAATAAATGCTGGAGAGGGTGTGGAGAAAAGGGAACCCTCTTGCACTGTTGGTGGGAATGTAAATTGCTAAAGCCACTATGGAGAACAGTATGGAGGTTCCTTAAAAAACTAGAAATAGAACTACCATATGACACAGCAATCCCACTACTGGGCATATACCCTGAGAAAACCATAATTCAAAAAAAATCATGTACCACAATGTTCACTGCAGCTCTATTTACAATAGCCAGGACATGGAAGCAACCTAAGTGTCCATCAAGAGATGAATGGATAAAGAAGATGTGGCACATAATACAATGAAATATTACTCAGCCATAAAAAGGAACAAAACTGAGTTATTTGTAGTGAGGTAGATGGACCTAGAGACTGTCATACAGAGTGAAGTAAGTCAGAAAGAGAAAAACAAATACCAAATGCTAACACATATATATGGAATCTAAGAAAAAAAAAATAAAGGTCATGAAGAACCTAGGGGCAAGACGGGAATAAAGACACAGACCTACTAGAGAATGGACTTGAGGATATGGGGAAGGGGAAGGGTAAGCTGGGACAAAGTGAGAGAGTGGCATGGACATATATACACTACCAAACGTAAAATAGATAGCTAGTGGGAAGCAGCCGCATAGCACAGGGAAATCAGCTCCGTACTTTGTGACCACCTAGAGGGGTGGGTAGGGAGGGTGAGAGAGAGGGAGACGCAAGAGGGAAGAGATATGGGAACATATGTATATGTATAACTGATTCACTTTGTTATAAAGCAGAAACTAACACACCATTGTAAAGCAATTATACTCCAATAAAGATGTTAAAAAAAAAAAGTGAGCATCATTATGTACTTCAATAAGGCCATCAAGATCCCATTTTAAATGATATTACATCCTCTTTTAAACTTAGTTATGGCCTAGGTCTTCTGCCTATTAGGACATCTTTGTGTTCTTTGCTTACCCTAGAGCACCTGACTTGACAATTTTGAGATCTATTTCTCTATGTTTGCTTAGATGCATTTATGGAGGGCATGTCAATAAACAGAAAGTTTGGTTGTTTAACAAGAGGGTTAGTTCTGAACAATTACATCAAACTTATGAACATGAACATGCTGTCTTTAAACGCTTCTATCTATGAGTGATTTAAGCAGCAAACTCCCAGCTGCTGAAATGACGTGACCACCTAAGACCTAAGGATCCATTTCTTGCATTGTACCTGCAAGGTAGATGCGGCCATAAAGAGCTCAGTGTCTGAATGATTCTTAAAGCCCAGGGCATGGAACTATGCAACAATACAAGAGTGTCTGGATATACACTAACAAGGATCATATGTGAACTTGAAAAGTTTTCAGATGAAGTTTAATCTTCATTGAGCTCTGTTTTATGAGGGGAAAAGTTGCTAAGTTTTACACTGACTTTTTAAGGAAAGACTTATTGTTACTTAACCAAGATAATAGGAAAGCCTTCACTTTAGTACACAGGTGTGAGGGTGGAGTCTTCAGTTTCTTCCCCAGTCACCTGAGTTCCACCCATGGTAAATTTTTCCGAACATAAAACAGCCTGATGGAAACCTAGCTGACCCTTAACACGTCAGCCACATCACAGCTCCCTTTTTCAGTCCCAAGGTCACATTGAAAAAGAAATCAGCTTTTCTCTCCTCCCTTATTTTAATTAATCCCAACAAAAAATGACAAACATTGCCTGGTTGTTACAATTCTAAGTCTCTGTTAGCAGAGGCATGATATCCGAGTCATTCCTCTTTCCTGACTTTTCAGCTTCTCCTTTCACTTTTTTATAAAGAAACAAGCACTGTTAATTTATAAACATTACCTCTTTGGAGGTAACATTTATCTTTGGAGAATGATTCAGATGGACTTTTGAGCAACACAAAACAACCTGCTGCTTTCTTTACTCTCCCTTGTAACCACTCACCAGCGTAACTGGGGCCATGAACTACAGCTGGAAATCGAAACTGATCCACTTTCTTGAAGAAATTAACAACTTGTAAAAACTCAACAACTATAGTTTGTGAGAAAGTAAGCCTTTCCTTTCAGTTCCTATTTCAACTGTTGTGCACCAATTCTTGATATTAAGTTCTGTTCTTTGTGGTTTATTCCAAAATTACTTTTTTTTTAAAAATTATTTATTTATTTATTTATGGCTGTGTTGGGTCTTTGTTTCTGTGCGAGGGCTTTCTCCAGTTGCGGCAAGCGGGGACCACTCTTCATCGCGGTGCGCGGGCCTCTCACTATCGTGGCCTCTCTTGTTATGGAGCACAGGCTCCAGACGCGCAGGCTCAGCAATTGTGGCTCACAGGCCCAGTTGCTCCACGGCATGTGGGATCCTCCCAGACCAGGGCTCGAACCCGTGTCCCCTGCACCGGCAGGCAGATTCCCAACCACTGCGCCACCAGGGAAGCCCCCAAAATTACTTTTATTCATCATCTCCTGATTATTTCTCTCATATTCTCAGCAGACAAAATAAACTCCAACCCTAATAAGGGGAAAAGGTGGGTCAGAGCCCAGACCTGCCCTCATTCTCATGGGCTAGTTTATTTGTTCCCAAGTTCTCACACTCACACAGCCTTCTCCTCTCTGTCCCTTTCACTGTCTCCCTAGCTGATGTAGGAGTGGAACTCCAAGGAGCCACCCTTCAATGATTTTTCTTCAACTGAAAATCCAACTTTATTTTGCCACCCCTATACCTTGCCTTTGTTCAGGACCTTATCTTCTCCTCTTTGTTATCTCATCATTTCCCCTTCTGCATCCAGGTCCTGACGTTCTTCCTGACTCAAATCCGAACCCCTACAATCCGTTCTTCACACTGCCGTCAGATTAAGCTCCTCACGTATGCCCCCTCCTTAAAGCCCTCCAACGGATGGATCTCTGCTGCCTCCAGCATAAGTGCAAATTCCTTAAGATGACTTATGTGGCCCTTTGAGATCTGGTCCCTGCCTACCTTCTTTCACCGCTCAGCACCTCCCTGCTTCCATGTGTATTCATTGTCTCACTGAAGGATTTGCCTCCCAAGCTCCTCATCTCTATTTCTCCCCGCTTCTTTTCCTCACACTGCTACAGCGTTGAGGAAGACACAGAGCTAAAGATGTGTCCAAAGTTTCTAGCTTGACTCATATAGTGGATGGTGCCTTTCATGGAAACATGAGGAGAAGATGCAGATGGAGGGCATATGAGGAGTTGTTTTCAAGACATCTTAGTTTCAATGTGCCTAAGGGACAAATCATAGGTGGAGATGCTAAGCACACAGTTAGAAAGGAAGGTGTGAAGTTTAGGGGAGAGGTCAAGGCTGAAGACAAAGATCTGGAAATTAAAGCCACGGAGGTCCCCAGGGAAAGTTTGAAGCTAATGGCAGAAAATTTAGGATGCAGGCAGAAAAACGAGAACCAGAGAACTGAGAAGGAGAGTATGAGATGAGGTTGGAGAGAGGGCAGAGCCAGCCCCTGGAGGACCCTAGGCACTTGTTAAAGAGATTAAGCTTCATTCCAAGGATGATGGTGGAGTCACCAGAGGACTTTAGGCAGGAGCAGGACAGGCCAATTTGCAGCATAGACACATTATTCTGCAGCAGCGTGGAGACAGAGAACAGTTAGAGGGCTGTTGCATTAATCCAGGTGCGAGGCAATGGGAACTCAAAACAGAGCCAGGGAAGTCAGGATGAAAAGGAGGAGTTTCAAGAAGTGTGAGGGTTGAAACGATGTTTTAACATAGCATGGGTAACCAGCAAGCCCATCCAACAGACATTTCCACAGCCCAGCATGCTCTCTTTTAAGAGGCTAGATGTCTGCTTGTATAAATGACATCACCAATTTTTCATATGAAAAGCATAAAAAAATAACTTGCTAAACTGTTTCTTTCTTTGGGGCATTTCATATTAGTAACTAGCAAATGGAGCCATATGTTTCTTTACCTGACTGAGCAGTTGACTTCATTTTCTAAGGTTAAGTTGTTGCAGCATAACTGGATTCCTTGACTAGGCTGGAAGAGTCTCCCAACACTTAACTCCCACTTAACCCTATCAAACCCCATGGCTGGAGTAAAATTTTTACTATTCTTAACTGACTTGTTAAAATCGCAGAAGAAATCCTTTATGTTTGAAAGCCTCTAGCTCTGGTGCCTACATGAAGATAAATATCTAAGATTTATCAGTCTGTAAACAGAAATTGAAGCTATGGAGGCCACCAGAAAAAGTTTGAAGGAGGAAGAGAAGCTGTTGATGGTAGAACACTTAGAATGTGGGCAGAAAAACAAGAACCAGAGAATTGAGAAAAATCATCTGAGAGATAGGAACATAGTAGGGACATACAAGAGACAAAAGAGGAGCCCTTTCCAGCTCTCTGCAGTCTTGTAACTGAGTTCCTCTACATCACACACACACACACACACACACACACACACACAGACCCCAATATGAGGCTTGCTTTTAAATCTCAGCTCCTTTTTATTCGTTCTGAAAGTGCTGGGTCCCTGAGAGCCCTGGATTATTGGAGAAGTTAAAGCAGGAGATCCAGAAATACCTCTGCACCACAGCACCCTGGTAGAAGAATGGATGAGCTGAGCCCCTCAACATTTTGTTCCAACACACAGAGAGTGGCACTCCACGAAATTCTCCACCAGTGTGTTCTTCCACCCAACCTTCCACCCACTCACTCACAGGACCAGAAAGGCAACCACTGGGAACAATGAATAAAATGTTAAATAAAGTGAAAATTTGCCCAAGCCTAGATCCTTACTGAAGAGGGATTATTTGGGCTCTGGACACACAGTAGGCCTAAATAATTTATTAAGAGCAATTCTCTTCTTGTCTCTCAAATATGCTGCTCTGTCTTCTTCTGTACTGTCATCGATAGTTATTTATTGATTATTGGTGGGGAGATTCCTCTATACTAAAAAAAAAATTTCTGTCTTGACCCTGTCTTCTTTCCAAAGTTCTGTTTAATCTTTTTTCCTTCACTTTGCCAACAGAAATTAATAATCATGTCATGGTCCTGCTTGATAAATCTTCAATAATATCACAAAGTTTAAAATCCAAATGTCTTAACCTGTGATGGCAGGGCTTTCCACAACCTTATCTTGAAAAAGAATGCTCCCAGTCCCCCATGGT
This sequence comes from Balaenoptera physalus, assembly GCF_965194825.1. Taxonomy (NCBI): domain Eukaryota; kingdom Metazoa; phylum Chordata; class Mammalia; order Artiodactyla; family Balaenopteridae; genus Balaenoptera; species Balaenoptera physalus. Next base: position 72,679,349 of record NC_138894.1, on the reverse strand, counting down.
TTGGCCATACTGAAGTCCATACAATTTCTGGAACCCTCCCTGGTTTTTCCCACCTCCATGATCATGCCCTTATTATTGCCTTTTCTTACCCTCCCTCCTCAAAACTCCATGTCTACTCTTAAAGTCCAATTCATTAGCCGAAGTCCAGCTTCAGCACATCTCTGCCCTGGGGCTTCTCCAGATGCTCCCAGTCAAAATTAATCTCTCCTTCTCCCTTCTCCCATCCCATTCTATGATTCTTCAATAGCACCTCTCTTAATTTGCCTTATATTATAGTTTCTTGTGAGTAGATATGTCTCTGTTCCCCCTCTGCTTCCTTCCCCATCCCTCCCCACATACACACTCACACATAACTATGAGTCGCTGGGACTCTCTGTTATTCACCTTTGCACTTCTCATAGGGCTTAACACAGATTTGGACACACATCAGAGTCTCAAGAATATTTGGTAATTTGAAAGGTGTTGCAATCAACATGAAAAAAAAGGCATAAACACAAAGAAATTAGCAAACAGACTATTACTATTTGGAGGAAAATTAAAGATCGTCTCCTCTAACTGGTTTATTTTATAGAAGAGGAACTCAAGGTTAGAGATGTGAAAATGCAAGAAGGTATCCTGTATTAAGGACCATATAAATAATCAGTGTCACATCAGTATGGAGTAAAACAAGTATTATTTAAGAAGGTAGGAATTAACCAGATCTCTAAGGAAGGAGTATGAATAGAGCATTCCAAGGAGGAATGAGGGAATCAGCAAAATTATGGCAATCAAAAGGAACATGATATGTTGGGGAAAACAGTAACCAAACCAGTTTGGAGGGAGCAGAAATTTCTTTCAGGGAAGTAGTAGAAGATAAGGCTCGAATGGTAGGTTGGGGTCAGAATCTGGGAGCCCTTAAATATCAGAGTTCAGACTCTATCCTGCAACATTGGGGTGCTCTTAAAAGTGTTTTAATATTAAAACAGGATGACTTGAAAAAGATGGTGATTTTGAAAGATAAACCAGACACCAAGGAAGGTCAGGGGACTGCAGTGGAACCAGATAGACTAGTTAGAAAGTAGGAAGTGATGATGTCTGGGCTGGGGAGACTACAAAAGAAATCAAAAAGAGGAAGCAGACTGATTCATCATTAAAACTTGAGAACGATGATGGGACAGGGGTAAATATCAAGAGTGAATTAAAGATTTCCAGCTCATGTGACTGGGAGGGTGAGGGTCTGAGAGGAAAAAAAGAGAGGGGGGAAGCAGAGAAAATAAACTCTTAAACCTGGAAAATTCCTTGCAGATTATCTCCTCCAAGTAGTGTGTTTTACAGATGATGACCAGGTGAATGCTGGTGCTGGAGAAAATGGGAAGACTGCGTTTAGTCAGAGTTCTTAGAAAGTGTCTCTCATTACTTTAAAGGCCGGGAATGGAAACATCCCCTGATGGAGAACAGCAACAGCCTTAGGCAGAGTTGCATCTGGCCCCTGGGTGGGGCTCATCCTGCTTCTCTTTCTTGTCTGGTCTGTGCAGCCCAGGATCTGCCCTGGGCATGGATGAAATCTTCTTCAGCTGGATCTCTGTAGCTTCCCTGTTCCCTTGCCTGGAGTATTCTCTTACCTAAGTCCAGGCCTTTTATTCTGGCCCCAGACTCATCCCCTCTGCTTAGACCTGCCCTGAGCAGATGCATGCTAGCTCCACAATATCCCTTTCTCCATTCTCCTTCAGTCACTCCTTCACATTCATTCATTCAAGGTTTTATAAGTCCTGGAAATACAATAGTAAGCAAGACATGGTTGGTGCCCTCGTAGGGCTTACATGCTAGAATTGAAGGCAGGCCCTTCCCACTAACCCTTCAAAACAAGTAAAATAATTAAAACAAAATAATTTAAAATCATGATAAGTACTAGCAAGAAAAACAGGGCTGGGATGTAAAATTATGGAGGATTTTTGCAGTCTATGTGGGGAATCAGAGTAGTCAAAGAAGGTGCTCTGGGGAGGTGTCACTTGAGTTGAGACCTAAAGGATGAGGAGGAGCCAGAATTCCAGCTATGTGCAAAGGCCCTGAGAATTTATGCGTTCAAGGAATTGAAAGGAGGCCAGAGAGACTGAAGCACAGTGAGTAAGGGGGGAGACATACAATCAGGGAACTAGACAGTGAGGAGAATTCTTTCAGAAAAATAATATAGAATTTTGAATACAATATTAGGTACAAAACTAAGTTTATTTAGAATGAGAAAAGATATCACACAAATTATAAATTTGTAAAAGCTTACAGGAACTAAAATTTTAGAATTATTAAAACTTTCTAGTTGTTTGAACCTTTTATCATGAACTGAGCCACTCTAATAATGCTTTCTAACTTAAAGTTTACTTGTCTGACAATAACCATAACAGTTTTCTTTTAGTTAGTTTTTTCCATGGTATCTTTTCTCATTCTTTACTTTCAACCTTTTGGAAACCTTATGTTTTAAATCTTTTTCTGGTAAACAGTCTATAATGGGTATTTCTTAAATTCCACCTTAAAAAAAATCTTTATCTTTTAACTAGAGTACTTGGTTCATTTATATTTAATGAAATTACTGATAAATTTGAATTTAAATCTATCATCTTATTATTTTCTTCTATTTGAGCCACTTGTTCTATGTTCCTTTTCCTCTTCTTTCATGCCTTCCTTTAGATTGACTGTTTGTTATCATTCTGTCTTTTCCATCTATGAGTTTGGATGTTGCACATACTTTTTCCACTCTCTTCATGATTATCCCAGTGCATCTCTGAAATATCAAAGTCTGACGCTAATCTTTACTTTTATTCTCCCCCTGAAAAAATGCAAGAAACTTGGAGTGCCTTAACTATCTCTTCTTCCCCTCCAAAAAATTATATGTAGTATTATGTATTTTGATTGCATATAGTTTAAAAACCCCACATGTTGTTATTATTATTGTTGCTGTATATAGTTAATGGTCATTTAGATTCACCTACATATTTACCACCTTCTTTGCTCTCCTTTCCTTTTTACATCACGGAGCTTCCATCTGGCATCATTTTCCTTCTTAGTGAACAATATCCGTTAAATTTTTCTTTATTGAGTGTGTGTCTGTTGGAAGGAATTTTATATTTCCATCAGCAGTGTATGAGTGTTCCAGTTTCTCCACATCCTCCCCAAGACTTACCATCCATCTTTTTAATTATAACCACCCTAGTGGGTGTGAAGTGAAATCTCATCATGCTTTTGATTTGCATTTCCCTAATGACAAATGATGGTGAGCATCTTTTCATGTGTTTATTGGTCATCTGTATATCTTCTTTAGAGAAATGTCTACTCAAATACTTAGCCCATTTTCAAATTGGGTTATTTATCTTTTTATTATTGAGTTGAATGAGTTCTTTATATATTCTGGATGCCAATCCCTTATCAGATATACAAACTGCATATGTTTTCTCCCACTTTGTGGATTATCTTTTCACTTTTGTGATAGGATTGTTTTTAGCATAAAAGTTTTTAATTTTGATGAGGTCAAATTTATCTATTTTTTCTCTTGTTGCTTGTGCTTTTGGTTTCACATCTAAGAAACCATTGCTTAATCAAGGCAATTAAGATTTACTCCTATTATTTCTAAGAGTTTTATAGTTTTAGCTCTCACAGTGAGGTTTATGATCTACTTTGAGTTAATTTTTGTGTATACTGTGAGTTACGGGTTTAAGTTTATTCTTTTGCATGTGGATATACAATTGTCCCAGCGATATTTTTTTTTAACATCTTTATTGGCGTATAATTGCTTTACAATGGTGTGTTAGTTTCTGCTTTATAACAAAGTGAATCAGCTATACATATACATATATCCCCATATCTCCTCCCTCTTGCGTCTCCCTCCCACCCTCCCTATCCCACCCCTCTAGGTGGTCACAAGGCACTGAGCTGATCTCCCTATGCTATGTGGCCAGCAATACTTTTTGAAATGACTGTTCTTTTACCATTGAATTGTCTTGGCATTCTTATCAAAAGTCAGTTTACCACAATATAAGGTATTATTTCTGTATTTTCAATTCTATCCCATTTATCTATATGTCTATCCTTCTGTTGGTACTACACTGTCTCTATTACTACATCTTTGTAGTAAATTTTGAAATAGGAAAATGTGAGTCCTACAGTTTTGTTGTTTTTCAAGATTGTTCTGGCTATTCTGATTGCCTTGCATTCTCATATGAGTTTTAATATCAACCTGTCCCTTTCTGGGAGAAAATCAGCCAGGATTCTGATAGGGACTGTGTTGAATTTGTAGATAAATTGGGGGAATATTGCCAGCTTGACAACACTAAGTATTCCAATCCAGGAGCATGCATATTTTTCCATTTATTTAGATTTTCTTTCATTTCTTCCACCAATGTTTTGTAGTTTTCAGTGTACAAGTCTTGCATTTCTTTTGTTAAATTTACATCTAAGTATTTTATTCTTTTTTATGCCATTGTAAATTGCATTGTTTTCTTAATTTCATTTTCAGAAGGTTCATTGTTAAGTGTAGGAAAATGCAACTTTTCTTTGTGTATTGATCTTATATCCTGTAACTTTGCTGAATTTATTAGTCCTAATAGTTTTTTTAGTGGATTTTTTAGGATGTTCTCTACACAAGATCTTATCATCTGTGACTAGAGATGGTTTTATTTCTTCCCCTCCAATCTGTATGTCATTTATATATTTATTTATTTATTTATTTATATTTCCCAGTTGTCCTTGCTAGAACCTTCAGTACAATGATAAATAGAAGTGACAAGAGCAAATATCCTTTTCTTGTTCCTGATGTTAAGGGGAAAACATTCAGTGTTACCCCTTTTTTTTTTTTTAATATTTATTTATTTATTTGGTTGTTCCAGGTCTTACTTGCGGCATGCGGGCTCCTTAGTTGTGGCATGCGAACTCTTAGCTGTGGCTTGCATGTGGGATCTAGTTCCCTGAACAGGGATCAAACCCAGGCCCCCTGCATTGGGAGCACGGAGTCTTATCCACTGAATCACCAGGGAAGTCCCCAGTGTCACTCTTTATGTATCTAGTTCCCTGATGAAATTTTTAAGCTCCAAATTTATCTCTATGAAGTTAGTAAGCATAGTAGTTCTACAGTCCATATCTGATAATTCCAGTATCTGATGTCTCTGTGGAGCTACTTTTTCTGCTAGTTCTGGCTTATACTTTTTTATCTCTTAGTGTATCCCATTGTTTTGAAGCCATTTTCATTTTTAATTACTTGCAGAAGTAATTTGAGGCCTTAAGTGGTGTTATCTTCCTTCAGAGGAAATTTTTTTCCCCTTCTGCCAGGTACCTACGGGCCCTTGCTGTTGGGAACCAAGGTTTTCTGAGTTGCCAAGATGACTTACCAAAGCATAGTCATATCCTTATTCCCAAGGCACATCTTGTTGAGGTCTCAGTCCTGAGCAGTGAGTGTTTCAACGTTTTTTCCACCCTTGGACTGTGCTGGACTCCAATCCTTACCTCTGCCAAGATAGAGTATAGTTCTACCTTTCATTCTTTTCCCTGAAATGAGCATATGCCCCTAGGATAAAAACATTTTTGAATGGTGCAACTTTCATTTTGAATGGTGCAGGAGTCTCAACCTCCTGATTCCAAATCCTTCCTACACTAACCCGCCAAAAGTGTAGCTTTGTCCCAATCAATGAACACCTCCAGGGCAGAAGCAGCTGAGGCTTATCTCTCTGAACTATCTTTCTCAAGCTGATCACAACCTCATAATTATTCACTATCATTTTTCCTCACTATTACTTTTAAGACTTCTTTTTCTGTCCAGCTTTTTTAGTTGTCTTCAGAGGAAATGTTATTACCAAATCCAGAAAATTCCTTTTCATCTTAGTAACTTTGTTCTCCAAATAGAAGAGGATATTTCTCTTTATAGATGAGGCCCAACTAATTATTGAAGAAAGAATGACAAATTTTGAATATCATTGTTTTATAAACCTAGTGAAGTAATGAATCTAAGCACTGAATTATTAGCTGCTAAGATCGCAAAAAGAGGGAAAATCAGACATTGCAAGCCTCCTAATAGAAAAACACAATGCCACTATGAAGTAGTCATCTCGAAGAAAAAAAAAATCAAACCTGAATTTAATCAAGCCTCTAAATCCATCTACAAATCTATCTACAAGAAATACTAAGGACAAAGGGGAATATTAAAATGTAACATAAAGATGCAATAGGCAAAATCCAGATTGTGAGACACTCATGAGAAATAGCTTGGTTTCTTTAACAAATAAATTGCATGGGAAAAAAAAGAGGATTGGGGGACTTAGAGATTAAAATAGATTTATGAGACATATGAAAGAATCACATTGCACAGATCTTATTTGGATTCTGATATTTTAAAAACTATTGAAACTATGAAATTTATGATACAACTGAGAATTTGAATACTGAATCAAAATTATTTGATAATATCTTTAAATATTATTACATTTTAAAGTATGCTAATACTATTGTGATTATGTTTAGCAAAAAGAAGTGTGTTTGTATGTGTGTGTGTGTGTACATACATATGTACATACAAATGTATATATACATACGTACATACATAATATGTGTATATTATACTATACACACATATATAGTATAGTAGTTATGAGTGCAAATGTTACTGAACCAACCTTGAGTCCACTTGCCCATGCGCAGTAAAGCCAATCTACTGACACCGGGTTGTGGTGAAGGAAATTGCAGCATTTATTGCAGTGCGCCAAGCAAGGAGCTCGGGCCTTTTAAGCACTAGCTGCCCAGACTCCTTGCTTGGCACCCTGCAATAAATGCTGCAATTTCCTTCACCACAACCTGGTGTCAGTAGATTGGCTTTACTGCGCATGGGCAAGTGGACCCAAGTTTGGTTCAGTAACACAAGTATTAAGATGTCTGAGAGTTGTTTAAAACTAACACAGGAAGGTAAGAAGTGGATGGGGGTGTGGAAGCAGGGGGAAAAAAAGAAGACTGTGTGGAGAATAGGAGAATGGGTTCGTAACAACAAGAATGCAGAAAAGGAGACCATTTGGGAGCCTACTGTTGTGTCCAGGTGAGAGATGATGGTGACCCAGACTAAGTCAATGAAGCAACGTGGAAATTTTTTATTATTTGAAGGTGGCCTTGATTGTAAATTGAATGTCTGGATCAGGGAAAGGGAAGAACCAAAGGTCACTTCTTAAGAGAACCCTCATATATTGTTGGTGGGAATGTAAATTGGTGCAGCCACTATGGAGAACAGCATGGAGATTCTTCAAAAAAATTAAGACTAGAACTACCGAACTACCAAATGGTCCAGCTATCCCACTTCTGGGTATTTATCCAAAGAATACAAAAACACTAATTCTAAAAGATATATCTATCCCTATGTTTATCACAACATTATTTACAATAGCCAAGATATGGAAACAACCTAAGTGCCCACCAATGGAAGAATGGATAAAGAAGATGTGAGATATATATATATATATATATATATATATATATATATACATACACACACACACACACACACACACACACACACACACACACACACACACAATGGAATACTACTCAGGCATAAAAAAGATGAAATCTTGCCATTTGCAACAGCATGGATAAACTTGAGGATATCATGCTAAGTGAAATAAGTCAGATGAAGAAAGAGAGATACTGTATAATTTTACTTATATGCGTAATAAAAAAAAATGAACAAACCAAACCAAACAAAAACAAACACACCAATACAGAGAACAGAATAGTGGTTAACAGAGGGAAAGGAGTAGGGAGGAGGGTGAAATGGGTAAAGGGGGTCAACTGTGTGGTGATGGATGGAAACTATTTTTGGTGGTGAACACACTGTAGTGTATACAGAAGTAAAAATATTATGTTGCACACATGAAACATATAATGTTATAAACTAATGTTACCTGAATAAAAAATAAATTTAAAAATAATAAAAATAAAAATACCTAACAGCCAAAAGCAAAAAAAGTGACTTCTCAGTTTCCAGTTTGAATAACTGAGTTGGTGTGGTAACACTTACAGAGAAAACTTGAGAACAGGTGTGGGGAAGGGCAGGTTGGTGGGGAACAGACTCCTGTTGACATTTGTTACATTTTGACTTTGAGATTTCTATGAGAAATCCATGAATACGTAAGAAGATAGTTGCCAAGGAGAGATTATATAATTTAGAATGAACTTATATCAATGAAAAGATGATTTTTAAATCTAGATGAATTAATAAGCCTAGTCAGGAGGAGAACATAAAGGCAAACATTTATTGAAGTCTAATATATCAGGCACTCAATAGATTTACAGTCTAGATGGGGGAGACAAGTCAGTGGTAAATGCTGTGATAAACATGGGCCAAGTAGAGTGTTGAGTGGGGGTGTGAAACAGGATCACTCTCTATTCTAGCTCCCCAACCAGTTACAGGGGATGGACTGTGAATAAGGGTCAAGAAATGTAAACTGAAGGATGTCTGAGATGTTGTCACCGTCTGAACTGTTCAACTTCCTCCAAAGGAAATCGCCATTTTTATTGATAAAATCATTCTTCTAGCCTTGTCTTCTTAAAGAATGAATTTTAAAAGCTTTAGGCACAGGGTAACATGTCATGCCCAGCATTTTGGATGCCCTCAGTATCAGGACAAGATGGAGCCTGAAGCTGCTGGTCAGAGCAGCCACGAGCAAACTAGGCTCCAATTTTCCTTGGTAGGGAGGCACTGGAACAGCCAAACAGGATGAGGGGAGAAGCCAGGCCAAGAGTACATTCTCACTGGCTCACAAGGCCTGTTTATGCAACCCCTCATGCCCTTCAAGTTTTCTCCCACCCTGAATGCACAGGCTGTGAGTGAGTGCTAGTTTATAGGCACGGCTGATTCCAGTCTCTTACATATCATCTCCTAATGTTTTATGACGTGTTGAGAAGACCTCTGGCAAAAAGTCTCTGTTTAAATTCCTTTTATTATTTTCTCGTTTGTGATGTATCAGGCCAGAGGATGTGTGCAACCTGATCAACCTAGTAAAAATTTTAATCCCTTCTATTTTTATGGCCTTCCAGGAAAAATTCCATTTAGGGGAAAAGTAATGAGTTTCAGAACTAATTCACAAACATCCTGTCAACATGTTACCAAAAATGGGGCCCAGCCTTGTCAGGGGTCTCAACTCATCTAAAAGTTTTCCTATTAGTTTTTGTTTAGAGCGTGGTGCGTTGGAACACTTGGGAAGCAGAGACTTGAGCAGGGGACGGGTGACGGGTTCACTGAGAGTGTGTGTGTCTGTTTGTGGGAGGAATGGAGGAAAAGACTTAGGAGTGAAGAGTTGTTAGGATGCCTATTTCCAAGACCTTTAGTCCACAGAAACTAAAGGTCTTGCTTGCTACCAGATCACTCAAAATACTAAGTACAGCTAAAGTCACAATCCCTTTGGTTCTCACAAAAAGCCTGTGAAGTAGGTATTCCACACATTACAACCCCACTTTCCAGATGGGGAACTAAAGCTGGGAAAAGCTAAATGACTTGTTCAGGGCCATATGGCTTAGTGAGCATCAGCTTTGACCTGGTCACTTCTGACCTCCATGTCTAGTTTTGTTCCTGCCCTGTGCATGGGCCAAACTACCTTCTACACAGAAGATTTCTCCCCAGTATAAACATTCCCCCACCTCTATTCAAAGAGCCTGGGAACCAAAGGAGGGCAAATTTGAGAGTAACATACACAAGAGCTGCAGCATCATTCCATGTATAGCATCTTCAGTCTAGTGATTCTTACCTCCTTCTTATCTCACTCCCACGATAGTTGATGTACACCTGGGATCACTTCATCAGCATAGGATCACCCATCTGTAATTCCAGTACTTTATCTCTCACTTAAAGAGAAGCATAGCAAAATTCAGGTAAGAGCGATATTAAATCAGCTCTAATTTATCTTCATGTAAGTCATTCACAAACATTCCATAATTAGTAAGAACAAATTATTAGTAGCACTGATTACTTGCAATGTAGTTTCAAACTGTCACCAGAAGTGACACCTGGGCTTCCCTGGTGGCGCTGTGGTTGAGAATCTGCCTGCCAATGCAGGGGACATGGGTTCGAGCCCTGGTCTGGGAAGATCCCACATGCTGCGGAGCAACTGGGCCCGTGAGCCACAATTACTGAGCCTGCGCGTCTGGAGCCTGTGCTCCGCAACAAGAGAGGCCGCGATAGTGAGAGGCCCGCGCACCGCGATGAAGAGTGGCCCCCGCTTGCCACAACCGGAGAAAGCCCTCACACAGAAACGAAGACCCAACACAGCCATAAGTAAATAAATAAATAAATAAATAAAAATTTAAAAAATTAAAAAAAAAAAAAAAGAAGTGACACCTGTTGTTCCATCCCAGTGATAACCACTTATTCTTTTTCACATCTACTACTGTTTCCTATTCACAACCACACACTCACTTTCACTAATTGAGGTCAGACCACATGCCTGCCTTCAGATAATACCAAGAGAGACAAGAGACCTGTCCCCATGGAGGAGGCTATGCACAGAGGTGTGTCAGAGGAACCGCAATGGTGAATGACCCCCAAACTGAATCCCAACACCGTAAGTGCAGGTATGACAACAAGAGATAAATCAGTAATGGAGAGGCAAAACACAATGAAAAGCGAGATCATCTCAGGATCATATGTTAGTGAATCATCAAAGGATTGATAGGATTCTACCAGAGGAGTTAGCTATATTTATTCTATCAGCTATCGAATCCATTTTTACAATCTTAAATCTGACACTGATCACTGCTCACTCAAAATCTATAATGGTGCTATGCTGTTTTACCAGGGATTCCTGTCCAGTATTATCTGTATCAAAAAATGAAGATATGCTATGTAGCCTCAGCTGGTGCCCCAGGGCCACTCTCTTCACTGACTGACTCTTAAGCCCAGTTTTACAATCATCACTCCAGACTTTTTCCACTCTCTTTAATCCCTCAAATAGAAACTCACACCATACTCCCACACTCCACCTCCAAATGCACAGATGACCTAGCCTTCTAGGAGGTTTTGTGAAGCCTGAAGCTTATACAATTTGGGGAGAGGGGTTCTATAAGGAAAAGAATACAAAATGATGAATACAATAAAGAAATAATGCAAAGCACAAATTTTTTAAATGTGGAAAATTCCACATCATCGTAATATATATAAAAAATACATAATGTTTTTAGTAATTAACTGCCTGACATATCTCTATATTTTTCTTACAATTTTTTGCCTGCAAACTCTGTGATCATCTCTTCATATGACAATGGCTTTGTAATATAATTTTTTATAGAGAGAACAGAAAGGTCATTATCTTTCCCTTAGCATAGTTGATCAAAATTTGTGGGTTTTTTAAATTGATATTTTAGGAGAGTTTCTTTCAATTTCCCAATTCTGTTACTGGTGATGTGAAGCAAATTTTTAGGATCATTGTCAAATTTAGGAAAACCTCTATTAAGTTTCTTTCATATATAAGCTATAAGATATGGAAGAAATTCCCACAGATTAGTTTATGACTCCTTATTTTTCAAACTCTGTTTCTCCTCCACTATCCACACACTCCTGATGCCAAGCACTGTAGAAAATGTTCGTTTTGGGTTATGACCTTTGGCCGCACACCTTCATGTCACGATGCCAGGTTAAGTCAGCTCAGTGGGCTGTAGAGTATTCCTGGATGTCATTGCTACACCGGGATTGCTACGAATGACTTAACTATACACGGAAGTGACTGAGAACAAAATAAATACACCCCACTAAACCTAATTAAATATATCCCCAACTTACTCCCCTGTAGCCAGATCCTCAGAATGTCCTCCACACTCCAATGCCAATCCACATGAGGGAAAAGTGTGACAAATAAGAAGCTGGAGTGGAAAGAGACAGCAATCTTAACCAAATGCAGTTTAAATATTGTACTTTTGCAAATCTTATAAAAACATGAGAACACATTGCTAGAAAAGGGAGGGGCCCATGAAAGTAAGGGGTTCTGAAGCTTTAAGTTTCATTAGATTCATGGTAAATCCACCTCTGTCTCTTAAGGGATTTGAAGTCATCCTACATGAACTTCCTCAGTTCCTTTCCCTTCTTTTTCAAAATGTGTCCATATCTTTAGCTATCCTCTGACCATTCCCTTCTGTTTCTGAAGAAAAAGCATACCAACCTATTTGCAACACCAACCCTTCCATTTAATCCCATCTCTGCTGAGCTCTTGCCCAATCCATCATCCCTTCTTTTTTATCTCCCCCTTCCCTGCACTATTAGTTTCTTTGACTCAGCCTGCAAATATACCAAAGTCCCAATACACCTTAAGGTGTTTAGACTGTGCTCTTCATCTTATCCCCATATCTGCTCTTTCTTTGGTTCTCCATTTTTATTATGACTTCCATCATCATCCTAGATCCACAGGCTACAAGACTGACATATTTCACTCCCATATGAATCCTTTTGCCAAGTTTGGTCAAGTGTACATCCACAATATCTTTCTTAATCAGACACTCCATTTTTATATGACCTATATATAGTAAACAAACTAGGCTCTCAAGTCTATAGTCTTCCTGCTCTTACCCAGCCAAATACTGGGTTGACGGAGTGGACCGCTGTTGTTTTTGTCTGCCCAGCAACCACCCTCCTTTCTTACTGTCAATAACAATACCCCGATTTTTTGTTGAGGAGCCACCCCACCCCCATCCTCAGTCCATCTGTGGGCATAGACCTAAACATGGACAATCAGAGAATTCCATTCCCCTGGCCATAGTGATCAGTTCACATATGGGCATAAACAACTTAAGCCAGACCAATGAGACTCCATTCTGAGTTTGGGGTGTTTTTTCTTAATTACTGGGGATGAGGAACTGGTAATGATATCTTACTGGATCTCTCATTAATAAATGGGTTAAATAAAATCTTGACACATTTATTTTACATTTGTATTGGAATCATGATTTTACCTTTTTTTTTTTTCAATTAATGATCCATCTGGAGGTCCTCCACCAAGATGCTCAATGAATTCACCTGACACAACTGAGTAAACTGCATTGCCAGGAAAGTGCATCCAATGGATAGCTTGAGGCCAGACACATATTATCTTTGCTCCCAGAGATGAATGCCAAACAGCAATTTATCTTGAACTTTGCTGACTCTCCACTTCTCTAGTTTGTTTGGTTTTTTTTTAATTTCCACTAATTGTGTATGTGTATATTTTATTTATGACTGATCAATTATTCCCCATCGTTGTCAGCAAAGATTAGGAATTTGGTTTGAATGCATGACCATTTTGGCAATCTCCAAAACTGCATTAATAGACTGTAGAGATCTTTTTATGTTGTTGTTGTGTTAGAGAAGACAGAGAATTTGTTTGTTTGGTTCGTCTATTTGTTTATTTTGAGCTCAAGTCAGTCAAGAATTTGTGCTCACTGGGAAGGAGAACTGTTCTTTGATATCTAGACCAGAGTGTTTTGCTATTTCTGTGCCAACTCTTGACTGGTGGCTGAAATTATAGAACTGAAGCATTAAGCTCTCCATCTGTTTGTCTATGTCTATAATTGAGAAAGGCTTCTACCTCTCTTTGTGGGTGGATAATGTTTTCCTAACTTCCAAGGGAATTAATAAATTAGATCATGAAATCTCATAAAGGAGCTCTGTTCTGATTAATTACACAAGAGACAAATAAGGCCAGGAGTCTCAGGCTATTTGAGTTACCTCAAGAAGGGAAGAATTCACCCAAACTTATAGACACTGCAGGTGGAATCTGATGGAGTTCATTCGCTTTGGTTTCCTAGCTTCAAGATTCCCAAATAATAGAGGCCGTTAAAAGTCCAATCTAAGATTCTTTTTGAAAATTTCCAAATAAAAATTAATTTTTTAACTCTTCAATACTGTATGACTCTTGATTTGGCAAAGCAAATTTAAGGAGGCCTGTATAGTAAATTAACATTCTTGCTTCACCTATGATAAATAATAAAGCCAAATCTAATGAGTCAGATTTATTTTGTGATAACTTTTTTCTCTTTTTTTTCAAGATTATTATGATCACAAGGTGAGGGAACTACCAGAAAATTTTGTCAAAACTTGGAAATGAACAGAAAAAGATTAGAGGGTATTTTGCCTAGCCCACCAGGTTACCTCAGCCTTTCCATGTCTTTGAGCTATTTCACAACTCTGTAAATTGTAAATAACTAATAGCAATGTAGATGATATTTTCCATAGTAATGCAAGTTATGCCTAGTGAAGAACCTATTGATTCCCAGCACCTTCTCCCCTACCCTTGTAGAAAAAGACAGTTTTCAAATTTTAGAATTTTTTTAATTGAAGTACAACTGAAAAATAACATTAAAATTTTAGAACTTTTTCTGGCTATTTTTGCATGTTTCCCTTTCCCTCTAAATATTAGAATTAGTTTGTCTGGCTTTTTAAAATAATTTTGGCATTTTTCACTGGGATTGCATTAAATTTATAGATTAAGTTACAAATTACAACTTTGTGAAGTCGAGTTTTAACGTCCAAGAAACTCCACCAGATTTCCATTTATTCAAGTCTCCGTTCGTGTCCCTCAGTCACATTTAAAATTTTCTTTTTATGGGGTGTCGACTGAAAAAAATGCACAACATGAGAGTTGTGAGTTAAGTTTTATTTGGAGCAAAATGAGGGCTATAACCCCGAAGACAGTGTCTCAGATAGCGCTGAGGAACTGCTCTGAAGAAGTATGGGGGGAGGTCAGTATATATGTGATTTTAGTAAAGGGGGATACATGAAATCAAGACACATTACAGCAGAAGGTAATGTTAGTCACAAGGAGCAGATGTCTCCATTAATGATTTTAGTCCTTTTCTAGACATGAGAAGATACAAGAATTTGGGCTCATAAAATCTTCTCCTGAAAATATCTATCTGAAGGCCTGTTCTGCCAGTTTTCCCAGAGCACAGAGTGCCTCATTTCTGATCGCCAACCTGAACTCCTTTCAGTATGTGTTGAAGGTCAGCAACTACAGTGGCTAGTAAATTCATTCTTACTGAACCAGATGGCAAGCAACAATTTTTAGTTGGCAGGAGCTTCTACATTTCTTGTTAAGCTTATTTCTGGGCATTTTATTATATTTGCTGCTACTGTAAATGGGACCTTTTCTTCCAGTCCCAGAGGTGTAATTCACAATTGGTTTAAGCCAAGAAGTATGGTCCCATTTATCTTCCCAGCCCATACTCTTCTGGTCAACCCAGACATGAGAAGGATATATGAGGAGAAAGGTTTTCTTCATTGGTCTCACTTATCTGAAAAAGGCACATGGGAAGAAGCAGACCCTCTTGTGAGGGGGGAAACCCCCCTTTTTTTTTTTTTTTAATATATTGAGTTCTGTTTTCTAGAACATGCAGCTGAAAATATCTTGTCTGATAAAATAACTATGATTGTATGTAATATACTTAATCCCTTATCTCTTTATCTACACTTAACCCTTTATTTCTTTACCCAGAATCTATAAGCTCCCCATAATGAGCAGTGATGACATTAGTATGTTTCCATTCAGGTTTGTTATTCAGACATACACTCTGCTATGGAAATAAATGAAGATCAATCAGATGAGAACAGGCAAAGAATATTTATTCAGAGCTCCTGTAGCAAAGGATCCAGTTGCCATCACTTGCGTTTTGACAGAGACTCATAAGCAGGCAGAGGAAAAGCTTTATAATGGAAAAAAAAGGGAAGCCTTCAAGTATGCCCTAACTGAAGGCTATTGGTGGGGAAGCTGTTGGTGGACTAACCATAAGTGGGACATCTTATGCAATTGTTTGGGGGTATTTAGCTTTTTATGGCTGTCTAAGGTGAGGTTACTATTGGTAATGGGTTAGTTCCCTGTGGTGGTTGTTACAGACTGTGGGTAAGAGTTCCATTTTTATATATGGTCTGGCCATTGTCTGTTTGTATATTTAGCTTCTCACTGCTACAGCTGTAATGGCAGCTCAGATACTGATATACTTCCATAATAAGCTCCAATGTGCCATTTAATCTCTTCTGGACCCCAACACTCTCCATGCAACCAAAGGATCAATGTCTGGCACAGCCGATGACTGCCAAGATCCTACTCCTACAGTAGCCAATGTCAATTTTGATTGGTGGGTGCCAGTACCTTACTGGTTGTTAAATAGCCTTTTTAATATCACTCCTGCTTCTACTTCTTCTCACTTTCTATCCCTGTTTTCCTTTTTTCCAAGCACCAAATTTCAGTAGGTCATATTATTTGCTTAATCCTTCTAGTATTTGCTTTCATATTATGGTAGATTGAATTCATGGCACCAATACTTCACCTCCCTCGATAGCCATTCCCTTTGCCTGGGACTTTGCAGTTCCCTCTACATAATAGGTGGAGTCTCCTCCCCTTGAATCTAAGGTTGGCCATGTGACTTACTTTAACCAATAGAATATTAGCAGAGTTGATGCAAGCAGAAGCTTGAAAAAGTACTTGTGTATTTCTGTGCTCTCTCTTGTTTTTATTTATTTACCACAAGAACATGACCAGGCTAGCCTGCTGGAGAAATGTGACAGGTGTATGCTGGTGAGTTGAGTCATCCCAGCCAAAGCCATTGTAGACAAGCCAGCCACCAGCCAACAAGCTAGTTGACCAGAGACACATGAGAAAGCCTAGCCCAGATCAGCAGAACAAGCCAACTAATGCACAGATTCATGAGAAATGATAAACTGTTGTTTAAAGTTGTATGGTAATATGTTTCAAAGTTATAGTTACCTGAAACACATGCCTTTACAAGTACTTAGATTGCTTTTACTGGATTTTAATATATCTTGACCCTTAGCTATAAAAAAAAAGATTATATTTATAGTACCTCCTACCTCCTCTTCCTCAACTTTTATCACTTCAATCATTCTGCAAGTTCTACATCATCTTCCCTAAATGCTTGTGTTTTCTTTGAGCATTGTGAGTACTTGAATAAGTTCTTTGAAATCTTGGTGACATGTTTAGTCACTATTTTTATCTAGTTAGCGTCTATTTTTCTTGGGAGGGTCTTCACCTTTCATCAGTTTTTCCTCACTTTTTTTCTTGTAATATAGGTTGTGTACTTCTTCCTTTTTCGTGATTATTCATTTTGGAAGACATGAGTACTTCCTGGACTAGCAAATTTCAGGAAATTTTAGTTGGAGAATTTCCAAGGTAGTTCTGAACTAACAGGTATTTGCCCTGAATCTTAGTGTAGCTTCTTATAACACACTGTGCATGTGAGTGTGTGTGTGTGTGTGTGTGTGTGTGTGCATTTCCCACTAGAATGCACTGTGTGTATGTTTCCAATTCAGTGCCATCTCCTCTCCACTCCTTCCCACCATGACTTGTACGTTCACACTGTGGTGACAACAAGGTCCTGGGAGGTACCTTTCTCCAACTGGGACATCCTATTTCCATTGTTCCAAACTAAGTGTAGTTGGTTTTTGCCTTTCATGTATCTCAGCTACTTTGGAAAGCAGCTCTTGCCTGAGATCTACAGCTGGACACATCCTATTTGAGGAGCTTTCTGGATACCTATAAATATTTTAACTGAATGTGCCTCTACTTAAATTTGAGGAGAATCTAATATATTTGAAATTAATTCCATTATTTTATTTTGTACATTTATTTGTTCCACTTTCTCTGTGTTTCATTTGTTTGAAGGGATGTTTTTCCTCATTTCTTTCTCTCTCTCTACTGATTTCGAAATCGTGTATTCTATTCCTTTTCTTTAGTAGTTAAATTTAAATTTTTATATGCATACCTAATAAAGCCAACATCTCTACCCTTTTTCTGAACAGGATGTTAGAATGCTTTGATCCCAATCACTCCTTTTGGTTTAATTGCTATTATAGTCTGGCATTTTTGTTACTGCATTTCCTTATTTTTTTTTAACATCTTTATTGGAGTAAAATTGCTTTACAGTGGTGTGTTAGTTCCTGCTGTATAACAAAGTGAATCAGCTATACATATACATATATCCCCATATCTCCTCCCTCTTGCATCTCCCTCCAAACCTCCCTATCCCTCCCCTCTAGGTGGTCACAAAGCACCGAGCTGATCCACCTGTGCTATGCGGCTGCTTCCCACTTGCTATCTATTTTACATTTAGTAGTATATATAAGCCCATTCCACTCTCTCACTTCGTCCCAGCTTACCCTTCCCCCTCCCCATGTCCTCAAGTCCATTCTCTATGTCTGCATCTTTATTCCAGTCCTGCCCCTAGGCTCTTCATAACCATTTTTTTTTACATTCCATAAATATGTGTTAGCATACAGTATTTGTTTTTCTCTTTCTGACTTACTTCACTTTGTATGACAGACTCTAGGTCCATCCAACTCACTACAAATAACTGTATTTCGTTTCTTTTTATGGCTGAGTAATATTCCCTTGTATATATGTGCCACATCTTCTATATCCTTTCATCTGTCGATGGACACTTAGGTTGCTTCCATGTCCTGGCTACTGTAAATAGAGCTGCAATGAACATTGTGGTACATGACTCTTTTTGAATTATGGTTTTCTCAGGGTATATGCCGAGTAGTGGGATTGCTAGGTTGTATGGTAGTTCTATTTTTAATTTTTTAAGGAAATTCCATACTGTTCTCCATAGTGGCTGTATCAATTTACATTCCCACCAACAGTGCAAGAGAGTTGCCTTTCCTCCACACCCTCTCCAGCATTTATTGTTTGTAGATATTTTAATGATGGCCATTCGGACTGGTGTGATGTGATACCTCATTTTAGTTTTGATTTGCATTTCTCTAATGATTAGTGATGTTGAGCATTCTTTCATGTGTTTGTTGGCAATCTGTATATCTTCTCTGGAGAAATGTTTATTTAGGTCTTCAGCCCATTTTTTGATTGGATTGTTTGTTCTTTTGATATTGAGCTGCATGAGCTGCTTATAAATTTTGGAGATTAATCATTTTTCAGTTGCTTCATTTGCAAATATTTTCTGTCATTCTGAAGGTTGTCTTTTCGTTTTGTTTATGGCTTCCTTTGCTGTGCAAAAACTTTTCAGTTTCATTAGGTCCCATTTCTTTATTTTGTTTTTATTTCCATTCCTGTAGGAGGTGGGACAAAAAGGATCTTGCTGTGATTTATGTCATAGAGTGTTCTGCCTATGTTTTCCTCTAAGAGTTTTATACTGTCTGGCCTTACATTTAGGTCTTTAATCCATTTTGAGTTTATTTTTGTGTATGGTGTTAGGGAGTGTTCCAATTACATTCTTTTACATGTACCTGTCCAGTTTTCCCAGCACCACTTATTGAAGAGGCTGTCTTTTCTCCACTGTATATTCTTGCCTCCTTTATCAAAAATAAGGTGACCATATTGCGTGGGTTTAACTCTGGGCTTTCTATCCTGTTCCATTGATCTATATTTCTGCTTTTGTGTCAGTACCATACTGTCTTGATTACTGTAGCTTTGTAGTATAGTCTGAAGTTTGGGAGCCTGATTCCTCCAGCTCAGTTTTTCTCTCTCAAGATTGCTTTGGCTATTCGGGGTCTTTTGTGTTTCCATACAAATTGTGAAATTTTGTGTTCTAGTTCTGTGAAAAATGTCATTGGTAGTTTGATAGGGATTGCATTGAATCTGTAGATTGCTTTGGGTAGTATAGTCATTTTCACAATGTTGATTCTTCCAATCCAAGAACATGGGATATCTCTCCAACTGTTTGTATCATCTTTAATTTCTTTCAACAGTGTCTTATAGTTTTCTGCATGCAGGTCTTTTGTCTCCTTAGGTAGGTTTATTCCGAGGTATTTTATTCTTTTTGTTGCAATGGTAAATGGGAGTGTTTCCGTAGTTTCTCTTCCAGATTTTTCATCATTAGTGTATAGGAATGCAAGAGATTACTGAGCATTAATTTTGTATCCTGCTGCTTTACCAAATTCATCGATTATCTCTAGTAGTTTTCCGGTAGAGTCTTTAGGATTCTCTATGCATAATATCATGTCATCTGCAAACAGTGACAGCTTTACTTCTTCTTTTCCGATTTGGATTAATTTATTTATTTTTCTTCTCTCATTGCTGTGGCTAAAACTTCCAAAACTATGTTGAATAATAGTGGTGAGAGTGGGCAAGCTTGTCTTGTTCCTGATCTTACTGGAAATGGTTTCAGTTTTTCACCATTGAGAATGATGTTGGCTGTGGGTTTGTCATATATGGCCTTTATCATGTTGAGGTAACTTCCCTCTATGCCTACTTTCTGGAGGGTTTTTTATCATAAATGGGTGTTGAATTTTGTTGCAACCTTTCTCTGCATCTATTGAGATGATCATATGGTTTTTCTCCTTCAATTTGTTAACATGGTGTATCACATTGAATGATTTGCGTATATTGAAGAATACTTCCATTCCTGGGATACACCCCACTTGATCATGATGGATGACCCTTTTAATGTGCTGTTGGATTCTGTTTGCTAGTATATTGTTGAGGATTTTTGCATCTATGTTCATCAGTGGTATTGGCCTGTAGTTTTCTTTCTTTGTGACATCTTTGTCTGGTTTTGGTATCAGGGTGATGGTGGCCTCATAGAATGAGTTTGGGAGGGTTCCTCCCTCTGCTATATTTTGGAAGAGTTTGAGAAGGATAGGTGTTAGCTCTTCTCTAAATGTTTGATAGAATTCGCCTGTGAAGCCATCTGGTCCTCGGCTTTTGTTTGTTGGAAGATTTTTAATCACAGCTTCAATTTCAGTGCTTGTGATTGGTCTGTTTATATTTTCTACTTCTTCCTGGTACACTCTCGGAAGGTTGTGCTTTTCTAAGAATTTGTCCATTTCTTCCAGGTTGTCCATTTTATTTGCATATAGTTGCTTGTAGTAATCTCTCATGATCATTTGTATTTCTGCAGTGTCAGTTGTTATCTCTCCTTTTTCATTTCTAATTCTATTGATTTGAGTCTTCTCCCTTTTTTCCTTGATGAGTCTGGCTAATGGTTTATCAATTTTGTTTATCTTCTCAAAGAACCAGCTTTTAGTTTTATTGATCTTAGCTATTGTTTCCTTCATTTCTTTTTGATTTTTTTTTTTTTGCTTTGATCTTTATGATTTCTTTCTTTCTGCTAACTTTGGAGAGGTTTTGTTCTTCTTTCTCTAATTGCTTTAGGTGTATGGTTAAGTTGTTTATTTGAGATCTTTCTTGTTTCTTGAGGTAGGATTGTATTGCTATAAACTTCCCTCTTAGAACTGCTTTTGCTGCATCCCATTGGTTTTGGGTTGTTGTGTTTTCATTGTCATTTTTTTCTAGGTATTTTTTTATTTCCTCTTTGATTTCTTCAGTGATCTCTTGCTTATTAAGTAGTGTATTGTCTAGCCTCCATGTGTTTGTATTTTTTATAGTTTTTTCCAGTAATTGATACCTAGTCTCATAGCATTGTGGTCAGGAAAGATACTTGATACGATTTTAGTTTTCTTAAATTTACCTAGGCTCAGTTTGTGACCCACGATATGATCTATCCTGGAGAATGTTCCATGAGTACTTGAGAAGAAAGTGTATTCTGTTGTTTTTGGATGGAATGTCCTATAAATATCAATTAAGTCCATGTTGTTTAATGTATCATTTAAAGCTTGTGTTTCCTTATTTATTTTCATTTTGGATGATCTGTCCATCGGTGAAAGTGGGGTGTTAAAGTCCCCTACTATGATTGTGTTACTGTCGATTTCCCCTTTTATGGCTGTTAGCATTTGCCTTATGTATTGAGGTGCTCCTATGTTGGGTGCATAAATATTTACAACTGTTATATCTTCTTCCTGGGTTGATCCCTTGATCATTATGTAGTGTCCTTCTTTATCTCTTGTAATAGTCTTTATTTTAAAGTCTATTTTGTCTGATATGAGAATTGCTACTCCAGCTTTCTTTTGATTTCCATTTGCATGGAATATCTTTTTCCATCCCCTCACTTTCAGTCTGTATGTGTCCCTAGGTCTGAAGTGGGTCTCTTATAGACAGGACATATATGGGATCTTATTGTTGTATCCATTCAGCCAACCTGTGTCTTTTGGTGGGAGCATTTAATCCATTTACATTTAAGGTAATTATCGATATATATGTTCCTATTACCCTTTTCTTAATTGTTTTGTGTTTTGTTATTGTAGGCCTTTTCTTTCTCTTGTGTTTCCTGCCTAGAGGAGTTCCTTTAGCATTTGTTGTAAAGCTGGTTTGGTGGTGCTGAATTCTCTTAGCTTTTGCTTGTCTGTAAAGGTTTTAATTTCTCTGTCGAATCTGAATGAGATCCTTGCTGGGTAGAGTAATCCTGGTTGTAGGTTTTTCCCTTTCATCACTTTAAATAAGTTCTGACTCTCCCTTCTGGCTTGCAGAGTTTCTGCTGAAAGATCAGCTGTTAACCTTATGGGGATTCCCTTGTATGTTATTTGTTTTTTTTCCCTTGCTGCTTTTAATATTTTTTCGTTGTATTTAATTTTTTGATAGTTTGATTAATATGTGTCTTGCCATGTTTCTCCTTGGATTTATCCTGTATGGGACTCTGTGCATATCCTGGACTTGATTAACTATTTCCTTTCCCATATTAGGGAAGTTTTCAACTATAATCTCTTCAAATATTTTCTCAGTCCCTTTCTTTTTCTCTTCTTCTGGGACCCCTATAATTCTAATGTTGTTGCATTTAATGTTGTCCCAGAGGTCTCTGAGACTGTCCTCAATTCTTTTCTTTTTTTTTTTATTTGTTCTTCTCTGCAGTAGTTATTTCCACTATTTTATCTTCCAGGTCACTTATCCGTTCTTCTGCCTCAGTTATTCTGCTATTGATTCTTTCTAGAGAATTTTTAATTTCATTGATTGTGTTGTTCATCATTGTTTGTTTGTTCTTTAGTTCTTCTAGGTCCTTGTTAAACGTTTATTGTATTTTTTCCATTCTATTTCCAAGATTTTGGATCATCTTTACTGTCATTACTCTGAATTGTTTTTCAGGTAGACTGCCTATTTCCTCTTCATTTGTTTGCTCTGGTGGGTTTTTACCTTGCTCCTTCATCTGCTCTGTGTTTCTCTGTCTTCTCATTTTGCTTAACTTACTGTGTTTGGGGTTTCCTTTCTGCAGGCTGCAGGTTCGTAGTTCCTGTTGTTTTTGGTATCTGTCCCCAGTGGCTATAGTTGGTTCAGTGGTTTGTGTAGGCTTCCTGGTGGAGGGGACTAGTACCTGTGTTCTGGTGGATGAGGCTGGATATTGTCTTTCTGGTGGGCAGGTCCACGTCTGGTAGTGTGTTTTGGGGTGTCTGTGACCTTATGATTTTAGGCAACCTCTCTGCTAATGGGTAGGGTTGTGTTCCTTTCTTGCTAGTTGTTTGGCATAAGGTGTCCAGCACTGTAGCTTGCTGGTCGTTGAGTGGAGCTGGGTCTTGGCGTTGAGGTGGGGATCTCTGGGAGATTTTTGCCATTTGATATTACATGGAGCTAGGAGGTCTCTGGTGGACTAATGTCCTGAACTTGGCTCTCCCACCTCAGAGGCACAGCCCTGACACCTGGCTGGAGCACCAAAAGCCTGTCATCCACACAGCTCAGAATAAAAGGGAGAAAGAAAGAAAAAAGATAAAATAAAATAAAAAGTTATTAAAATAAAAAGTAAAAAATAATTATTAAAAAAATTTAAAAAGTAATTTAAAAAAAGGAAAGAAAGAAAGAAGGGAGCAACCAAACCAAAACACAGATCCACCAATGATAACAAGCGCTAAAAACTATACTAAAAAAAAAAACAACGGACAGACAGAACCCTAAGACAAATGGTAAAAGCAAAGCTATACAGACAATATCACCCACAGAAGCATACACATACACACTCCCAAAAAGAGAAAAAGGGGAAAATATATATATATATCATTGTTCCCAAAGTCCACCTCCTCAATTTGGGATGATTCTTTATCTATTCAGTTATTCCACAGATGCAGGGTACATCAAGTTGATTGTGGAGATTTATTCCACTGCTCCTGAGGCTGCTGGGAGATTTCCCTTTCTCTTCTTTGTTCGCACAGCTCCTGGGGTTCAGCTTTGGATTTGGCCCCGCCTCTGCGTGTAGGTCGCCTGAGGGCGTCTGTTCCCGCCCAGGACAGGGTTAAAGGAGCAGCTCATTCGGGGGCTCTGGCTCACTCAGGCCGGGGGGAGAGAGGGGTACGGATGTGGGGCGAGCCTGTGGTGGCAGAGGCCGGTGTGACGTTGCACCAGCCTGAGGCACGCCATGTGTTCTCCCAGGGAAGTTGTCCCTGGATCACGGGACCCTGGCAGTGGCGGGCTGCACAGGCTCCAGGGAGGGGAGGTGTAGATAGTGACCTGTGCTTGCACACAGGCTTCTTGGTGGCGGCAGCAGCAGCCTTAGCGTCTCATGCCCGCCTCTGGGGTTTGCGTTGATAGCCACGGCTTGTGCCCGGCTCTGGAGCTCGTTTAAGCGGTGCTCTTAATCCCCTCTCCTCGCGCACCAGGAAACAAAGAGGCAAGAATAAGTCTCTTGCCTCTTTGGCAGCTCCAGACTTTTTCCCGGACTCCCTCCTGGCTAGCTGTGGCGCACTAGCCCCCTTCAGGCTGTGTTCACGCTGCCAACCCCAGTCCTCTCCCTGGGATCCGACCTAAGTCTGAGCCTCAGCTCCCAGCACCTGCCCGCCCCGGCGGTTGAGCAGACAAGCCTCTCGGGCTGGTGAGTGCTGGTCTGCACCGATCCTCTGTGCGGGAATCTCTCCGCTTTGCCCTCTGCACCCCTGTGGCTGCGCTCTCCTCCGTGGCTCCGAAGCTTCCCCCCTCTGCCACCCCCACCCGCAGTCTCCGCCTGCGAAGGGGCTTCCTAGTGTGTGGAAACCTTTCCTCCTTCACAGCTCCCTCCCACTGGTGCAGGTCCCATCCCTATTCTTCTGTCTCTGTTTTTTCTTTTTTCTTTTGCCCTAACCGGGTAGGTGGGGAGTTTCTTGCCTTTTGGGAGGTCTGAGGTCTTCCGCCAGCGTTCATTAGGTGTTCTGTAGGAGTTGTTCCACATGTAGATGTATTTCTGATGTATTTGTCGGGAGGAAGGTGATCTCCACGTCTTACTCTTCTGCCATCTTAAAGCTCCTTAGCTAGCTTTAAGTCTTAGAAAGTTAAATGTTTCAAAATTATCTGTTTCCTATTCCAGAGCAACTACAAATCAAAATAACATTCAAGTCAATTATAACTCAAAATATTGAGAACAAAATTGTTTAACTACTTACTAGATTTGAAGAGCCAGAACTTGTGCCAATTTAACTTCTTATTTTAGTGTGTAATCTCCACCATTCCTGTTCTCACTTTAAAAGATTTATAGAAGCATGAAAATTCTGGACAACATAATTTTCTATTAGGGGGATTAAAACCTTACCTCTTGATTTATTTCAACTACTTATTGATTACAGTCTTGTGCCAAGTAATTGGATGATCTAAGGATACCTGGCCTTTTTGAGAACAAGAACTATTTTTTGTTTCCTCTGGAGTTTTGAGATCATTGGCTGGGAAAGGAAGAGAATTAATGATGAGACAGAAGTCCTTCCCATTTCTTCTGCTGACAAAATTTGTTATCTGAATATTAAAGGTTAGGAACAGCTGACTGAAGCCTTTATTTATTTTTCTTTTTTGTGTGTGTAAGCTTTTAAAATTAATTTATTTCATAACAAAGGGAACAAAACAGATGAAGTATAAGGTGAAATCTTCTTATAAATATTCCAGTGAGCTACATGGAAATATTATTCTATGTCCCTAATTTCCCAGCTGTTAGATTTTGGTTTTGTCTTAAAACTTACTCTTAGAAAAATTGCTAGCAAGAGAATATCCTTGTGTCATTTGTGTTGAAAAGAAAGTAAGGCTTCCCTGGTGGCACAGTGGTTGAGAATCTGCCTGCCAATGCAGGGGACACGGGTTCGAGCCCTGGTCTGGGAAGATCCCACATGCCGCGGAGCAACTGGGCCCGTGAGCCACAATTACTGAGCCTGCGCTTCTGGAGCCTGTGCTCTGCAACAAGAGAGGCCGCGATAATGAGAGACCCGCGCACCACGATGAAGAGTGGCCCCCACTTGATGCAACTAGAGAAAGCCCTCGCACAGAAACGAAGACCCAACACAGCCATAAATTAATTAATTAATTAATTAATAATAAAAAAAATTTAAAAAAAGAAAGTAAGATTAGCTAAGTGAATATGAAGTGTAAACTTTTAATTTGAATAAAGCAAAGTCTCTAGGATTATTAAAACTAAAGGACAATACATGTAAGTTTATGAGTCTATGAATATTTTAACACATTTTTATTAATTAATAGAGGACTATCAAGAGTTTGTGACAGATAGATAAATGATAGATAGATAGATATCCAAATATGTGTTCTTGTACAAACTGTAAAGTTAGGTGAATAGGAGTAACTTGGAAAAGTTAGAAATAAACTGAATAAAACTGATGGTGAAATGTTAAATACTTATCAACTGAGTTCTGTTTCCAGCCCTATGGTACCAATGAAGGTCAGAAAAATTCCTCTTTTTACTGAACATTTTTTTAAAAAGCTGGAATATACATAATTCATGGCTGAGCCGAAAGAAGAATGAGAACACATTGAAAAGACAGGAATAACAATACAGTGAGGTACATCTAGAATCATACTTATCCTGCAGAAAAGCTGGAACAGCCTTCCAATTTCAGCCCTGAAATACAAAGCTTCTAAGTCATCATTCCTATCTGTAGTAAAGTCTTCCAAGTGCGAAATTTTAAACTAGGAGATAAGTAGTGAAGGTAGTCTTAGCTGTCTTCAGAGGTCTGGTCTTGTCCTTGCTCAAGAGATTTTCATAAATTCAATGAAATTATGACAGCCCAAAAAAGAGATCATGCAAATTAACATTGTTTAAAAATAACTAGAGACAAGTGAAAAAAACCCACAACATACCAAACTTATGGGATGCATCAAAAGTGGAGCTAAGGGAAAAATTTAAAGCTCTAACCACTTACATTAAAAAATAAGAAAGATCTCTAATCAAACTAACTTTACAACTTAAAGAACAAGAACAACAAACAAAACCCAAACCTAGCAGAAGGAAGGAAATAACAGATTAGAGCAGAGATAAAGAAAATTTAGAATAGTAAAACAACAGAGAAAATCAATAAAAACAAAAACTGGTTCTTCAAAAAGATCAACAAAACTGACAAACCTTTAGCTGCATGGACTAAGATAAAGAGGAAAGACTCAAACTACTAAAAAACAAATGAAAGTAGGGACATTACTACAAATTCTACAGCAATAAACAGGATTATAGGCAGTTTTGGTTCAAGATGGTGATGTGGAAAGATCCTGAACCCACTTCCTCCCATGGACACTCTGAATCTATAACTATTATACATATGGAACAATTTCCACTGGGGGGAAAAAAAGAACTAAAAACCAGCTGAGCAACACCTACATATCAGGGAAACAAGAAAGAAGCCACAGGGCTTCCCTGGTGGCGCAGTGGTTGAGAATCTGCCTGCTAATGCAGGGGACACGGGTTCAAGCCCTGGTCTGGGAAGATCCCACATGCCACGGAGCAACTGGGCCTGTGAGCCACAGCTACTTAGCCTGCGCGTCTGGAGCCTGTGCTCCACAACGAGAGGCCACGATAGTGAGAGGCCCGTGCACCGTGATGAAGAGTGGCCCCCGCTTGCCACAACTAGAGAAAGCCCTCGCACAGAAACGAAGACCCAACACAGCCAAATAAATAAATAAATAAATAAAAATTTTTTAAAAAAAGAAAGAAGCCACATTGAGCAGGTTGCTGGTATAACCTGGAAAGGAATTTGTAAACTGAACTGGAACCTTGATTTTTGTGATTGCAGACCAAGGGACACCTCTATATCACCTGGCTCTGGTGGCCATTGGGACTTATACTTGTGGTCCACAGGACTGTATATATTTGCATACTTTAAAAGCTGCAGCCTGAGGGTTTGGCTCCCAATCAGACTGAATCTAGGTGCTGACAGAGAACCTTCCTTTTAGGACACTGACAGGCCTTGGCACACCCTCAGATACTGGGAGCCACTAAAAATGGGCTGTATGGAAAATCACAAAGGTTTGAGAGATAATAAAGAGTTAGGGCAGGGTTGAACAATAAGGTTCATCTACACAAGGCCATTCCATCAAGACTGGAAGAGGTGGCTGTTTTATCTAATGAATAGAAACTAACAGAGTCAAGGAAAAAGAAGAAGCAGGGGATTATGTTCCAAATAAAGGACAGACAAAACATCAGGAAAAAAATAAAGTCCTTAATGAAATGAAGATAAGAGATTTACCTGATAAAAAGTTAAAAAATAATAGCCATAAAGATGCTAACCAATGCAAGAGGGAAGAGATATGGGAACATATGTATATGTATAACTGATTCACTTTGTTATAAAGCAGAAACTAACACACCATTGTAAAGCAATTATACTCCAATAAAGATGTTAAAAAAAAAAAAAAAGATGCTAACCAAACTCAGGAATGATAAATGCAGTGAGAACTTTAACAAAGAAACAGAAAATATAAGAAAATACCAAATAGAAGTCACAGATATATATATAGATATAGATATAGATAGAGATAGATAGATAGATACAATAACCAAACTGAAACATGCACTAGAGAGGTTCAACAGCATGTTAGATGAAGCAGAAGAAATGATCAGTAAACTCAAAGACA
Source organism: Balaenoptera physalus (assembly GCF_965194825.1). Lineage (NCBI taxonomy): Eukaryota > Metazoa > Chordata > Mammalia > Artiodactyla > Balaenopteridae > Balaenoptera > Balaenoptera physalus. Next base: position 72,650,739 of record NC_138894.1, on the reverse strand, counting down.
AGGCAGTGGAAATCACCAAATCAGAGGAGCAACAAAAGTAAAAAAATAATAATAATAAATAAATAAAGTGAAGATAGCTTAAGGAACTTAAAGAGACAACATCAAGGTAACAAACATTTGCATTATAGAGGTTCCAGAAGAAGAGAGATAGAGAAAGGGGCAGAAAACTTATATGAAGAAATAATGGCTGAAAACTTCCCTAACTTGGAACAGGAAACAGACATCCAGATCCGGGAAGACCAGAGAGTTCCAAATAAGATGAGCCCAAAGAGACCCACATCAAGATACTTTACAATTTAAAAGTCAAGAGTTAAAGACAAGGAGAGAATTTTTAGAGCAACAAGAGAAAAACAACTTGTTATATTCAAGGGAATCCCCATAAGACTGTCAGAAGATTTTTCAGCAGAAACGTTATAGGCCAGAAGGGAGTGGCAAAATATATATCCCATGTTCATGGATCAGAAGAATTAATATTGTTTAAATGTTTATACTGCCAAAGCCATCAGTAGATTAAATCCAATCTCTATCAAAATTCCAATGACATTTTTCACAGAAATAGAAATCCTAAAATTCATAGGGAACATAAAAGACCCTGAATAACCAAAACAATCTTGAGAAGGAAGAACAAAGTTGGAGGTATCACACTTCCTGCTTCTAAACTGTACTACAAAGCTATACTAATCAAAATAGTGTGGTACTGGCAAAAAAAAAAATATAGACACATTAGACCAACAGAACAGAATAGAGAACCCCAAAATAAACCCCTGCATATATGGTCAACTAATATTTGGAGCCAACAAGGGAGCCAAGAGTATTCAATGGGGAAAATATAGTCTCTTTAATAAATGGTGCTGGGAAACTGGAAGACCACATGTAGAAAAATGAAACTGGACCCATATCTTACACCCCTTACAAAAATTAACTCAAAATGCATTAAAGGCTTAAAATAAGAACTGAAACCATGAACTCCTAGAAGAAAACATAGTCTGTAAGGTCCTTGACATCAGTCTTCGTGATGACTTTTTGATCTGACTCCAAAAGCAAAGGCAAAAAAAGCAAAAATAAACAAGTGAGACTATATCAAACTTAAAAGCTTTTGCACAGCAGAAGAAATCATCAACAAAATGAACCTACTGAATGGGAGAAAGGCAACCTATTGAATGGGAGAAAATGTTTGCAAATCACACATCTGATAAGGGGCTAATATCCAAAATATACAAAGAACTCATACAACTCAATAGAAAAAAACAAACAATCGGATTAAAAAGTGGGCAGAGGAACTGAATAGACATTTCTCTAAAGACATACAAACGGTAGATACATCACTAATCATCAGGGAAATACAATCAAAACCACAATGAGATATCACCTCACACCTATTTGAATAGCTATCATAGAAAAGATGAGAAACTAAGTGCTGGTGAGGATGTGGGGTAAAAGGAATCTTTGTGTACTGCTGTTGGGAATATAAATTGGTTAGCCATTATGGAAAAGAGTATGAATTCCAGCAATTCCAGTTCTAGGTATATAGCAAAAGGAAAACAGTGATACTGAAAAGATATCTGCACACCCATGTTTATTGCAGCATTATTCACAATAGCCAAGACATGGAAACAACGTTAAGTCTCCATCAATGGGTGAATGGATAAAGGAGATATGGCATATGTTGAGGGCATTATGCTAAGTGAAATAAGCCAGACAGAGAAAGACAAATAATGTATGATACCACCTATATGTGGAATGTAAAAAAACCACACTCATAGAAACATAGTAAATTAGTGGTTGACAGTGGCTTGGGCGTGGGGGAATTGGTCAAAGGGTACAAACATGCAGTTCGAAGATCAGAAAGTTCTGGAGATCTTATGCACAGCACTGTGATTAGAGTCAGTACTGTACTAGGGCTTCCCTGGTGACACAGTGGTTGAGAATCCGCCTGCCAATGCAGGGGATAGGAGTTCGAGCCCTGGTCCGGGAAGATCCCACATGCCACGGAGCAACTAAGCCCAGGCGCCACAGCTACTGAGCCTGCGCTCTAGAGCCTGCGAGCCACAACTACTGAAGCCCCCATGCCTAGAGCCCGTGCTCCGCAATAAGAGAAGCCACCGCAATGAGAAGCCTGCGTACTGCAAGGACGAGTAGCCTCCGCTCGCCGCAACTAGAGAAAGACTGCGCACAGCAACAAAGACCCAATGCAGCCAAAAATAAATAAATAAAATAAATATTTAAAAAGTAATAATAATAATACTGTACTATACACTTCAAAGTTGCTAAGAAACTAGATCTTAAATGTTCTCACACATACACACACAAAGATAATTATGTAATGTGATGGAAGTATAAGCTAACACTATGGTGATAATCAAATTGCAATATATAATTGTATCAATTCAACATGTTCAATTCAACCTTAAACTTATACAATGTCAATTATATCTCAATTTTTTAAAAAAGAATTTTAGGTCAAGTCTTCCACCATGTCTACTTCCATTTGCCTCTTAACATTTGCAAAATATACAGAATACTAAGAATTTCTTACATTTCAGTAAAGCTCTTTTAAAAATATTTATATTTCACATGTCATTCTGATGACCCTGTGTAGTAGGTAAGACAGAGATTATCATTATCTACATAGCTAATAAGTAGTAAAGGCAGGATTCAAACACAGTTCTTCCTTAAAAATGACTCCAACACTTAAAGCCTAGAGATAAGAAAATGTTAGCATCCTAGACAAAGAGGAGATTGCTCTAAATTTCTGATATGCTGAATTTATGGAGGGAGGAGGAGTCAAATGAGATAGGCAGCTCTCTCACTTTCAACAGCTTGCCAGTCTGAAAGATAATTGGTGCATAGTAGCCTAAGCTAGTACATTGTTATATCCTTTTCCGGTTTCAGATCTGAATTTCCCAGATCTGCTTTTTTTTTTTTTTAATATTTATTTATTATTTTTTGGCTGTGTCGGGTTGTCGGATCTTAGTTGTGGCACGCGGGATCTTTCATCGCGGTGTGTGGGCTTCTCTCTAGTTGTGGCGGGCAGGCTCTGTATTTGTGGCACATGGGCTTATTTGCCTTGCAGCATGTGGGATCTTAGTTTCTCGACCAGGGCTCAAACCCGCGTCCCCTGCATTGGAAGACGGATTCTTAATCACTGGACCACCAAGGAAGTCTCCCAGATCTGCTTAAGTATCTTTCTATTCCAAGCCAGTTCAGCTTGGATACCCTCTAAACAAAATCAGAATAGGCATTTCGTGTACATGACTATTTGAAGCACAATGCTGACACCTAGTGTATTGACTGATTTTTTTTCTTTCATTCTTTCTACTTTCCTTTTCTTTCATCCCTTCCTTCCTTCCTTCCTCCCTCCCTTCCTTCCTTCCTCCCTCCCTCCCTCCTTCCCTTCCTTCCTCCGTCCCTCCCTCCAAAAATGGCTACTAGGATATAGTTGTGTTTGTTTTTTCTCTTCACACCACACGATTTGCGGAATCCTAGTTCCCTGACCAGGGATGGAGTGCTGGTCCCCCACAGTGGAAGTGAGGAGTCCCAACGGCTGGACTGCCAGGGAATTCCCGAGGATACAGTTTAATAATAGCAAACATTTATTGAGAACTTAACAGCATATCAAGCATTGTGCAAAGCATTTTAAAATATTTATCTTCATCAACTACAAACAATTCTTTATCATCATCCCTATTTCATTAAAAGAAAAGGGGGGTGGGAGAGGTAAAAAGTTTAATTAAATTTTATGACTGCAAAAGTTAGGATTCAAATGCAGATGTCTGACTCTGGAGCTGATGTATGCACTCAATCACTATTTTTAAAGGAGTTTTTAAAATAAATTGTTTGATTTGATGGCTAAGTCAGTTTACGTGTTATTCACGTGGAGTACATGTTTACAACAGAGACTATTCATAAGAGTTAAGGCAGAAAATATGACAAATCTTAGGTCTGCAACTTTGAGCCAGCCCTCCTCTTGATTTAATGTCTCTTTCTATGACAGGACGTCAGCCCTAGACTCATCCAGGCTCTTTGCCCTTTCATTCTCCCTCTGAGGGCATAAGAAGACTCACAGAGTCTTCTAGGTAGGTTCTGGTTACCTCTGGTTTTTCAAAAAGAAGAGCAGTTATCCCGTGAACAATATACATTATAGTGTAGTTTCTTGTAGGGAAAGCCTACCTTTCCTTAGGTTAACTTGTTTCTTCTAGACTGAATGCTGCAAGAAGCCAGAACGTATGTCTTTCTCATTTTCGAAGGCAGAAAACTTGGCATATAGTGGGTACTCAGTAGTAATGTGCTAAGTACATTAATGGAAGGCTGAGAATCTGTTATTTCTTTGCACCTTTTATTTAGAATATGCAGTTCTTTGAGTTCAGTTGCTTGGTGCTTGGTGTAAGACTATAGCTGTGAGTACAATCTCCAAGTGAGTGGCCTAGCTTCTCTCTGAGAAAACAGGGTCCCCAGGGCTTGACAGCGTCTCCGTCCAAAGGCTCTTTTCAAGAATTTTATTTCCCTTTCCCTTCTCCTCGCCTCACAGTTCTGATACTAAGATGCATCAACTGTTCTAATGCAATGGGAATAAAGTGGTTAGAGAGGCTAAGTAACACGCACAGTGTCAGGCTTTCCAGTTAGTCTGACCAAGCATAACTTGGCTGCTTTCAGGACTTCCCTTTCAACTTCCTTGGATCAGCCTGTCACTAAATCTTTGTGTTTAAGTCTTTGTAATTAAACCTGAAAAGAACCTGTCAAAATACTTCTAGCCTAATTCTTCTAGACTAGATTTTATTCTTCATTTCCAGTGTCTAGTATTCGATGGATTCTCAAGGAGAGTTTAGTAATAGAGAAAATAATAAAAGCTAACACTGATCAAATACTTGGCACATGCAAGTTCATTGCTTAACACAGCACACACATTATCTCAGTTCACAATACTAGAAAAAAAAACTATTATTATTGTTTCAATTTTACAGATTAGGAAACACAATAAAAGAAGTTAAGTAATTCATCCAAGGTCAGGCTCCAGATTAATATTTGACTCAAAACCCAACACTTTACAACTATGAATCCCAAGTCCAAAACTGAGCTTTCTTTTGCCCCTTTTGGATGAAAAAGGCAAGACGTTCCTGTCAGGCCTGGACTTCAGTTCGAAACTGTTCTCCAAACATCTGTCTGAAAAAAGTAGTGATGACCTTTTAACTCTATTTAAAAATAGCTTCTGGATGCAGAACATCCCACAACGCCTTTTTTGGGAAACTCTGTAATAAATTCATTAAAATTAAAATGTAGGGCTTCCCTGGTGGTGCAGTGGTTGAGAATCTGCCTGCCAATGTAGGGAACACGGGTTCGAGCCCTGGTCTGGGAAGATCCCACATGCCGCGGAGCAACTAGGCCCGTGAGCCACAACTACTGAGCCTGCGCGTCTGGAGCTTGTGCTCCGCAACAAGAGAGGCCGCGATAGTGAGCGGCCCCCGCTTGCCGCAACTAGAGAAAGCCCTTGCACAGAAACGAAGATCCAACACAGCCAAAAATAAATAAATAAATAAACAAAAAATAAAAATAAAGGAATTTCTTTAAAAAAAATTAAAATGTATGTGATTAATGACTGTTGTTCACTTGACGTACGGGCCTTTTAGGTGAAGTAGAAATTTAGAGTTGTTTTAATACCATATTATGTCTACAAAAGTTGGACAAGTCCACATTCAGCAATATTACCTCCTTTTCCATAAAATCAGATTCATTTCTATCACTGACTTACAGTTAGTTTCAGGAAAGTATTCTCCTTTGTCTCAAAACTGTAGATATTAAAGATATTGAACATCTGATAGAATAACATTAATTTCCTCACACTCCCAATTATACACATTTTACAATCACTTCAGTAGTTCTCAAACTTCAATGTGTAAATTCTGTTGGGAAGACTGCTAAGAGTTGGGGTTCCTGGACTATTCTCAGAGAATTCTAATTAATGGCTCTTGCTTGGAGCCTATATAATAAACACCTAAGTAACTCTTTTTTTAAAAATTTTCATGACATATTTATTATGTCAGTATATGCAAAGTGTTATCATTTCAACATGTAATCAATATTAAAACTATTGGGTTATTTTACATATTTTTGCACCAAGTCTTTGAAACATGGTATGTATTTTACATTTATAGTACACCTTTTAAATTTTTTTTATTTTATATTGGAGTATAGTTGATTAACAATGGTGGGTTAGTTTCAGGTGTACAACAATGTGATTCAGTTATACGTATACATGTTTCTATTCTTTTTCAAATTCTTTTCCCATTTAGGTTATTATGGAGTATTGAGCAGAGTTCCCTGTGCTATACAGTAGGTCCTTGTTGGTTATCTATTTTAAATATAGCAGTGTGTACATGTCAATCCCAAACCCCCAATCTATCCCTACCCCGCACCCTTCCCCCTGGTAACGATTAGCTCGCTATCTAAGTCAGTGAGTCTGTTTCTGTTTTATAAGTTCATTTGTATCAATTTTTTTAGATTATGCATATAATTGGTATCATATGATATTTGTCTTTCTCTGACTTACTTCACTTAGTATGATAATCTCCAGCTCCATCCACGTTGCTGCAAATGGCATTATTTCATTCTTTTTCATGGGTGAGTAATATTCCGTCGCATATAAGTACCGTATCTTCTTTATCCATTCATCGTTTGATGGACATTTAGGTTGCTTCCATGTCTTGGCTATTGTAAACAGTGTTGCAATGAACATTGGGGTGCATGTATCCTTTCGAACCATGTTTTTCTCCGCTATATGCCCAGGTGTGGGTTTGCTGGGTCATATGGTAGCTCTATTTTTAGTTTCTTAAGGAACCTCCATACTGTTCTCCATAGTGGCTGTACCAATTTACAGTCCCACCAACAGTGTGGGAGGGTTCCCTTTTGTCCACACCCTCTCCAGCATTTATTTTTTGTAGACTTTTTGATGATGGGCATTCTGACTGGTGTGAGGTGATATCTCATTGTAGTTTTCATCTGCATTTCTCTAATAATTAGCAATGTTGAGCATCTTCTCATGTGCCTCTTGGCCATCTGTATGTCTTCCCTGGAGAAATGTCTATTTAGGTCTTCTGCCCTTTTTTTTTTTTTTAAGTTTTGCTTGTTTTTTAGCCTTTTTTTTTTAACATCTTTATTGGAGTATAATTGCTTTACAATGGTGTGTTAGTTTCTGCTTTATAACAAAGTGAATCAGCTATACATATACATATATCCCCACATCTCCTCCCTCTTGCGTCTCCCTCCCACCCTCCCTATCCCACCCCTCTAGGTGGTCACAAAGCACCGAGCTGATCTCCCTGTGCTATGCGGCTGCTTCCCACTAGCTATCGGTTTTACATTTGGTAGTGTATATATGTCCATGCCACTCTCTCACTTTGTCCCAGCCTACCCTTCCCCCTCCCCATGTCCTCAAGTCCATTCTCTAGTAAGTCTGTGTCTTTATTCCCATCCTGCCCCTAGGTTCTTCATAACCTTTTTTTTTTTTTGATTCCATATATATGTGTTAGCATACGGTATTTGTTTTTCTCCTTCTGACTTACTTCACTCTGTATGACAGACTCTAGGTCCATGGACTCACTACAAATAACTCAATTTCATTTCTTTTTATGGCTGAGTAATATTCCCTTGTATATATGTGCCACATCTTCTTTATCCATGCATCTGTTGATGGACACTTAGGTTGCTTCCATGTCCTGGCTATTGTAAGTAAAGCTGCAATGAACATTGTGGTACATGACTCTTTTTGAATTATGGTTTTCTCAGGGTATATGCCCAGTAGTGGGACTGCTGGGTCATATGGTCGTTCTATTTTTAGTTTTTTAAGTAACCTCCATACTGTTCTCCATGGTGGCTGTATCAATTTACATTCCCACCAACAGTGCAAGAAGGTTCCCTTTTCTCCACACCCTCTCCAGCATTTATTGTTTGTAGATTTTTTGATGATGGCCATTCTGACTGGTGTGAGGTGATACCTCATTGTAGTTTTGATTTGCATTTCTCTAATGATTAGTGATGTTGAGCATCCTTTCATGTGTTTGTTGGCAATCTGTATATCTTCTCTGGAGAAATGAATATTTAGGTCTTCTGCCCATATTTTGATTGGGTTGTTTTTTTGATATTGAGCTGCATGACTTTTGCATATTTTGGAGATTAATCCTTTGTCCATTGCTTTGTTTGCAAATATGTTCTCCCATTCTGAGGGTTGTCTTCTCATCTTGTTTATGGCTTCCTTTGCTGTGCAAAAGATTTTAAGTTTAATTAGGTCCCATTTGTTTATTTTTGGTTTTATTTTCATTACTCTAGAAGGTAGGTCAAAACAGATCATCAGTGTTCATGAGGGATATTGGTTTGTCGTTTTTCTTTTAATGAGTTTTTCTGAATTTTTGTTTGGTTGTGTTTTGGTTTGGTTTGGTTTGGTTTGGTTTGGTTTGGTTTGGTATCAGGATAATGCTGGGCTCATAACTTGGGAAACGTTCCCTACTGTCCTATTTTTAATGAGTTTGTGTAAAATTAGTATTGTTTCTTTCTTCAATGCTTGGTAGAATTTACCAGTGAAGTCATCTAAGCCAGAAATTTTATTTGTGAGAAGTATTTAACTTTAATTCCTTTAAAAGGTATGCCTATTTTTCCAGTTATCTAGTTTCTTGAGTGAGCTTTGGTTGGTCAAGTTGTGTCTTTCAGAGAACTATCCATTTCACCTAAGTTGTCAAATTTATTGGCATGAAACTACTCATTTCTTTAATTATTTTGATATCTATATGATCTGTAGTGATGTCCCCTCTGTCATTCTTGTTATTAGTTGTGTCTTCACTCTTTTTTGACCTACTTGGATAAAAATTTATCAGTTATATTGATCTTTCACAAAATCAGTTTTGATTCCATTTATTTTTGTTTGTTTTCTGTATCACTGAGTTCCTCTCTTATCTTTGATTTCCATCTTTATACTTACAGTTACTTTGCTCTTCCTTTTCTAGTTTCTGAAAGTGGAAGGTTAGATTATTAACTTGAAATCTTTTCTATTTTCTAAAAAAAAGCATTTAAAATTTTCTCTAAGCACTGCTTTAGCTAAATCCCATACATTTTAATTTTCATTCAGTCCAAAATATTTCTTCGACTTATTTTTTATTTATTTATTTATTTACTTATTTTTGGCTGTGTTCGGTCTTCGTTTCTGTGTGAGGGCTTTCTCTAGTTGTGGCAAGCGGGGGCCACTCTTCATCGCGGTGCGCGGGCCTCTCACTATCGTGGCCTCTCTTGTTGCGGAGCACAGGCTCCAGACGCGCAGGCTCAGTAATCGTGGCTCACGGGCCCAGTTGCTCCGCGGCATGTGGGATCTTCCCAGACCAGGGCTCGAACCCGTGTCCCCTGCATTGGCAGGCAGATTCTCAACCACTGAGCCACCAGGGAAGCCCTCTTCGACTTATTATTTAAAAGTATGTTTTTTAATCTTCATATTTTGAAGTTTGTCCAGACAACTTTGTTATTAATTTTAGTTTAATTCTACTGTGATCGGAAAAAAATTTTTTGAACTTATTGAGCTTTGTTTTATGGCCTAGTATATGGTACATCTTGGTGAATGTTCCATGTGAGCTTCAAAGAAAATATATCCTGCTACTGTTAGATGGATCTATAGATGTCAGTTAGGTTAAGTTAGTTAATAGTATTGCCCAAGTCTTCTATATCCTTACTGATTTTTCTCTCAACTCATTCTATCAGTTATGAGAAAGGTCTTCTGAAGTAGCCAGCTATGATTGTGGATTTGTCTAGTTCCCCTTTCCAGTCTATCAGCTTGCAATTTGTGTATTTTGAAACTTTATTATTAGGTGCATCAGAGTTAAGATATTCTCATTTCCTCTTGATCAGTTAACCAGGCTGTCATAATACAATGTCCTTTATTATCCATAGTAATATTTTTCGATCTGAAGTATACTTTATGTGACTAACACAGCCACTCCAACTTTGGATTACTGTTTGCATATAACTGGGTCTTGCTTTTTCATCCAGTGTGACAATATCATCTTTTAATTCTGGTGTTTAGACCATTTTCATTTAATGTAATTTAATATAATTATTCATATGGTTGGGTTTAAATCTACCCTTTTCATAGTTTTTTCTATTTGTCTCATGTGGTCTTTGTTCCTTTCCTCTTTTCCTAACTTCTTTTGGGTTTGCTGAGGTTGTTTTTTGTTTTTTAAATAATTCAAATATTTTTAAATACCTCTTTGTTTTGTTATTTTGCCTTAGTAATTGCTAGTTTACAATATACAGTCAATCTTCAAATAACATTACGCCACTTCACACATACTATAAGAACCTTACAAATGCATGCTTCCCATCCCCCATTTGCACACTGTGATATTATTTAGACATTTTACTTCTACATATGCTATCCACCCCAAATGCATTGTAAATATTTTTGCTCTACCTAATAGATTATTCCATAAGATTTAACAATTAGAAAAATTAATCTTTTTTATTTACTCACATATATGTGTCCAAATATCTGGTTGTTGTTGTTTTCATTTTTGTTTTTTTCTTGCTAGGAAAACTTACTTGTCTTTTAGTATTGGTCTACTGTCAATTTATTATCTCGCCTTTTGTTTTAAAAAGTGTTTATTTCAACTTCCATTTTAGGAAGCGTTTTCTTGGGTCAAAGTTTTAGGTTTAGTTTTTTGTTGCTGCTGTTTTTTCAGTGCTTTAAAGGCATCCATTGTTACAGCCTGCATAGTTCCTGGTAAGTCAGTTGTCATTTTTATCTTTGTTTCTCTGTGTCTTACCATGTCTTTTTTCCCTCTGGTTTCAGATTTTCTCTGCATCAAAGATTTTCAGCAACTTGTTTATAATATGCCTTGCTGTGGTTTCTTAACATTTACTCTTTGTTCAATTTACTTCTTGAATCTCTGTGTCCGGTTTTTATGAAATTTGGGGAAATTCTGGACATTATTTCTTCAAATACTTTTTCTGTCCCTTTCCCAACCACCCCCCTCCTTTTTTTTCCCACTGGGATGCCAATTACACCTATATCAAACTGCTTAATACTATCCCATAGATCACTAGTGCATTGCTTATTTCCTCTTCCCCTGACTCTTTTGTTTTTGTTTCATTATGGATAGTCCTGTCTTTAATTTAGTGTCTAATCTGATAATCCCACTTAGTGTATTTTTCACTTCAGCTACTATATTTTTCATTTCTAGGAGTCCCAGTTTGGTCTTTTTTATATCTCCCACTTCTACCATGCTGTTTTCTTCTGCCTTCTTGGCCACATGGAGCATTATTTCGAAGTCTCCAGTACAAGACAACACTCAATCTGGCTAAAAGATTCCAGAGTAAGTCCTTATGATAATGAAGGCCACCAAAGGCTGGCCTTCATCCAAAGAAGGTGATATTGTGTATATGGTGGGATTGGAAGGGAGTCCTCTATTATGAGCCCCTTCTGGAAAACCAAATGATTAATTCCAACAAGTACTGCTCTCAGTTAGACCAACTGAGAGCAGCACTTGACAAAAGCATCAGAATTAGTCAACAGAAAACGCATAATCTTCCATCAGGATAATGCAAGACCACATGTTTCTTTGATGACCAGGCAAAAACTGTTACAGCTTGACTGGGAAGTTCTGATTCATCTGCCATATTCAGGAGACATTGCACCTTCGGATTTCCATTTATTTTGGTCTTTACAAAGTTCTCTTAATGGAAAAAATTTCAACTCCCTGGAAGACTGTAAAAGGCACCTAGAACAGTTCTTTGCTCCAAAAGATAAAAAAGTTTTGGGAAGATGGAATTATGAAGTTGCCTGGAAAATGGCAGAAGGCCGTGGAACAGTGAATACGTTGTTCAATAAAGTTCTTGGTGAAAATGGAAAATATGTCTTTTATTTTTACTTAAAAACTGAAGGAACTTTTTGGCCAATCCAATAGTATACATAATGTAATGTCATATATATATATATAGTTATAATTTATACATTTAGATGTACTGTTATATATGTACTATTTAATTTAGAAAGTAAATGCATACACACACACACACACACACACACACACACACACACACACACCCCTATCTATATATCTATACCTATCTATCTATTTCTTTATCTACATATATCCTTTCTAACTGCCAAGGACTCTTATTCTCAAAAGAATACTGTTCAAACTAAAGGGTACACCAAATATTATAACAATAGAAAAGACATTGAAAAAAATTTTTTAATTACAAGAAAACATCTTGCTGCTTTATTGTGGGTAGTTTTGGTGAAAAGAAAAATAAATGACATGCTATCAGACCCTGTCCCTGCAACAGCATTCTTCATCTGGAATGCCTCTGACCCGAGATGAACAAGGCAAGGAACATGTAGACAGGTGTGGAGACGGTTTTCCAGGCATCATAAATAGCAGATGTAAAGTCATAGAAGTGCTGAAGCGTAATTTTGGATGGTTAAAGAAGAGGATGGAAGAGGTTATAGATGAGGTTGAAGAAGAAAGCTCTTTAAGAGCCTTATAAAAGAATTTAGATTTTATCCCATGGATAATGAAATGGCATTAAAAAATTTAAACAGAGAAAAAGCACAATCATATTTTCCTATTAGAGAACTCTGGTGCTGGTGTAAATGAGAGATTAGGTATAGTAAAAGACTTGAGGTGGGAAGACTAACCACAAGAGTCTTATCTATAAAATGTGGACAATGATATCTGCTTTGCCTATTTCACTTAGAGTACTGTGAGATGATCAAATGAGAATATATGTGAAAGTGTTTTGAAAACATAAGAAGTAAACAAATGCTTATTATATCCAGAAGGTGAACTGTGCATAAGATCTGAGAGTTCATACTATTTCTGAAGAATTAGACAGCAATAAAGATGACGAAAGACCAAAAATTGATAAATATTCTTCACTCTTTCAAAAGTAGTAAAAGGTGCATTTCCAGAAATTTAAGACTGGTAAAATTGACCTCAAGCCCCATTCCTACCAAGAATCATCCCTATATTTTTTAAGACATTCAGGGCCAAACACATGGGATGGTCTAAGTTCTCCCAGCCCACTGTGAATAAACCTTAGTCTATTTAGAGGTTATAAAAGGATGCACCTTAAATGCTGTGTGCAAGGCATCCTTATGATATTGTATAGTCCCTTCCCCCTGAGTAACTTGCTTCCACCCAACTTTGAGAGGGTGTCACTTCCATAATTAGACTACAAAAGATTCTGACTTCTGTCTTGCTAGTAGACTTTCTCCCTTGCTCTGATGAAGTTGTCATGTTTGGGAAGCCTAGATGACAAGGAACTTCTGGCCTGCGGCCAGCTACAGATCTGAGACCTTAGTCCAACAACCCCAAAAGAACTCAATCCTGCCAAAAACCACATAAGTGAGCTTGGAAGCAGACCTTTTTTCAGTCAAGCCTTCAGATGAGACTCCAGCCCTGGTTGACACTTTGAATTCATATGAGACAACCATGGGGCAGATGACCAACCAGCTAAGCTGTGCCCAGATTCCTAACCCACAGAAACTGTGAGATAATAAATAGGTGTAGCTTTAAACTATTACTTTTGTTGTAGTTTGCTATGCAGCAATAGGTAACCAATACATACTAGTAGGATTACCTTGGACAAACACAATGGCTGTAGAACATTCAATTGAGCCAATGTTTTCCCCCCAAAAAAGCAACTGACTATAAGCCAGAATACTCTAGCATTCTCTTGGGAAGACAACTGTTACTGTCATGGCAACCTGATAAAGTGGCCTTATTTTAGGAGATAAAAGATGAAAACAGCCTGGCCCAGGACTTCATTATAACATCATGTTCCCATTATCAAAAGATGATAAAGAAACAACCCAGAAAAAAACACTGAAGATGATTAAAAGAAAGCAGACAGCAAAGAAAGATTCAAGGACAAGAATGAATTAGGCCAGGGAAGAGTAATCTGGGTTGATAGGTAAGGAAGTTGAAAATGATTTCAAGTACGTAAGGGATAAATGAATACATATGTACAGTTAGGTAAAGTTATAAAATTTCCCCCTAGAGATTTTAAAGAAAGAAAGAACAGGTTATTCTCCATAATCCAGTCAAGCTCTGTGCTTCCAGAATCTACACATCAATTCAAAACACCACAAAACAATGACATCACAAGTTTGAATATTCTGAGTTGGCAAAAATATGGGAAGCAGCACTGAACAAGTACAGCCACGTGTCCCGATACTAGTTTAGAGAGTATGGGTTAGCAAATGTAGTCATGCCTATCCATAGGAGTACTAACTACTACTCTGATTACTGCTGCTATAATCTTTGGTTTTCTAGAGAGCTGTAACTATCTTAGAAAACTCAACAAATACTGTATATAGATTTAATATAAATTTAAATATCAAAAGAAAATCTTCCTTATCACCTGCAAGTTAACTCTGCCAGAAAGGAAACTTGTGAATAGATGGTCATCACTCAACCCTTTACTGTGCTAGGATACCAACAGATCATTACCACACGTAACTGCACTAAATCCCCCAGGTACCTTTAAAAGACTCAGCTTTTCTCAAATCAAACCACTGCATCCAGAGTCTGAAGAACCAGAACTTGTTTCACTTTTTAGGAGAGGCCTTAAGAAAAGAAAAATAAAATATGGAAACAAATACTATAGTGAAGTTGGGTTCTTTAGTTTTTTACATAGTCTGATTCCAGGTAACAGTTTCATTCCACATATGCCTCACACAGAAGACTTTAATTCTTCAGACTTCTAAGTAGACGAACAAAGGAAAATAACTTTACAAGGTTTTTAAAAAATTTTTTTTTCTGGCCAGTTACCCCTTTGGTTAAGTTCTTGATATAAAAGCGCGCCATAGGAGTGATGTCAGCGAGATGACAAAATAGGAAGCCTTCCCCCAACAAACACACCAATTCAACAACAATTCATGGATAAATTCCCTTTGTGACAAATCCTGAAACTAGTTAAGTAGCAAAAATCCAAAACATTGACAACACCAAATGCTGGAGAGGATATGAAGCAACAAGAACTCTCATTCATTGCTGCTGAAAATGTGATAGCAATACTACAGTCACTCTGGAAAACGGTTTGGCAATTTCTTACAAAACTAAACGCACTCTTACCATACAATCCAGCAATCGCACAACTTGGTACTTACCCAAATGAGCTGAAAACTTACATCCACACAAAACCTGCACAAAGATGTTTATAGTAGCTTTATTCATAACTGCTGAAACTTGGAAACAACCAAGATGTCCTTCAGTTGGTGAATGGATGAATCAACTGTGGTACATCCAGACAATGGAATATTAGTTAGTGCAAAAAAGAAGTGAGCTATAAAGCCATAAAATGACTTGAAGGAAACTTAAATGCACATTAGTAAGTAAAAGATGCCAATCTAAAAAGGTTACAATAGCCTACGATCCCAAATATATGACATTCTGGAAAAGGTAAAATTATGGACACAGTAAAAAGAACAGTGATGGCCAGGAGTATGGAGGATGGTGGAATGAATAAGCAGGAGCATGTAAGATTTTTAGAGCAATGAAACTATTCTGTATGATACTATAACGGTGGATACATGTCATTACACATCTGTCAAAACCCATAGAAGGTACAATATGTGATGTTGTAAACTGTGGACTTTGAGTGATAATGTATCAGTGCAGGTTCATGGATTTTAACAAATATACCACTCTGGTTCAGGCCATGATAGTGGGAATGGCTGTGCACATGTCAGGGAAGGGGATATATGTGAACTCTGTACTTTCTGCTCAGTCTTTCTGTGAACCTAAAACTGCTCTTAAGAAGTCTATTTTTTAAAATTAAATTAAAATTAAATTTCATAGGCACAGGTAGTCTGACAAAAACCTCAACTGATTTCTTAAATGTTCCAACATGTTTCCTGTCCTTCTTAAGGCTTAAGGTGATCATTGAGAAGAATCAAAAAGAGTATCTTGCAAATTGTGAAGATAGTTATAGAAAGTGCCAAAGTGCCGATAAGTGGTCAGCTACCCACAGATATTGCCACAAGGACAGCAGCTGTCTGTGTACATGAATTCTGATAAGTTGGTAGAAGACAAAGGTCTCTTCAGTTGATAGGCGTATCTTATTCAAGGGGATCATCACATAGTATCCAAATCCTCTTTTCCTGAAAGTCTACTATTTGTACATTGTTTAAATTGTGTTGTTATGCAGATTTTATTCTAAACAGTACTTTCTATAATGAGATTTAACCTGTAATATAGCCTCAAATTGGCTGAATATTACAAAGTTACATATCATTGTCAATTACTAGGTATATAATATAATCATAATGCTCATCAAATGCTTTTACCAAAAAAAAAAAAAATTTTTTTAATGTGACATTTTAAAAGAAATTTTAAGAGACTCGCCAAGAAAGAAAAACTGTTTAAGAACACTGTTATATTAAAAGCACAGCTAACAGTTTTAAAATGACATTACCTCCCTGAGAATCACAGCTGTAGACGCCTTGATTCCTGTGCCAGATTAAAGAACATTAATTCGTTACCAAAAAGTAAAACTGAAGGACTTCAATACAAACATCTCTTTTAAATTTTAACAAAGTAAAAGTTAAGATTTTTCTATATCAAAATCACTAACTCAGATTTCCCCAAATTTCATAGTGGTTCTAAGGAATTCTAATTGTTAACAAAAAAAAGAAAAAAACTTTAAACTTTTGCATTTTCAAAAACTGCATTTTTATACCAGTTATCAATTTTCACTGAAATGTCTAGGGGTTTCACATACATAATCTCCAAGT
The DNA here is from genome assembly GCF_965194825.1 of Balaenoptera physalus. Classification (NCBI taxonomy): domain Eukaryota; kingdom Metazoa; phylum Chordata; class Mammalia; order Artiodactyla; family Balaenopteridae; genus Balaenoptera; species Balaenoptera physalus. The sequence continues at coordinate 72,633,968 of NC_138894.1, read as the reverse complement.
ATTTAAGTAATTTCAATTATGTTACATGGCCTAAAGGCTGTCCATCAAGTTAAAATCTTGACTATCCTGCTCACAGAAGTGAATTTAAGGTAAAGCAATGATTTGAAAACTTTTGAGGTATATTCTTTCTTGCTTCCCTCCCCTCCCACACACCCACAACAGACAACACACCAAAGGGCTGTGGCATTATGCTTCATAATGAATTCTACAATCTCACCTTGAACTAAGAGAAATTTCACTTAATCTTTGAAACTTCTCCCGGGCAGAACCTTACCTAAACCATTCTTGATGAAGCTAAGTCCCCTCTTCTTCACCAAACCATCCTATGACTGTGCTCTGTTGTGCTCCTAAAGCTGCACAAGTGTTTCCCAGGGTCTGGTCTGATTTAGGACTATTTAAAACTAGCTATTGACTGAAATAAAAACAGCTCTTCATCACCCAGAACATGTTCCTAAAGATAAAATCAATCCTGACCTCTCCACTTTACTATTCCACATTTTTCTTAAATCTTCCTCCAAATCCTATTTCCTCAAATCACATGTGCCACTTACTCTGAACTTTTTTTCTCCTTTTTTCACGTGTGGAGTCCAAAATCAAGCACAGAACTCTTACAAATGTTTCAACGATGTGTAAGGATTCTGCAAAACACCGTTAGGATGGCCATTTTTCTCCCATCGTACCTATGATGCCATATTATAAGTGGATGGCAATAAGCAAAGTTTGTATTTCCAGAAGAGTTATTTTTTGTTTCTCTTTTTGAAAACTCAATGGGAAGGCTTGCATTCCTGGGTCCCTTGAAACTGAAACAGAGAGGCAGTTCTTAGTAGACTACCACCCCCACGGCACTGCAAGGACAGCAGACTGAAACACACTCCCATCTTTCTGGGAAAGAGGCCTATTTGCTTGTCTTGGAACTTCAGCCTGAGGGGCAGCCTTCTGGTTTGGCACACACCTGGAGACTACAGAGGTGCTCTCAGGGAACAGGATGCCATCTTTGCACTCTCCATCTGCCTCACAACAGCTCTCGGGTATTTTCCAGAAAGGAGCTTATACACTCATCTGGAGCACAGATTTGTGCACCTGTTGCCTAGGGAACACCTCCAGATCGCCCAGCTCTAGCGGCCAACAGGGCTTATGCTTGCGGTCCCACTGGTCCCACTGTATAAGTTTGCATGCTTCAAAAGCTGCAGCCTAAGGGTTTGGCTCCCAATCAGCCTGAATCTAGGTGCTGACTGAGATACTTCCCTTTCGGACAATGACAGGTCTTGACACACCCTCAACTACTGGAAGTTATTAAAGATAAAACAGGCTACATGAACAATCATAAAGCCTTCAGATACAACCAACAGCTAGGGCAGGGTTGAATGATAAGGTTCATCTCCTAAACGAGGCTACCCCTTCAAGACTGGAAGAGGTGGTTTTTTATCTAATGCATAGAAACGAGCAGAGAGATGAAACTGGACCACTATCTTACACCATACACAAAAATTAACTCAAAATGCATTAAAAACTTGAATGTAAGACCTCAAACCATAAAATTCCTAGAAGAAAACATAGGTGGTAAGTTCCCTGACATCAGTCTTAGCGATGATTTTTTGGATCTGATTCCAAAATCAAAGGCAACAAGAGCAAAAATAAACAAGTGGGACTATATCAAACTAAAAAGCTTCTGCACAGCAAAGGAAATCAACAAAATGAAAAGAAAACATACTGAATGGGAGAAAATATTTGCAAACCACATATCTGATAAAGGGTTAATATCCAAAATATATAAAGAACTCATACACCTCAATAGGAAAACTAAATCCAATTTAAAAATGGGCAGGGAATGTGAATAGACATTTTTCCAAAGAATACATACACACGGCCAACAGGCATGTGAAAAGCTGCTGAACATCACTAATCATCAGGGAGATGCAAATCAAAACCACAATGTGATATCACCTCAAACCTGTTAGAAGGGTTATTATCAAAAAGACAATAAATAACAAGTGTTGGAAAGGACTTGGAGAAAAGGGAACCCGTGTACACTATTGGTGGGAATGTAAATTGGTGCAGTCGCTATGGAAAACTGCATGGAGGTTCCTCAAAAAATTAAAAATAGAATTACCATATGATCTAGCAATTTCACTTCTGGGTATTTATCTAAAGAAAATGAAAACACTAACTCAAAAAGATATATGCACCTCCATGTTCACTGCAGCATTTACAGTAGCCAAGATATGAAATCAATCTAAGTGTCCATCAATGGATGGATAAACTATGGTGATCACATACCGATACACAATAGAGTATTTATTATTCAGTCATTTAAAAAGTATAAAATCCTGCCATTTGCAACAACATGGATGGACCTTGAGGAGATTATTCTAAGTGAAATAAGTCAGAGAAAGACAAATACCATAAGATCTCACTTACATCTGGAATCTAAAAAAACAAAAAACAAAAAAAACAACAAAAACAAAACCGAGCTCACTGATACAGAAAACAGATTGGTGGTTGTCAGAGGCAGGCAATGATGAGTGGGTGAAATGGGCCAAACGGTATCAACTTTCAGCTATAAAATACATAAATTATAGGGATATAATGTACAGCATGGTGACCATAGTTAATAGTACTGCATTACATATTTGAAAGTTGCTAAGAGAGTAGACCTCAAATGACCTCATCACAAGAAAAAACATTGTATAATTCTATGGTGACATGTTAACTAGACTTATTGTGGAGACCATTTTGCAATATATACTAATATACTTTATGCCAATTATGCCTCAATCAAAAAAAGAAGAAAAAATGACATTCTTTCTTAGATAAAGGGAAAAAAGAGACATAGGATAAAAAATGACAGAGAAAGGTGTATCCCTTCTGATGTCATATGATGAAAGAAACTGAGATTTAAGTGTTGTTTTAGGCTTGCAAAACTTGCCCTATTACACACAAAGGAACCCCATTCAAGAAGAAACTAAAAATCCATTTTTATTAATGATTTTTGTAAGAAAACAACATATTTACATACATGTTTACAAACATTTGCATAAAATGATTTTTTTCCTTTCATTTTAAAAGGTGTTTTTCATTTGGCAAAAGATTGAAACATTATTTACCATTAGCAATGAAACCCAGTAACTTTATAAGTGGTTATTTCTTCCCTTCACCCTTTTCCTTATATTAAATACACTTAAAGGCTACCCAAGCTAACACTAATATTTAGAAGGACAATGAACTAAAGGAGCATGACTAATGGTAAGACTGCCTGTTAGGAGATACTGCTAAATTTATGAGTGCTAATTAAGAATATGAAATACAGCAATTGCATACTTACAGGGTCCTATTTTCCTTGATGTGTTTCATTGAAGGAAGAGGGAGAAACAGAAAAGGAGTGAGGGAAAAGGGGCAAGAAGGGGGTCGTTGCTTGTGGGGTCTTTTCTGGGGGGTGGGAGGGATGGAAAGGTCCTTGGAGGGGACCACAAAAAAGCATCTGAGACCACAAGTACAGTTAGAGAACATGCCTAACACCATTCCTGCACACAAACATGGGGCTGCTGGGTATTATCTCCTGAGTTCCACTCTCCATTAAAAACCAGGACATGGAAGCAACCTAAGTGTCCATCGACAGATGAATGGATAAAGAAGATGTGGCACACATATACAATGGAATATTACTGAGCCATAAAAAGAAATGAAAGGAGTTATCTGTAGTGAGGTGGACAGACCTAGAGACTGTCATACAGAGTGAAGTAAGTCAGAAAGAGAAAAACAAATACCATATGCTAACACATATATATGGAATCTAAAAAAAAAAAAAAAAAAAAAAGTCATGAAGAACCTAGGGGCAGGACAGGAATAAAGATGCAGACCTACTAGAGAATGGACTTGAGGACACAGGCAGGGGGAAGGGTAAGCTGGGACAAAGTGAGATAGTGGCATGGACATATATGCACTATCAAATGTAAAACCGATAACTAGTGGGAAGCAGCCACATAGCACAGGGAGAACAGCTCGGTGCTTTGTGACCACCTAGAGGGGTGGGATAGGGAGGGTGGGAGACGCAAGAGGGAAGAGATATGGGGATATATGTATATGTATAGCTGATTCACTTTGTTATAAAGCAGAAACTAACACACCACTGTAAAGCAATTATACTCCAATAAAGATGTTAAAAAAAAATGAATTGTAGGGGAAAATGAAAAAAAAAAAGTCATGGCTAAGGATACAAGAGAATGAATAGATTACCTACTACCAGAAGCCACAGGTTGTGAGCTATCTTGAAAAAGTTTCTCCCAGGTAAAAGCAGCCTCTTCAGGACTACAAAAGTAGGCTGTTGTTGTCGTTGTTTTCAATATACAGGGGGAAAAAAATACAATAAAGAGAAAAGAAGGATGGATACAGATCAGTATCTTTCTTCACATCGTCATCTTTTATCTTAGAGGTAATGTCTTTTTTTTTCTTCCAATAGCTTTATTAACATTAGCAGCTTTATTCGCATACCATACAGATCATCAATTTAAATCAAACAGTTCAATGGTTTTTAGCATATTCACAGACTTATGCAACCATCACCAAAATCAATTTTATCACCCCATAAAAGAACACCTGTGCTTTTTTTTTTTTTTGGCTGCATTGGGTCTTCATTGCTGCATGTGGGCTTTCTCTAGTTCGTCTAGTGGGGGCTATTCTTCATTGCGGTGTGCGGGCTTCTCATTGAGGTGGCTTCTTTTGTTGTGGAACACAGGCTCTAGGTGCACAGACTTCAGTAGTTGCGGCACGTGGGCTCAGTAGCTGTGGCTCACAGGCTCTACAGCGCAGGCTGTTGCTCCATGGCATGTGAGATCTTCCCAGACCAGGGCTCGAACCCATGTCCCCTGCATTGGCAGGCAGATTCTTAACCACTGCGCCACCAGGGAAGTGCCACCTGTGCTCTTTAGTTATCATCTCCTTCGTCTCTCTGTCTCTAAAGATTTGCCTATTCCGGATATTTAATATAAATGGAGTCACGTAATTGGTCTTTTATAATTGGCTTTTTTCACTTAGCATGATGTTTTCAAGGTTCATCCATGTTATAGAGTGTATCAGTCTTTCATTCCTTTCCACTGCCCAATAATATTCCATTGTATGAATATACTACATTTTATCCATTCAGCAGTTGATTTCTACTTTTTGGGTTTTATATGAATAATACTGCTATGGACATTCATGTATAACTTTTTGTGCAGGCACATTTTCATTTCTCTTGGGTATGTAGGTAGGAGTAGCACTGCTGGGTCAATCATAAGATAACCTCTCTGTTTAGATTTTTAAGGGACTGCCAGACTATCTTCCAAAGGGGCTGCACCATATTATATTCCCACCAGCAATGCACAAAGCCTCCAATTTCTCCACATCTTTGCCCACATATTATGTCTTTTTTATTATAGCCAGCCCAGTGTGAAATAGTATCTCATTGTGGTTTTGATTTGCATTTATTTCCCTGATGTCTAATGATGGTAAGCATCTTTGCTTATTGGCCATTTGTACAAGCTCCCTGGAGAAATGTCTATTCAGATCCTTTGCCCATTTTTAAATTGGGCTTCATTTTATTATTGAGTTGTGAGTTATTTATATATATAAAATACAAGTCCCTTTCCAGATATGGGATTGCAAAATTTTCTCCCATTCTGTGGGTTATTTTCTTGATGATGTCCTTTGATGTAAAAAAGTTTTAAATTTTGATGAAGTCGTTTGTCTTTTTTTTCCATTTGTTGCATGTGGATATCTAGTTGTCCCAGCACCATTTGTTGAAAAGACTATTCTTTCCCCATTGAATTATCTTTACACTCTTCTTGAAAATCAACTGATCATACATGAGGATTTATTTTTAGACCCTCAGTTCTATTCCATTGATCTATATGTCTATCTTCATGCCAGTACCTCCCTGTCTTGATTACTGTAACTTTGTAGTAAGTTTTGAAATCAGGAAATGTGAGTCTTCTAGTTTTGTTCTTCTTTTTCAAGATTGTTTTGGCTATTTTAGGTCCCTTGCCTTTCCATATAAGTTTTAGGATCAACTTGTCAAAATCTACAAAAAAGGGCAGCTGGGATTGGGATAGTGATTGTGTTGAATCTATAGATTACTTTAGGGACTGAGGCAATGTCTTTTTAAACGTTAGGAGATAACAAGCATTATAGAATTAAACCAGTAATACTACTGTTGAATTACTTGTATCAATTAACTAAAAGGGGGGAGAGAAACAGATAAAACTTGGCATTTACTGCTTTAGTTCCCAAATACATGAAAGATACTCCCAGGAATAACCAATTTAGTTTGACTTAGAAAGGGTTTAAATTTTTTAAACAATATTTTGACTATTCATATTATTTTCCATTTATTATATAAACCTCATTATCTTTATTTGAAAGACTATTATTCTTCAGTGAACATGATAAAATCCCCATGCTCAGTAATCTCAGCATCTCTATTTTGCTACACAATCCATTGTTGCTTTCTTGAGGGTGTTCCTAGGCTGATCTGCAAATAAGTACAAAATTTGGTAAAGGTTTATTTTTTAAGAATATTAAGTGCTGCAAACTCTGTTATAAGAGAGAGAAGTAAAGTATAGCTCCCTATCACAGTGCTGCTCATGTTGGGCAGAAAGACTAAAATTCAGTGAAAATAACTCCACTTTCAAATATGTAGTTTTCCTAAAATTGTAGAAAAGGTACTGGAAATGTAGAATTTTTTTTTTTTTTAAGGAGGGGAAAATAATAGGATAGAAACTAACAAGAAAAGCTAAAGATTCTAACCAGATAGCTTTTTGCTACCATGTGGTATTAAAATTACTATAAAACTTTGCTAAAAATAATTTTTATAATTCATTTTATATCAAGAGTAACTTCAATCATCTACGAGTTGGTTACAGAAACCTGAAGCTACTATAGACAGACATAACTTCAGTTAAAGAGGTAAAATTTCAATGAAAAAAAAAAGGAAATGTAGTTGTACCACATAAAAGCTGTTATCGCACACTGAACGAAAGGAACAAAAGTTCCTTTCAAGTAATAAACTACTAATGATTTAAATACTGTACATTTACCTAAATTTCTATTAGCTAAAAATTTTTTTAATCTTCATTTTATAAACAAGCCTAAATGAAGGTAGAAATTTAAAACAACACTAATAATGCAAAACCTCTACATTACACTTAAAATGTAAATTACAATCAAGCAATTTTGAATCCAATATCAATTCTAATGTAAATACCTGAGTGGAAACTGATATCCTTCAGATATTCAATCACAAACCTGATGCAAAACACTAGACCTAAATTTAGACCTGTTTTAGTACTAACAATTGGTTCAACTTCCCTCATTCAATAATGTAAACATTTAGTTAAAAATTACTTCTGTTGAGACAATAAATGTGAAGATTTTTCAAACAGCAAAAAATGTAAATCAAGCACTGCAAGGTACAATATTTTCCTAATACAAAAACAATAAGAACCAGAAATTACAAAATTATCTGTGGCAATTATGGAGATCTACTTTTTAAATAGAAACTTTAAAATACTTTAACTATTAGGACATGCATCATTGTTTCATCCAAGTTAATTTTCTCTGACAACTGTACCAAGTAGAACTTTCAGGAACAGACTAACACTATAAGATTCATCAAATTAACAAACATCCAGAAATATAACATTGTTAAATACAAGTACTTAACATTAATGTAGGCAGGGAGCACTTTTTAAACCTTAAAAAGTCCAGGTTGTACTTGAATATTTATATGTACAGACGTATTGCATAAGTGGCCTACTGGTGATGGAAAATATGTCAACTTTTGAAAAGAGACAATTTTTCAAGCTTGTTTTACATCAAGTTATCTTGAGATTGTTCACATTTAGCACAAAGAATCAGCTTCCAGTAAAGACTGTAAAAAGATATTTCACATTTTTGATCTAACATTCCTTACAGAAAATATTTAGTGTTCAGGAAATGGGACAGCCTTCTTGACACATTTTAAAAATCATCTCTGGTTCTTACTCCAAATTTTCAATCTATCATGTTGAGATATTTGAAATGCCAAAAGTCTTGACTGGATTTGATAATAAATTAGTTAGTTGTTGGGAAGTAACATATCTAAAAAATAACAAGATTAATGTTTTTGAAATAACAGAACTTACATTACAAATGAATAGTTACTTTAATAGACTATACGCTTTTTTCAATATGCCACTGCAGAGATTCTGAGGAGAGAGTTTCCACTTCAGACCAGTTTGATGTGTCCCAGGAGAAAGTCAGACTTACTCCTTTGTAACTATTTTCCCCCTAGACCATATTATCCAATTTAATCACCCAGCTGACCTTTGAACATTTCTAACAGACAAATGTAACCTCAAAGGTCAATAAACGCCCTGTCATATATTCAAAAGAACATGGCAGAATGTGAAGTTACCACAAGGCAACTGCACTGAGGGAAGATACTCTGTATACACTCTCTGGTATTTTTGCTTTAAAAAAATACAAATGTTTAAAGATGTTACTTTACAATAAGGATAACTAATTAAAATACATTCTTTAAATGTTTTGTTTTTCCTATGGATAAATATCTGTGCATGCTAATCTTAGGATGGGCCTATAAATAGAACTATAAACTTGGTTAAATTCATGCATGTTCCATCGCATAAACCAAATCAATAGAGAATACATTTCAGACACACAAACACAATTTTTACATGGAAAAAAAGAAGACTGATAACTAACATATGCCTAAAATGAATACAAATCTCCCACATCAATTTTTTAAAAACATATAAAAATCATTATTTCTAGTTCAAAAAAAAGGTATCAAAGAACTACAAAAGATGTACTTACAATACACTGAATTTAACGTAGCGCTTATTCAACTTTAAAACTCCATATTCTTAATCTTTAATAAATCAAAAAAAGTTTTGAGTTAACAAGGACCACAGAACAATCTTTGGGGAAATTAGCCAGGAACTAAATTTATCCTTACAATCAATGTTCGGCAAGGCTAATCCTGGTCATGGATTGTGAATAAGCAGGTCCTGATAAGAGATGAGAAGGCTGGATTCAAGTAGAAAATAATCTATAATGTTGGCTGAACCAAATTCCATGTTAATTCAATTTCTACCAAAATAGATAACCCACTGTGTCCTTATAAAGTATTTGGAAAATCAGGCCATAATTTTTTTTAGAAGGACAAAAGGATATGGTAGAAAGATTTCCACATAAGATATTTACCCTGAATTTCTACTTAAGAGTTTTACCTTGAATCTTTCCTTTGTTAGGAAATGAAGTTAAGGAAATTAATTTGAACATGGATGTGATTATGAGACTAATTAAAGAATCAGAATATTAAAATACTTGTTTTAGATCTTGTTCAAAATAATTGCCTTAAAAAAAAATCTTTCATATCTAACAAGAACACTAGTAATAACTTATCTCCCAAATCAAACATGTTTTAGTTTACCCCAGAAACAGACTCTGAGACAGGATTCAAAGACAAGAATCTCATTTGGGAGGTAATGTCAGAAAACATTGTTAAAGGAATGAGAAGTGAGACAGAGAAGAAGAGGAAGAAAATAAAGAATGCATATTTAACAGTCTCCTGTTGTGGGCAATGAGTTCCAGCCCCACTGGAAACTCTAGGAAACAACATGAAACATGCCTCAAAATATTACCAGAAGGGCAAGGAAGCTGGAATAATTATTCTCCGATTCCCATCTATCACTGGCTGAGGGATGCTCCCAGAGGATTATCTTCCTAGCACTTCCAGTCTGCCCTGCGTGCAGGTGAGAAAATCCAAGGCAGAGTCGCAGGTGCTTGCAGGACACGTTAATGCATGAACTGGAATGGTGAGAGTGTCTGCTGCAAAGTCTCACCATCAGAAATCACAAAACTTAAATTCATTTTTTGTCACAGTCTCATTACAAAGAAGCAGTGCCTTTTTAATGATGCAAGCAATAGCACAGAATTTTGAGGTCTAAAAGTAAACCTCCCAGCAAAGAGAACAGAAGTCTGCAGTTATTAGGAGTATTTTAATCCACCAAAAGAAATCTATTTTTGCCTGAATTAATCAAAGTAGATGTTTACATGAATTATTCCCATTTTCACTAAAGTTGCGCAAAACCATTACTATTTGAATTCAATACGATATCTCAAAGAGCCAGCACCAAAAACAAAACACAGAATAATAATATGGTATAGCATTTGTAACACACAGGACTAAAAATTAGAAGAGCTGAATTCTTGCTAGCTCTTCATACTAACTTGCCATGCGAACTTATATAAGTCATGTTATTTGTATGGGCCTCGGAGTCTCTATCAGTAAAAATACAGTAACGTCTGGCCTACTTATTGTTGAGATTAAAAGAAAAAGTTGTGAAACATATTTTTTAAATTACAATATGTTAAAAGTACAATATATTAAATAATAAGGTATTTTTATTATCATCATAAAAAGTCAAAGGTGGAAAGGCCCTTAGGAGTCATACTATATTCACTTCTAACACACATTAATAAAGAGATAAACTCTGCTCTAGGAAAGACCAGTGATTTGTTCCAGCAAATCAGTAGCAACTCACTGGCAAAGCTGAAAATGGATTCCAGTGCAAAGCTTCTAGCACCCCATAACATCTTTTTACTTGAGAGTTGGCTAGACATGTCATTGGACAAACAGCTAAAACACATTTTAATTAACTGTTTTAAAAACTCTGTAACACTTTTAAATAACAGTAAACACCATAGGATATTATAAAATATGAGCTAAGAATCATGGGCCAATGGTTTCAAATTTACCAGATCACTTATATTATCATTCATTTGGCATTACATAGAGCCTAGGAATATTAAATTCTAGCATCTTTTAAAATTAATAAGGAAGCTGGTTTCCACAATCAAAAACTGAAAATGGAAAAAGCCAATTAAAAATTGCTTCCAGTTAAAAGGTTTGTTTTCCTGTCCTTTAGAAAACACTTCATATAAAGATTGTCTTTTGCTCTCCTTGCTTTAAAATTCATCAAAATTGAACAAATACCAATTGAAGTCTCTTATGTGCTAGATTCAAATGGGTAAATTTTAAATGGAAAAAAAAACTTCTTAGAAAAGAATTTCCATTTATAAAATTATTAAGGTAAAAATATTTTATTAAATCTAGTTCAACAGTCTAGGTATTTAATTTTAAAACTCACAAAACTCAGTCTTGTCATTTATATGATGTCATTCACATGTTATTCTAATTTTCTTAGTTTTCATCTTGCTTTAATACTTTTTACTTAAATGTATATGATATCACATTCAGTAAGTAATTCAGAGAATATTGTGGTCAGAAAAATTAAAATATTTTCCAAAGTTTACATTGGCAGACTTAAAGACCAGAACTAAGGTCTTACTCATAGCTGAATACACTTGGCCTTGAATAACTTAATAACATTCTCTTTGGTTTCCTTATTAGGCTGATAGGAAAAAATAGGACTGCATCTAGTAAAGTTACAAACCTCACTTTATACAGTATGAAATATACATTTAAATATAGTGTACAATTTATAATGAAAAACCAATTGCATTATATGGCTTTCAAAATCAGGAGAACTGGCTTTAAATTTTTTCCATTATTTTTCTAGGGTGATGGCCAAAACCTTGCATTAGAATTAAATACAAACAAACACTGTAAATGTGATATGCCCCGGGTACAAACCACTCTGTGACCACTGGAGAACCCTTGAACAAATGACAAATCTAAAACTCTACGGTTCTTCACAGGGGGCCCAAAAAACAGAACATATCAATAAACTTAGGATAGGCAAACAAACTCCATACACAACAATGACGTTACAAAGGCAGAAGTTCCAGTTACCAGCATTACTTTTACCAAATGTATACAGCATGGTCAATGTAATACTGTGACATGCCACTTGGTCGTATTTACAGCATAGGAAAAGAGGAAAAGGGCAGAGAAAACTTATCTGCCAGCTGCTCTTGGTCCCCCTCCCAATATTTTGACATTAAAATAATATAATATAAAAAGAGCAAGCTCCCTCAATACCCTTTTCTGCTACTGATATAGCTCTGTTTTAGATTTAGGAAAGCTAAGTCACTTTCACTAACAATTAAGTAACAATCGTCAATTTATAATCTCTGTTGAAAGTTAGTGTTAAATGATCAAAATCAGTTTTTATTTAAAAATGATTTCCCTTAACAGTTTTATACAAATGAAATAAGTTCCATTTTATTTGTACTAATTCCATTAGCTTTTTTTCAGCTTGGTGATCCATAATTTCAGGTCTACACAGGTAATATACCCCAGTGGTGGTGCTGATGCTGATAGTATAGGACTCCTACTTTGAGAACCACTGATCTAGCTTTTGTGTGAATACTTCCAATGATTTTATGAGGACAGAGCTGATTTTCATGTAGAAATTCTCATACACATAATTCTCCTTAAATGTGGAACCAGAAACTTCCATTTCTTCTAATTAATTTTTCCACCTAGAACAAGACAGAACAATTCTATTCCTTCTTACACATGGCAGTCACTCAAATATCTGAAGAAAACTCCCTCTCTTTAAACTTATTTTCTCCAAAATAAGTATCACCAATTTCTTTGCATCCCACTCAAGACTTTCAACAGTCTGCCTCCCTATGAACACTATACTTCACAATGTCACTTTTGATATGTGGCACTTACAATTTAACACAATAATATAAAAGTTTTAGTCTGAATATCAGAGTGCATGTGGTTTACTACATCTCCTAATCAATAATAATTTTATAACTATATTAGATCTTTCAGCAACTGTATCACAGCACTTTCCAACTGCCAGTCTGTGGACTGATACTGCTCCTTGATGAAATTTTCAGTGATACAAAGTAGATGAGAAAAGAACAGTGGAGTAATTTTTCCATCAACTTAAAGTCATTCAACTTAAATAACTCTCTTTTATTCTAAGTTTATGTCCTCCCTAAATATGGGAGGAATTTGAGGGGGTCTTAAACAAAGTGATGGTGATGGAAGATGGTAGTTATTTTTCCAACAGTCTTTCTTTATATGGCAAAATAAAGTCTCACATTTCACAATTTCTCTTATCTGTTCCACTCTCTACTATCATCTAGGTAGCCAAGTGCTTAAGAATAATTTATATAATCTGCAACCACCAATCACAACCTCCACTCATCACTCTTTTGATTAATTATGGCAGCAAAGCAAAACTCCTAATGGGCTCTAGCAAATAAAAGGGCTTCAAAGTGCTTTTTTCCCTAATAGTTTCTAGTTTCCCATACCCACTTCCCACTTACCTTTATAATCCTAAATAACATTCAAACCCAGCCAGCTAGACTACATCAAATTAAGAGAGGTCTGGAATGACAGAAACTCAAAACCATTTGTTGCAGTTTAAATTACTAGCCAGTAATTTGAACTACAAGTGAACTATACCATCTAGGACAGCAAACTATGGCCTATGGACCAAATCTAGCTCACCATCTTTTTGTGTAAATAAAGTGTGAGTGAAGCACAGCCACAATGACTCATTTACACATTGTCTATGGCTGCGTTTGTGTTACAATGGCAAAAGTGAATAGTTGTGAAGAGACTAGATGGCCTGAAAATCCTAAAATATTTATTATGTGGCCCTTCACACAAAACATTTACCAACCTCTAATCTACGATAATGAACTATTTGCTACCAAAGAAAAATTTGAGATCTGCAATAATAACCATTAACTAACTCAGGACACCTACTATCTCCATTGGAATATCTAAACACTGGAATCTGAATAATCCTTTATCCCTACTCTGTATAAAGATTTGTTGCCCACCCAAGACAGAGAGCATTTACTTACCTGCTCACTGAGCTAATCTTTAACATACATTTCTCAAGGACTCATTACCCGAATAGTGAAGAATCCATGAATATACTGCTCTGTGCAATCTAAGGTTTAAAAAAAAGTTGCTGCAAATAATTCAAAAGTATATCAAAAAAAGAAACTGTATAGAACTACATAAAATTTCCTTTACATTTTATATTTCAAATAAAAACACTTTTAAAGGCACTTAAAGCAGGAAAGCTTAAGTTCAACAATTTAGGTAATATTAACTGCATTAAGTAATGCAAATTAATTTCCCTTTTGTATTAAAAAAAGGACTTTCATTTTCATGTATGTAGAGTTGAAATCAAAAGATAATACTTCTAATCCAATTCAACCATGTAGTTTTTTAAACATAAATGACATTAGAATCTCTAAAGAGCAAAGTCACAAGATCAAAGTACTCTGAAACCGGAAAGTGCTTAAAACATCACCTCTACATTTTACAGTTAAAGTTTTGATACAACATGAAATATTTATGGTGAGACAAATAATTAGTGGCAGAGGCAGATCCAGAACCCAACACTTAACTATCAGTTTGGAACTCTTTCTACTTTATGACTAAGAAAGATAGCTCATATTCCAGGATAAAGTAAAGTGATGTTGAAGTACTTTGGAGATTTAAATGTACAGTAAACATACTCAGAGGGCTATAGCCCACTCAACCTACCAACCCTCTTGTGTTTTTTTATTAATCAATTAACTATAAAATTACAGAAGGGAAAAAAATAATTCATTATAAAGCCACTCTTAATAGAATGATCAAAAGAACAACCAATTATTTGCTTACCAAATTTTCAACGATTAGAAAAAATAATAGTGGAAAAGCGGCAGTATGATGAGTACTCGTAAACTGCTAATTTGGTACAATCTTTCTGAAGGGTAACTTGGTCATATTTTAAAGAGCTTAAAAAGTTCTCACCATCTAAACCAATTATCCCATTCCCATGAATATATCCTAAAGAACTAGTCTAATATAGAATTCAAATTTCACATACAAAGATGTCCATCCCACTATTATTTATAATTGTCAAACATTAGAAACAATCTAATATCCAAAGAGAGAACTGGTTAAATTATGTTGTATTCATACAATAGAGTATTAGGCAGCCATTTTTAAAAATCACATTTTCAAAGACATGGGGAAGTACTTATGATGGTAAGTTATAAAAAGTAGGATATACAACTATATGATCAGCATAATCTCAATTTTGTTATTACGCACACACACAAACACATATACACACTCATACATACAAATAGCATAGACAAAGATCAAAAGGAAATACAAAAAATATTAACAGTATATCTCTGGATAGTGAGATTGCAGGTAATTTTTTTTCTCTTCTTTATAGCTATCAGCATTTTCTAAATTTTCTGTAATAATCATGTATTATTTTTATACCCAGAAAACATTAAAAATTTACTCTGTAGTCAATTTTGAAATTTTTATAGTCTTTAAAATAAATAAGGAATAAATATTTACAGTACTCAAAAGTATATCTGAATGATGGGAAATAAATCACTAATATGTAAGAATATAATTTCCACATATGGATAGGTGGGTAATTTTGAATCCAAAAGATTACAGTATTTTATCTCAGTTCTTGAGTATAGAAAGTTGGTATTTAGTAAGTAAGAAATGCAAATCTTTAAATAAAATTGGTGCAAGGCATCTAAAAATTGTGCTATTCTGGCATAACACTGAAGATATAAATGCTCTCCAATGTAACAATACCCACTGTTATATTAAAATAGGTATAATCTAGTACATACATGATGGCCAATATTAACTAATTGAATTAACTTTTTTTTTTTTTGCCAAAGTGACTACGATTGGTCTATGCTAAAGGAAGAAATACAACACCATACCATTATTTTAGTTGGAAGAGCCGCACCAAAAATCGTGACAAAAAAAAATTGTAGAACTGTAAGAAAATCCAGTGGTTTTTTGTTATTGTTAATGACTTCTTGCTAAAAATTCAAGTAAGAGAGTCAAATTGCTTGAAGCACTAAAAAAGCATAGCAGCAGTGTATGGTCTGCAATGATTTGAAAAACACTAAGAACATTCTTCAATATTTCCTCATTTGCAGACTACTGCCTATCAAGCACTATCTCTGAATTACAGGACTACACCTATGTTCTTCACCAATCTTGAATTTATATTGTGTTATAATACAGTAATGACACAAAGTGATGTCACACATAAAAAGGCAAACTGTATGTAATTTTAAAAGCTAACTTTAAAATATGATTCTAATATCTGTGATAAAAAAATCACATAAATATGTAAAATATAAAAATACATCCTAACATATTTTTACATAAGAGCTAAAGTTTACCACTTTTAACATAAAAATTCTGAAATGGAATTAATAAAAAACAATTTTCATATGTACCACAGAGCAATAAGTTTAAATCAGACTATTTTGAGTTGTGTAGCCCTTTATTAGCAACTAAAATAGAAGGTATCTGTTGTACAACACGGGTAGTAATTGACTATAACTGGAGATTTTTATATTCTAATACAGATCATTTATAAATGCAATTTCTTTATTAAAAAGCTTCCACCCTTTTTGTTTGTTTGTGTACAATTTGCAAAACTATTCTGAAAGCGGAGTATATGTGCACAAGTCTGCAAAGAGTGCAAATTTAGGATATGGTAAATGCTTTACAAGTTACTTTCAAAAAACTGACTGCCACAACTGTGCCTTTACATTGCCTTTTTTTTTTTTTGATCAAAATATTTTGATGCCAGCCTTCCTTCCACTGCTCTAAACTATAAAGCATTTTTTTAATGAGTTGAAATTAAGGAAGGACTACACCTACTAGAAAAGAAGAGAAGAAAGTTCTATTAGTTTGAGGTTTCAGAATCCCCCCAAACCAGGACCAGTATCTTGGTAAGGGTTAGGCTGGGACCCTGGACAGAGTATGAGTATGTGCAGGTGGCATCCCTGAGGATTCAGAGCTTCAGTGAACCGTGAGTGCTCCAGCTGCATAACTCACTGAACTGTCTTGCCAGTTTCGACACTGGCTTGACTGGGCATAATTCAAAAAGGAAAAGCTCATATTCATTCCATTCTTCTGCAGCTCTGTGATAGCCTAGAAAAAGAAAAATTTGGTTATGACAGACATCCCACAAAAAAGTGAGCACTCTCTGAATGTGCTGGTAGCTTAACTTTGAAGCCTAGATCTCTCTCTCACTCTTAGTTTCTTGAATTTCTCGTCGCCCCATATTATATAGGAAAAAGAAAGAACTCCTTATTTCATTCTCTCAAAGAACTTCTCCTAATCTAGCTTCTTGATAAATATCAGTCATCTTCCACTCTATCTCTCCCTGTATTTAATAAGGCACTTTAAAAAATAAATAAATAAAATTTAAAAAAAATCATAGTATCTTTCTTTCTGTTCTCTAAACCAAACCTTGGCCACTTTCGTCTTGAAATGTTGGAGTCTTTTCTTTGTCTGAAATTTTAAATGTATATAAATTAAGTTCCAAATCTAAGAGGTATACCAGGGTTTTTACTTTAATTGTGAATTGGCTCATCATTTATTTTACTAAAGTTTTATTTGACCCAATTCAAACTTTAGTAAATTAGTATAGCTTATTCTAGTTCAAATTTCAGAAATCAATTTAAGCCCTTAACAGGCTTTTCTCCCAGTCAATCAACACTGCTTAAGAGAAGATCTTTCCTAAAAATCCACAATGTACTATTTTTCAAATCACAGTAAAGTAATACTAGACCTTTAGGTTCCTACCCTAGACTATTCTAGACTACATTACCAACTCCAGTATTTCTCTGCCTCTCCAAACAATGAGCCCATTATTACTTCCTCTAACCATTCCTGAGTGTACACTGTCTTCTTTTTGAGTCTCTCATTTTCTTTCAATTTCAGTTTTATTAGGAAAAAAATTAATGCTATTATCTCTTGAGAAAATCCAGCTAACCAAAACTTCTGCCTCTTTACCAGTCTTTAAATGAAATATTGTTTTTGTTATAAGGAGAAAAACATATACATGTCATCTGCCTTGCTTTATTAAATTATGAATATCTAAAACTCAAGAGCAGAATCTTCCATTTATTTTTTATAAAGTCAGGAACACTAAAGAAAACCAAAAAATTAGTAAGACCATATTTCTTGAGACGTTACTTTGGTTTATATTTGTAAAGAGCATATTGGAATTGGCTCAGAGTCAAGAGAAAAAAATGGGTTTCTCTTCTAAATAACTTTCTGTATTTAAAAGAAAGTATTGACCTGTCAAACAGTGATATATAATTTTATTTAAGTCACCAAAACAATGGAAATTTAAATTATCTTAAAGGAACTAGAAAGAAAATTGACTATGTATCTAAAACCAAAGCTAATAAGGTGTCACAGATGATAACAATTAAGACATTTTGAAACATAATAGGATCAAATGTTAAAAAATCAAGGCTTCCTAAGGATACTCACATTTAATAACACCCCAATGGGATGTCTTCCACATATAGTATTATGGTATTTCTTCAAGTAATTGCTAAAAGATACAGGGTCTAATTGTTCTATAATACTCATACCCTAAAAAAAAAGAAGAAGAAGAGAAAAAAAAGAATAAAAAAAAAAGAAAATAAGACAATTTATTATTTCCTAATTACATTTTAAAACTGTTACTTAGAGCTAACAATCAATTTTTCAATTAAGGAGAAGTAAAGAAAATACATTAAACATTAAAATAAACTCTGTGAAATATCAAATTCATTCATCCAAGGTAATCTCATTATAGTCAACTCTCAATAATATACATACTTTATTAAGTATGTATATTAAACATACTGAAACATTTAATCCCCAGGTTTCTCTGACCTCCTGGTATGTTTCTACACCACACTGCCCACTTGTCACTCAGCTCACAACTCCTCAAACATTTCACGATTTTATGTTTTTCATATATAATATTTACACAAGTAAACCTGTCGTGAAAATTTTCATACAAAATCTAAAATTAAATTTGATATATGGCTGTTTTTCCAATGTCCATTATATTTCTCATACCACTGGCATAAATAATCAAGAGCTGATTATAATTTAACTTTTTCCATAACATATACTTAAACGTCAACAGTGTGTAAGGCATTTTGAATTATCAGTATTTAGGTATGTGATAAAAAGAGACCACAAACTGAGAAAATAGTTAATGTATTTTAATCAATTTAAAGCTCATAAAAGACTGATAAAAGCTTAAGCAAGATAGGTCTTTACAAATAAGTTGAAAAAATAAAAGTTTTTTATCTCAAACTAGAATGCTTAGCTTTCAAGATTTTAATTGAGAATCAAAATTTTTAGACTACTATTGAAACAATAACTATCATTTGGACACTTGTTTATACTTAATTCTGTATTCTGCAAATGCATTCAAAATAATGTGCTCAAAATACATCAATACAGAGCAACTTTAACTCATCTGAATCAAGCAAATAAATCAATGATTCTAACTCATCCATTCACCAACCTTGTTTTCTTATTCAGGTGAAATACTTTACATTTGTGTTTAATAAATTGGATTAATATCCTCTGGGAGAAATGTAAATGGTGGTTTAACTAAGGAATTAACTGATACATTTTTGTGTCTTCTTAATTATATTTCAACATGTTTTAACAAGCACAGTGTAGAATCACCTGGAGTAATCAGATGAACACTCATCTGAAAAATGATAGCAATCAGTAGGTAACACAGTACAAATACTGCAGTGGCAGTATGTAAATCAAAATTTAATTTTATAAAGAATCTTTCTTCAGAATATCCAAGTCTTTCATAAACATTATCATATTTTTCTACAAATATATCTGAAAGATAAGCGTTATGTGTGTATAGTCAACTTTCAATTGCTTGCACATCAATTAGCCACTCTCAGATTTATCCACAACCAGTGTTTAAGGCTAAGTTGGGTTTCCCCTGTCAACTAGGAGGCTTCCAGGTCACCATTCTCCACTGACATTTGGTGCAAACCGAGTGAAATATGAACTAATTTAAAAGTTAAACCTAAGATAAACAATTAGTATTATAATTCTGGTACATAGAAAAGCACTCATATTTCTAAACCAAGTAGTAATGCAGAGATGGAGTCACAAATCTCTTCCATAAATATGCATAATCAAGGTAGAACTCCCTAAAGATGAAGAAACTAAGGCATAAAAAAGGTTAAAAGCTTGTCTCAAATTTCTAATCCTAGGCTACTGGATTTCTAATCCTAGGCTTCTCATTGACTTACTCTGCTTCATATAGAATAACAAGAGACATACCAACAATTCTTTAATACTCTCACATAGGTACAATTGGTATACATATTATAAAAGAACTTTAAATGCTCCTGGGTGAAGCCTAGGACAGCTTACCTTACCTTAAATAGAATTCCACTTATTAATAAATCATGTAACACTGAAGTTCAAATGTGTATTTTAATATTAAAATCTCAAAGCACATTGTGAACAAACATCACATTTATATATATTAACGTGAGTAATTCAAAGAGAAGAAAACTAATGATCACATTTGTAGAAGACAAAGAATTCAAAGTAACTGGCCAAGAAATTCTGCACAGAAAATATAGAATTATAAATGTAGAGAAGTGTAAATAAATAAAGTGTTCAAAATGAAGATATAATGGTTAAATTACAGCACAGAAAGTAAAAAATTGAGGTGATGGAAGTTAAGGGATTACATTTAAAATTTTAATTTCCTGAAGTGTGCTATGTACCTACCAGGGCAAGAATCAATTCCATTACACTCAATTCTCTGACAAATATGACAGTTAAGAGGTATGCCTTTTTGGGACTTTCCTGGTGGCGTAGTGGTTAAGAATCCGCCTGCCAATGCAGGGGACACGGGTTCAAGCCCTGGTCCGGGAAGATCCCACATGCCGCAGAGCAACTAAGCCCGTGTGCCACAACTACTGAGCCCGCATGCCACAACTACTGAAGCCCTCGCACCTAGAGCCCGTGCTCCTCAACAAGAGAAACCACTGCAATGAGAAGCCCGCGCACCGCAACAAAGACCCAATGCAGCCAAAAGTAAAAAAAAAAATTATAAAAAAAAAGGAGGTATGCCTTTTTATAAAGGAGGGATAGAGAGAAAAATTAAGGCACTTCTCATGAGTGAACCTCTCCAACTGGAAAATTCATGAAGTATGCAAACAACAGCAAAAATGATTAGTAAAACTGCAAAATGGGACACCCATTAACTAACACAGAACACTGACAAATAAGCTTTTGTATATATTTATGTTTTGATGCAAACAATTTTGAAATTACTATTACCAAAATTCCAAGAAGATAAAAATGCTAGTTTGATACTACTGCACAAATTCCAAAAAGATGAAAAATAAAAATGCTTCCCAAATACGCCTAAAGAACTTTTTGATTTCTTAACATACTGGAAGATATGATCAGTAAATCTAAAGTCCAGGTGATAGAAAGCTTGCCTAGGGCCTGGTATATTGAGAATTTGTTCACATGAACTTAATCTAATATGAAGCAGTGAAGTGGGTCACTACCCATTCAGCTCTAAGATACAGACATTATAAACACCAAGAGCCTATCCATCACAGTACGGGTTTCTGAGGAATTTAACAGTTTCAGCAAGAAATTCTCAGACTGAAAGCTAACTCCCTACCTTGAGGGGAAGAAGGGTGGAGGGAATCTATCATTGTGCTGACTCTCCAAGTAATGAGTGAAAGCTTGTATTGTCAAATCCTAAGTGGTAATCCCAAACTGAATAGGCAGTTTTAATTGCCTATTTAACAGAGCTGTAAATTCAAGACTCTAATAAGACAACAAAGGTCTTCCCTTTTTAAAAGTTTATCTATATATAATAAATTATTTAATTTAAATTTTATTTAATTTTAAATACTATCACCTAGATGTAATCTAAAGTAAGACACACAAAAGAGTAGCAAAACATTTTTAGAAGTCTTTGAGAAATAAAAACTAGAATCATGTCTATCAATTATTAACAGATAATTAAAACCATATTATCAAATCATTAGGACTGTGGCCTTATTTTTTAAAATAAGGACACACATTTATGTTGGAGAGATGGGTACACATTTAGGAAGATGAGGTAGGAAAAGGAAATATTCTAGTTTCTTTAAGAGGTATCAAGATAAAATCTTCATTAGAAAGAAATTTTATGGAAAAAAGAAATCACCTTAAATATAGCAGTGCTAAGAACCAGTGTACTAATAAATAGATACCTTAAAGATGATGCTGTAAAACTGACTAAAGACTACTAAAGAAACTAAACTACTGGCCTAAGTTCAAGAGAAAGAAGTATGAGTAGACAAACATGAACAATTTCACTTTCAGAAGAGTAAAAGGAAGAAAAGAAGTTGAAGTTCAAAGTAAACAAAGTGACTACTAGTAAATTTGGAAGGAAAAGAAGTTACAAAGCTGACTACAATGACATTTTCAGATTCTCTCTGCCAAATCATAAATAATATGCCAATAGCCATAAGGAAACACTGGTCTATATCAAAAGTAGTATGGAAAAAATAACCTATGATCATGTAATATATATAAAATATGTATAAATGTGGCTAATGTTTCCAGTATGTAATCTAAAAGGTTCACATAAATCAACATCTTAAAATATGTTCTGCTTTGGTCACCATAATTACTGAAATTGCAAAGTACTCATTTCCAAAAAACATGGTCAGTAGTCAGTAATATTCTAAGACTTTCAGAATCTATATCTCTTATAATTAGTTATTTTCTCCCAAATACAACATTTGGAAGATTGTTTGTTTTCCGATACATTCTTTCTTCCTTATGTGTTTTCTTCACATAATTAATCTCCAAGATATTCAAATGCTAGACATAAAATTTTTGCCAAAAAAAAAAAAAAATTAGCGGTTTTTCTTTTGCTTTTGGAAACTAAAAACTTTTATTTATTTTCTAGCATTTTAATAACTACATTTAATAAGACTTTTCTGGTAACAAAAAAGAGACCAAAACTTAATTAACATAATAAATTTTTAAAAATTAAATCTAAAATTTTATACTTAAAAATAATCTTTTCACTCTATCAAACTTTCCAAACGTATAATTACAATTCAGAATTGCTAACATTTTTGCAATACTTGTACAGAGAAGCATCCTACTATATTTTGCTCCGAAAAGATTGTATATAGCAACTAAGATATTAATTCTGAAATGAAAGAAATTATTTACAACATAAAATGACACTTGTGAAAAGCAATATACAGTGGGATATTCACCATTTGGTTATATAAACCAATTAAGAAAACACATTGTATAAGAGTCTGCCTAATAGTGAGTGTACATATACTCATACATGTATAAAATCATATATACATGAGTATATGTACAGACCTAACCATGCTTATTATTTTAATCCATTTATTCTAACTCCCAGGATGGACTTATAACTTGAATTAATAGCATGCTAATAAAAGAACAGACCACTTTAGACTCCTTTAAAAATTCTATATATTATTAAAAAATTCTATATATAAATAGAAATGTTCCAATAAACAGACCACAAAAATCAAGTCCAAGTCAAATGTTACATCAAATACTAAATTCAAGCATATTAATATGAAGCAAATACTCAATAATTCACTGATTTACAAATTCTTACATTTGCAAAATTAAATGTTGCCTGATTAAAGTTTACAAATGATTTAAAGAGCTGAGTAGAAAACAAAGGGAAAGAAGATGAATAGGAAATTTTCTTCTACTTCAACAGATCAGGGGCCATAATAGGCTAGCTCAAACTCACCTACGAAGCTATTCTGGAATAAAGTTCTTGGGACTCTCTCCATATTACTGAAAGTGGATATCCAGGGGTGGGTATGGGCAAGTCTATTTTGAAAAAGTTCCACAAGTGATTTCAGTTGTAAAGATGGGGTTGAGGATTACTATAGTAGGCAACCTTATCTCTGCCCTGGCTTTGATTACCATCACATGTTGAGAATGCCCAAACTTACTCCAGACCTCTTCTCTGAGCTCCAAACCAATATGGTCAATCCATTAGCAAAGCCCTGTTGAATACAAGAACTCAAATCTATGAACTTCTTTCTATCTCCACTATTACCACCCCAGTCCAAATTACTATCTTCTCTCCCCTAAACTCCTGCCAATGCCCACTGTTACTGTTCCTGACCCTCTTGTAGAATCTATTCTCTACACAACCGCCAGACTGACTTTTAAAATAATTATTTTATTACTACATCATTTCACTTCCCACTGTATTCACATAAATTTCTTACCCTGGACTATAAAGCCCTACATTATCTGATCCCTGCCCACCTCTCTTACCAGAGCTGTGTCACTCTAACCCCTATCTACTATATTCCTACAACCCTGACCTTTTTCCCATTCTTCTAACACACTGGCCTCTTTCCCATCATAAAGTTTTTGCAATGGCAGTTCTGTCTAGAATACTCTTCCCTCTAATCTTCACTTGGTTTGCTCCTTCTTATTTATATCTCAATTTAATATTCCTTCTCAGGAAGTCTTTCTCCAACCATTCAATCTAAAGCAGCCTAGAATTATATACTATTTAAAAACACTTTTAATATTTTCTGCATAGCACACATCACTATTAGAAACTAACTTATATACAATATCCTTAACTTTAAAAAAAAAAAGTGTATCTCCTCTGGTTAGAATAAAATGTCCATGAGAGCAAGTTGGTTTGTTTACTGCCATATCTCCATCAGTGCCTAGAACTGTAAATGCACTCAAAAATAACTGGTGAAAAGAAAATCCAAATGCCTACTTGGTTGACATCTCCACTTGGATGCCTTAAAAGCAATAGCAAATATAACATATCCTAATACAATTTATGATCACCCTACCTCGTAAAAAATCTAGTCCTATCTTCTTGTGCTTCCGACCTAAGAGAACAGAACCAAGACTTAACCAGCAGCATAAGCCAGATATTTAGGAAACATCCTTTTTTTACTTTTTTATTTTTTATAAATTGTTAAAGGTTACATTCCATTTACAATTATTACAAAATACTGGCTTTACTCCCCATGTTGTATGATACATCCTTGTAGCCTACCTTACACTCAATAGTTTGTACCTACCACTCCCTCACCTCCATGTTGCCCCTCACCCCCTCCCCACTGGTAACCACTAGTTTGTTCTCTAAATCTGTGAGTCTGCTTCTTTTTTGTTATATTCACTAGTTTGTTGTATTTTTTAGAAGGAATCATCCTTGATACATCCTTCCCCTCCAAGTTCAATTGATCTCCAAGTTCTATCATCAATTTGTCTCTAAAATATACTGGATACATCCACTCTGTCCCTCTCTTCCACCATCACCAACCCATCCACTGTCTAAATTACCATGTCTCACTTGGATTATCAAACTAGTCTACTCACTTCTCCTCTGGCCTCCCTCCAACCCGTTTGCTGCACTGCAACTATATGATCTATTCACATACAATCTGATTTTATCACTATCCTATTTGATATCCTTTAAACGCCTGTTCTAGATTCTCTAGCCTAATTTCTCACTACTCTCCCATCCACTCATCCATTAATTTAACAAATATATATACTGAGTACCACAAACAGGCTGATACAAAATGGACAAAGATCCTGATCTCACGAAGCTTATGATCTAATAGGGCAGGTTTTCATCAACAAATCAACAAATAATAAGTCATATAGTAATAAGTACTAAGAAGAAAAATAAAGCAGGGTAAGGTCACAGAATAACTGTTCACCACAGGGGCAAAATGGAAAATTGTGGGCACATTTCTGGGTTGTGTCAATAACTAGAAGATGCTGTCAGGGGATTTAGTAGGTGGAATCCAGGGATGCTGACTGTCCTGCAATACAGGACAGTCCCACACAGAAAGAACCGCTCTCATCCTATAACACTTTCACATGTCCATGTATGCGAAAAACCTGCCTATAATTATCTACACTCTAACGCCATTTTACATACAAACACAAAGAAGTTTTGCATGATTTTAATATACAATAGATTTCCCAGGAACAAACTATCATATAAAGTGAGGGAAGACTGTACTTTGTTTAGTTTACAGTTTTGCTAAGAAATATTCACCATTTTGGAAAATCAATTCACCCACCAATGTAACTTGGTAAATGTAAGTCACAAATATAAACAACTGTTTGTATGTGGCTGTAATATTGATACTATGTGTAAGCACCTAACTACTTCATTGTCTCTTTTAGTACAGTTGGTGCCTGAGCATTTACATTATTAAATATATATTAATTTATTATAAATTACTTTCCTTTTATTTCTTTCTCAGATTACACTTAGGGTATTCATTTAATTCAATTATGTATATAGGAGGATTATAGCCACCAATTCATTCATTTGAAAAATATTTGTTGAGCACCACTTACGTTCCAATCGCTATTCTAAGCACTTGGATACATTAGTGAACAAAACAAATATCGTTATGTAATAAATAAGTAAAATATTCAGTTTCTTAGAAGAAAAAGTGGAACACAGTAAGGTAAGGTGGACTGAGAATGCTGAAAGGGTGGAGTGTAAGATGTCAAATTAAATACGGTGGTCAGTAGGCCTCACTGGGAAGCTGAAAACTGAGCAAAGCCATAAAGTAAGTGAGACAGTCCAGTGCAAAAAGGGCAAAAGCCCTACGCTAGGCACATATATGGCATTATCAAGAAATAGTAAGGAGACCAGTGTATCCACACTGCCTCATAAATATCTTACATCTCTATACTGTAACAGCTTCTTTCTAAATCTGTTCAATGATTAGACTGTAAGATCCATTAAGTGGGAGATCATGTTTTCTCTTCTTAGTATCTTCAATACTTCACATAGTACCAGACACACAGTGGATACCCATTAACCATTTGCTATATGAAGAAAATAAATGATACAGAACCAGGAAAGTTTTCTGAGGCAACTAAGAACTAAACCTCAGAAAAATAAGATTAGAATAGTAGCCAGAAAAGAATTAATTGACTGAAATGGCAACATAATAAAGCCAAAAAAAAAAAAAAAGCCCCAAAAGTCAGTGAATTAAAATCCAAACAAAATTCCAAAGGTAAAAGCATTAGGCCATAATTGGATTTAAAGTAACAAAATAAATTTAAATATGATAAAATCTCCTAAGTAACTATTTTGTATGATAAAATCTCCTAAGTAACTGCATTCATTCCATTTGACTTTTAATAAAATAATATTACTCAATATAATCTACTTATAGTTTCAGATCCAGATTCCTTAGTAAAATGTTTCATCTACCTTAGACTAAATATTTTTATACTAAAACATATACATAAAGCTTTTCACACACTGGTAAAGTTGACTTTAACAGATTACAGACTTAAAGTCTGGTGGAGTTTAAAGACAATTTAGAGACCAAGCCTCTCCAAGTCTCTCATCTTCGAGATGACAAATTGAAGACTAGAAAATTGAAATGATCTATTGAAGGTCAGAGCGAATTCGTGATATATCTGCTAGATTCAACTCCTGGACTAGTTAAGAATACAATAATGCTTTAAAATTCTAATTTAAAACAAATTCAAATTCCATTTAAGAAAAACCCAAATGGCCAAAAAATATAATAATAAAATAAACTTAGAATTTGCTATGGTTGTTTCTGCTTAACAGTAAGCAATGGAATTAGTATCCTGTTGTCCCTAAAACTAAGACATTCCCCAAATAGTATCTAAAAATCTGTATCTAATTATTCAAGGTGTAATTAATCAAATAAAATTAAGATGAAGGAAATTTCTACTAACAGAACAGGGATTATTTTTATAATCAATATCACATGATTACAAAATATATATTGCACATTTAGTTAAAGATAGGGAAAGAATTATTAGCCCACTGTATATTTTAACATAATAAGTCTTGAATCACTAATCTGAAATTAAAGAAAAAATCTTACAGCAGTAAAACCCCACACCTGAAGGACTTACCATTTTATCTAGATGTTCAATGGATCTATAAATCTCCCCCTGGGATTCATCATAGTAACTGTAACGGAACCTTTGACCTTGAAACAAATATCATGTACAAAATAAAATAGGGAAAAATTAGAAGCTAAAAAGAAAGCAAGCGCTTACCAAATAATTTCAGTTCTCATGGAAGGCAAAGCACAGCTTAAGCCTCTGAGAGAATCATTCCCAAGAGCCCTTGTACATAAAAATAAAAGGCATATTTGGGAAGGTAATAAAGAAATGATATATCACCAGTGTTTCATGATGTTAAAAACTATTTCAAACTGTAAAACCTTAAAGTCATGAGCAATACAAAAGACTATGGAAACAAACAGTTTAAAAGTTAGAAGCATTGTTAAACATATTATATCGGTCTATAATGGAAAGTAAACGCCAAGAATATGATTCAAGAAAATTTGGCTTAAGGAAACTATCTCAATTTAACAAATCAATGAAAGCTTAGCTTTTGTTGTACAAATGCAAAGATTTAATCTCTACTACAGAAAAGAAAGAAAAAAAGTAGGTCAGAGATATATGTGGCTTGTATAATTTTTATGACCTAGATTTTAAAAATTTATCTCATTTTTGCAAAACTTTCTACTTGGAAAAGGATCAATACAAGTGCCTTTAAGTAGGATACACAGAAGTATAAATATAACAAATAGTCCTACTCTGACAATAAAATCTCAACAAAGGTACAAGCACAGGACATTCAATGTTTAGCTATTCTCCAAAGAACAGAGAAGGTAAAATGGAAGAAGCTTAAAAAGAAGGTAGAAAACAAAAGGCTCAGGAAATAAATTTTGCTTCCTACTATAGTCAAAGAAAAGCCAAAAGTTAAACATACTCATAATTAATTACATATTATTATTCAACTGATTATGTTGTATTACAGATATATCTAAACCTATTTTTCAGCAATGCCTTTATTTCCAAGAACTCATTACTTTTATATTCTTTATTTTTAAAGATTCACCAAAATGCAATTCTGAAGGTATTAGAGTACACTAATCATATACACACATAGTATGCATCTTGTGCTTCAATTTTACAGTGAAGTTCACATATCCAGTTATTATCCTCCCATCTGAGGAGGCGGGTTTCTTTGGCTGGATAATTATGATTTTTAAGTTTTCTGTTTCTCTCACTAAAAGAATCACCTTACAAATAATGAGCCATGTAAAATTATAACACCCTTTTGATGTCCTTTTTTAGAGAAACCACACATCACAGTTCTTAACATTTCATTAACTTGTTGATGCTAATCATCTCTGATGGTCACCTTTCTACAATATACCATATTTCCTTAACTTTCACGTATTAACTTTTCACATACATTAACATGCACAGCTACTCAATGTGGCAGTTCTTATTTCCCCGCACCCCCTTCCCAGCGCCACTATTGAATAAATATTGCATCTTACAATTCATGATATCCTATAATCAAGCAATAGGGTTCTGAGACAATTACCTGCATTCTGAATATAACAACCTTTTCTGGTAAACACTGGAGACTACTGCATGTTGCTATAACTATCAGATTCATTACAGTCCTTGCACTAAAAAAATTCTTAAACAGTGACAATTCTATCACTGAGTACCCCTATATTAAATAATTCATCAGACATTTCTTACAAAATTTAGAGTTAAGTATAGCTTTGTTTTTCTTTAAAGAATATATGTACTTCCTCCTAGCTAACAACAGGAACTATATAATTCACCCTATCTTTCCTATTTGTCAGCTGGCTGCCAGAAGGTTCAAAGCCAAATATAAAGTCTGTCATAATAACTTAGTGATTCAATTCATTGGTACTAAATTTCTACTTCTGTTTCAAAGTTCTTTTGATAAAGCTGCCCCAAATCTTCTGTGAAATGAATAAACAATTAAAAGAATAATCTTAGACGAGAAAATTCTAACACACTGTCACTGTAATAAGAGTAATATCCTTGGACGAAATCAAGATGAATATTCTTTGAACCTGAGCTGCTTCAGGTTTATACTAACACATTCTCTTTGCTTGCTTCTGGTGATAACTGTCAGTTTTAGTTGTCAATAATCCCTGTGACTGGGACATAACTGTCTTATCTCAAGACTGCTACTCTCAGGTGCAGAGAAAAATGCATGTACTTTGTGACATTTACTATTTGAAAGTCTTTTCTATTTATTTCCAAGTTCAGAGCTGCTGTGTCAAACGGCTGAAGTTGGTCAAACCTGCCTTAATCATAAGTCAAAAGTGTAACTATATTTTAAGACACGGTCTTGTTCATATGGACCATTTTCAATGTAACTTTCACTTAAAAACTACTTCTGAAGTAAGAGAGAAGTACATAGAATGTTTAAAGTAAGTTAAAATACTAAATCAACATGTGATTTAATAAGAATGACAATATACACAGAAAATCAATGAGCAAATGTTTAATATTTTGCTATCTACTTTTTGCTACTCTTTAGTAGCCACCTCGCATTTAGTAGCTGAAGAACTGAGTAGAAATATTTGATAAGCGTTAAAGGATTTATCAGTTAAGAAGCTAAATTTACACTACTAAGCTACTACACTGAAAAATGTATCCTACTTACGATAGCTCAAATTGTCTTATGATAATTTTTAATTATACAAACATTTCAAAATTACTTTTCAAAATTACTACATTCTGGTCAATATACTTAAAGAAAGCATCTAATTTGAAGTAAATAGTTGCCATCATCCTAGCCTAAATGTATATACATATATATGTGTGAATATATGTGTGTGTGCACATGAGTACACACACATACAAGTTCAGTTAAATACCACTTGGAATTTGAGTTCAAAAGATTTTTTTTGTTTCTAATTATTAAAAAATGAAGTTTATCAAGATTTTACTTAACAAGAAATAAAAAAAAGACAACCCTAGTGCAATACACTGATCATAAATGCACTTTTAAGTATTTATTGTTCATTTAAAATATATTACGATTTCATGTACCTCATGAGTTTTGTTTTACAATATTTCTAACATTCAGTTAAGCTTATGCATCTAAACTGAACAAATACAGTTGCCTATGTGCCTGGAGAACTGGACTTGTGAACTTTTATATAAGTATGAATAAAGCATATCACATAGTAAGAGAAAATTACTTACCTGAAACTTATCCTTTCAGAAGGTACACTGGGAAAATGGATTCTTTGAGCCCCTGTTTCAACTCCAAGTATGAGCTTTCTAGCTTTAAGAGCCATTGACACTGCCCCTAGGGGCAGCACAAGCTTTGGAACTCCCCTAGTGAGTATGTCAGTAGTTTCTCCAGGTGCCTTCCCTCAGTTCTTTTCAAATTCAAAAGATGAGAGGAAAAATAACCCAAGAAAAAAATCCTGTAAAGCAGAAACCTTACTCTTTGAGGGAAGGAGGGTAGCTCATTTGTGAATCCATTCCAGAGCACGCTTTCTGAGAAAAAGAAATACAGGTAAGTAATTTTCCCATCTCCAAAGGTGACTGGTGATTAATGAGTGGATTCACAGAGTGTGGAGAATAAGCTCCAGGGATGTCTGTTTAACACACAACAATCAACTAATGAGGACAAACATAACAATGAATGGTACAAGAACCAACACTACTTTTGAATTACCTCAAAACAAAAAGTAAAAAAAATATTAAATACCTCAACATTAAGCTATACACTAGATTGCAGAAATAAACATGAGCTTGGAAAGTTGTTCAATAAAGCCCCCAAAAGATCAGTCAGTAAGACAGACTAATCTTTTAATAAACAATTAAAAGAATAGAATAAAACTGGACATATATCCAGTAAAAACTGTACTGTTATACATTTACTTAATCACTTTATGTTTATATGTTAAAACGTTTTCAAATATTTGAGTTAAACCTCACAACAACCTGTGAGATAGACTATTAAACCACAGTACACTAAGGACCTAAACTGGGGACACTCATAATTGACATCACTACCAAAGAAAAAATGTACTTCATAAAGAAAATATTATCTAAGTAGCTCAAATAAGGTAATCATTTTTATAAGCAAAATACTATAGTCCTTTCATTCTGAAGTCTTAGTTATAATGTAAAATTATTGGCTTTATCTCAAACTTGTAAAAAATCAAAACCCTAAATATGTGAAATCAGTATGTACCAATATTAGAGAAGACAAATGTGAAAGCCTGAATAAGATATATTTCAGGAATTAGCTAACTTACACTCAAACCAATTTAAATATTTAGAAAATAGTAATACCCTCAGACCCAAGAGACTAACAACAGAAAGGAAGAAGCATATGCATGAATAATCATGTGTTAATATATATTAAACTAGAAATCTGAATAAAGATATAAATTTCATAAATATTGAAGGAGAATGCCAATTTTAATAAGTGGCACATATTTATAAAAAAGAAATTATGTAAGCCTAGACAAATGTAAGTTTATAGATAAAAATCCAAAACTGCTGAAGTGACTGTAGTGTAAACTCTATTCATATTTTAACAAAATAATATAATTTATCATTAACATCTACTAAATAAATTTATTGAAACTGATTTGAACTTAAAACTACCATTTAAAAAGAAAATTAAATAGAAGCATGAACCCACTTTTAAAGAATCAATTTCTATTAGGTCCAGTTTCATTCAGAAACTTCTTAGAAGTTAACTGAAAGTTATGTTAATGAAAGTTGTCAATAATCTAAATTTGGAAGTATAAAGTTCAGGGTGATCAGGAAAACACAAATATTAACAGTATATATGGAAAAGAGCAAAAATGAAACTCAGGAAAATAGAATAAAAATTCTACTAATTAGAAAAACTAAAACAGGTCCAGACAAAATCCTCTTACATGGAGCCATCCTCTAGGATGTGGAACTTGGTAAGTACACAAAGTATGGGGACAACATTACTTCACCATGGTAAAAGTCAAATACTAGCGGCAAATGTATGCCACTCTTCCTGATAGCAGCAGGAAAGGGGAAAAGAGGTGGGATCATTAAAACGTTACCAGGGAAACATCATCCTATTGGACTCCCTAATGACCAAATAAAAGGCAGGAATTGAAACGCAGGGGGTTGGCGGTGTGATTCAAATGAGGGGATAGAAAGACAGGGCACAATAGAATCTAGGTTCCCAACTCTCCCTTTGCTTCTCTCACCCAAAAAGAAAAATTGAGAGTATTTTAATCTTTCTATTTTTTCTCTCTCTAATATCTCTTTCAAGTCTAATAAGAGCTAAATGGTATCTGAAAGATGAACATCTTTAAAGCAAAATACCCTTAAAAAAAAAGTCATTCTTATAATGGACACTGGCTAACAAATAAGGTTGACAAAGGCAAAATCCTTCCAGTTACACACATATAGGTCTCCTAACTGTCTCTATCATCAAGTTTCTCATTTTATTTTCCACAGAAGCTGGACATTATATTATATAAACAGAAATGACCACTAGAGATGAAAGATGTCATCACTGCCAGTACTCTATTATTCAACAAAAACAAAAAAATTCCACTGTATATATGTAATTGATCAACTGTACCATAATCAATTAAGTGATTTTTCTTCAAAAACCAGCTATTCAGAAATGTGGAGTGTGTTAAGAGCCTAACTCAATGAAACTTCTAAGATCTCTGAGTACTTGAGAAAATGAATCCTTCCTGTGAAATGATTTAGAATTCAGTGTCATCATTATTTAGTATGGTAAGATCAATCTGCACAGCATCTTTAAAACAAGAAGAAGAAACTACTAAGTATTATTGTCATGAGAGAAAGCTAGATTTTTGAGATGGAAATATACCCCTCATTAATTTAGGAAAGATGACCAATGCCACTAAAGCATGAATTTGAAAAATATGAAACAATTTCTAAGTAACCACAGTTTAACCCATAACTAGCCAATGATTCATATTATTTCAACAGGCATATAAAATAGAAAATGAAGCTTATTTTACAAAAATGACAGTTACTATTACTATCGTAGAAAGGAGTCTAACAATTTTGGAATAGTGTCCATGTAACTCTTTCCACTTACTCCCAAACCTCCATCAAATTTCCTAACAAGAATTAGTACAGTGCTTTCCATAAGTACAAAGTAAGCACTTAATGAATATTGTTAGTGATAGTGATACTGAAAAAATAAACACTTGGAAAAGTTCCATTACTTAATCACCAAATGTAAATATAAATATGTTTTAGTCTCTAGATGATTCCCATAGCTAACATTTATCAACCTCTGGAAATTTTGAGTTCTTTTTTGTAATTATCACCAAAAAATTCTATCTTGCAATTTAAATTCCAAAATTTTCAAGAAATCAGGAGATCAAATGGCCTAAATAATTTTCTGAGGACCTAGATAGAATATAAGACAAAATTCATCTTTTTCTCTCAACATTCTACTTAAATATAGTAGTGGCTTAGGATTTGCTTTATAATCATCAATGAGGTAAAAAGGATGAGTCCACATAAAAGAGCAATATTAAAACATCTACTCATGTTTTATGTGGATTTATGCTGTGGCTGTACGTGCTGCCAACCTTGAGGGAGGGCCCTGAAGAACACTATCAGGGGATCGAATTATTTAAATCATAAAAGTGATTTTAAATGATTCATAAGAGCCTTAATTAAAAGTGAAGAGGGAGGGGACACATGCTTCAGGAACTTTTAATTTCTAAAACATGCTTTATTATCAACACAAATTCATAATACTAAGTAAAATAACCTTTTTTTAATCATGATACTCCCTAGTTTTATTACTAAACTTCAAAGTTCCCAAGAAAAGAACTCTTTCAAGCATCTACCTACTCAGATCTAATATACTTATATCCATAAAAAATAACTTCTGCCAAAGGTAGCAAACCAACTAGCAAATAGATTCGTTATTAAAGAACCCTGAGAGCCTCTTAAGGAGTTTGACAAGGTAGCAGAGCTACATGCATACCCTAATCCAGGGCTTCCAACCTGAGCACTATCAACATCTGGAGCAGGATAATGCTTTGATGTGGGGGGCTGTCCTGTGCATTGTAGGATGTTTATTTAACAGCTTTCCTGGACTCTACTCCTTAGATGCCAATAGCATCCCCACCTCCTTCCCCACCCCAGCTGTGATGACCAAAAATGTCTCTAGGCATTTCCAAATGTCTCCTGGGGGGACAGTCAGCCCCAGCTGAGAAATCAGTGCCTTAAACAGAAATACTTATCTATACCATTAGGGAGGATGGTTCTCTTGAACCGAAATCTCAAGGCCATGCATAGTGCAGCATGAGGTAAGACAAGAAGAAACCAGCCTATCCAGGCCTGATAAATGTTGAATCAACTCCGGCAATCAATGATAAGACATGTAAAAGCCAGGGCTCCCTATATCTCATTAAGGATGTTTTTCTGGCCATTCTGTATCTGAAAATTTATGGTGTTGTGCCTTATGTTTTTACTATAATCAAAGAAATAACTGAAGAATGAACAGATAATGGCATCCTTAAACCGTTAAAATAAATGAGTCAAAGAGATGTCCTAAAAGGAATAGGATTCAGAAATATTCTACAACAGTAATGGATAAATGAGAACAAATTGTATCCAAAGAATTCAAAAAACAAAATTTACTAAACAAGGCATCCATAAATGTCTCACTTCCTTTATGATCTATTCACTGTGAAGCTTCCTTATTCTTTTAATTCACAATAATAACAAAAATCTCTTAGGAGTCCTTACCCTTATGAACCATTACCAATTTAGACCACAGTGCTAATAGCTAACATGTTACAACCTTTGGAGGGTAGCTCTAAACTGATGGCAACTATGGGCAAAAATTAAGCACCAAAGGAAAAAAAAGAAAGAAGAAAAGACTAATTACAAAAAAGGAAATGTGGGAAAGGGCTTGCATAGCACACAGTGCTCTTCTACGGTCTAAAGAACATTTGTTTTATCCACCAAAAATTTAACTTCAGAGAATCTATCCCACAACTCTACCTGGAAATGGGGTTAAAAAAATCTTAACTCCCACTAACCTAAGTGTCTAAGCAAGGATGCCCTCACAGTGTGAATCCAATTATACCAGTCGCCTTTGGAAATGTATCCATAATCCCCTATTACAATCTCATCCTTTTTAAATGACCAAAAGACTTTTTTTATTCACCTTTAAACATTGTTGCTAAAAGTAAAACTTTCCACGGAAAGTGACAAAGAACTGAAAATCAGAGCTTAGAATGAAAAGATACCTTTAACCACAAGTGCATAATATCTACCATGAAATGTTAAAATCTAGAACTTACCCCAATGGCAGAAATCAGAAGAAACCACAAAGAGATTACTAGGATCCGCTAGATATTTACTGAAGAGTTTTCCGAATTCCTGTTCTTTTGACTCACTCAGAGCTCCAACCAATACAGGAATAATGGTAAACTCATCCTTATGGCTTAAAGAAAACAGAAAAAAAAAAAAAAAAAAAAAAAAAAAAGTCATTTAAGAAATATAAGAATAAAAATAGTTTTCCAATGTGTTGGCACTAAAAAGTGGAACATTTATTAATAATGGAATGGATAATATACATAATATTGCTGAATTCTTAAAATCTATAATGTTTAAAGAAAACCGTTTAAAAATATGAGGTACAGAATACTAAAAATATCTATTTAAATTACAGAAATGTACAATACTTCTTTAGGTAAACAAAGCTATTTTACTACTAATAATATCCTCTAATATAAAAATAAGCCCATCAAACCAACACCAAGTCAAGTCTTCTCAACTACCCATAAAAGCTACAATCATCTCTGCCCAATGCATCTGTAATTTTAAAAGAGTATTAAATTCTTCCTCACTTATTTTAATTCTATCCGATTATAAATACCACCATTTCTGGCACTTGTTCTATAAACCTGCCAAGTGAGACCTACAAAACTTATCTTGGCTCCCGTAAGATTCACCAAATGCACCTTACTCCTATACTAATAAACAGATACAGGACAGTCTGAAGATACAACTCAAATTTCACTGGCATCTAGGGTGGACATAGAATTCAAGGAAATAGATATTAATTTCTAGCAGCAAGAAAAAGACGCCACGCCCATCCACAATGTTTATGGCATATCCACAAGTCCCTTTTTCACTCTATAGATTGAAAGATTTATGGAAAAGGAACAGAGCAGATTAATTAAGAATAACTGTGACGGGCTACAGAAACAGACCTTTTAAATTTTTCATTGTAGTGAAATTTTGTTTACATATATTCAATATTATTTATATTCTAAAGGATCCCAGATTTGGAATTTTAGAAGTATGAATCATGTTTGTCTGACTTGTTCTAAACAGGACTTCAAAAAAAATCATTGTAATAAATGCTTTTTAATATGATAATCTGGCACTTAATTGATGTAGGACAAACAGAATTCATAAAAGGGTCTGTAAAAATACTAGGTTTAAGTATTACCAAAATAAATGTTAGCTCAGCTTCATAAAGCTAAATTCAGGGCACCCAAGCGCCTCCCCCAAAAAGGCCCCCTTACCCTTGTCAATTGCGAAATAAACAGATCATACAGATCTCCAGTCCCTCTGCAATGCAGGGGCTTCTTGGGCAGAATCTGCATCTATGGAGTAAGAAAAAAAGAGGAAGCTGGCAGAGGAAGCTGCCATGGGATATCTCTTTCTCTGAGTCTTACCACTTTGCTTAACAACTGCATGAACGAATAGGGGCTCTTCAGTAAGTTAAGAGTGATTATCATATGAAAGAAAAGAATTTGAGGTCTAGTAAAAATTCAAGAAGATTGTTATGAATTGTTCTAACTTCAAGTACTACCTACATAAATAAATACACTAAGATCATTAAAGAGTCTGCAAGTAATTATGACATAGTAGGGAAGCAGTTATATAGAGTATAAAAAACAAGAAGTCAGAAGAAATGGGCTCAAGTACTATCTCTATCACATACAAATAAATGTTGAGAGCATAGGTAAGTTACCAACCTAAAAATTTATATTATTTGTAAAATGATCATAATTACAATACCCTTTTCATAAAACTGTTACGAAGTAAGGAATACTACAAGAAAAGTACTTTGTCAACAATAGTTGCTTCACTCTGAGCAAACAACACGTCTCCTCTCCATAACAGCCGCCAAACTATTCAATTAACCTGTCTGAACTATCTAGACAGAGGTAAAAGTCTAATACTACTTAGAAATCTAAGCTCTGAATCAAGACTCATCCATTCACCTCTTTGTTATTTCTCTTTTTAAAAAATTGCTTGTTGTTCTCTATCCCCACAAAGCATGACTTATAGAAAAGAGCATTTGGCTTTGAAATGTAATATTCCTAGGTTTTAGAATCCAAGTTGTGAAGCTGGTCTTCCCTAGTGAAGGAGTATAAAATCTCGCCCTCAAATAACAATTATAAAACTGTCAAAAAAACCAACCATTTTGTGCTCTGGACATCAACCAAGGGCGAAAAACACAGTGAGAAGAGTTTATTCATGAAAAATAAACTGATTTCTTGGGAAGAACAGTGGAAGTCTGGCATCTTACCAGGAACTGACTCTATCTCCCTCCCCTGCTCCACCAACATTATGGTGAAAGCAAGGTGAGATTGCCTGTGAAAACCAGCAGCTTCACTGCTGAAGGAAGCTGACTTTGATTTGGAGTAGAGAGCAGAATACCCACACCCAGCAAGAAACAGAAAATCCTGCAGCTTTTGTAGCCTGAAATTACCATATCATTTGAGGCAAGCCACAAACCTGAGGACTACCTAGAAATCTAACAGGGAGGTCTGGGAAAGGAGAGACCCATATAGGGACTGAATAAATTCATATATTCTGAGGAGATGCCCTGATGGTGCCCTGGCTGAAGAGGAGGCAGCACATGTGTGCAGGGGAGGTGCATAAGGCCCTAAGCTCTCGCCAAATGCCAGGTAATTGGGAGGGTGAGAGAAAGCACAAGGGTAAGTGGAGACCTGAGAGACACCAAGCTCTTACACATCCCTGGCTGACTGGAAACCTCCACACATGCACAGGGAGACCAGAGAAGATCCAACAGAAAGCAAAAGGAGGCAAACTTGAAAATTTCATATGTGCTCGCCAAAACATACACAATCCAGCAGCAGAGGGTGAAAGGTATACAGCCTCAACATGTTTAAGCACAACCTCCAAACAAACAGTAGCTAGGCACTAAGCAGTGCAGATATAGGGGTGAACTCTAGAAAGCCAGGGTAAAAAATATAAATAAGAATTTTTTAAAAGCTAAGGAGATATATCAGTAGCCAAATACTGTGAGAGAGACAAATTCCACATATAGAGTCCACGAAAGTTACTTTTAAAAAAATTAATGAATGAAACAACCACCACCACCATCACTACCACCTGCAGAAAAAAATTAATAAAATCAGAATAAAGTTGCTATAAAAAATGGGCAGAAGACCTAAACAGACATTTCTCCAAAGAAGACATACAGATGGTCAAGAGGCACATGAAAAGATGTTCAACATTACTAATTATTAGAAAAATGCAAATCAAAACTACAAAGAGATATCATCTCACACCAGTCAAAATGGTTATCATCAAAAAATCCACAAACAATAAATGCTGGAGAGGGTGTGGAGAGAAGGGAACCCTCCTACACTGTTGTGGGAATGTAAATTGGTACAGCCACTATGGAGAACAATATGGAGGTTCCTTAAAAAACTAAAATAGAGCTAGCATATGATCCTGCAATCCCACTCCTGGGCATATACCCAGAGAAAAACATGGTCCGAAAGGATACATGCTCCCCAATGTTCACTGCAGCACTGTTTACAATAGCTAAGACATGGAAGCAACCTAACTGTCCATCAACAGAGGAATGGATAAAGGGTTGGTACATATATACAATGGAATATTACTCAGCCATTAAAAAGAATGAAATAATGTCATTTGCAGCAACATGGATGGACCCAGAGATTGTCATATTGAGGGAAGTAAGTCAGACAGAGGAAGAGAAATATTGTATGATGCCGCTTATATGTGGAATCTAAAAAGAAATGGTACAAATGAACTTATTTACAAAACAGAAACAGACTCACAGACTTAGAGAACAAACTTATGATTACCAGGGGGAAAGGGTAGAGGGGAGGGATAGTTTGGGAGTTTGGGACTGACATTACACACTGCTATATTTAAAATGGATAACCAACAAGGACCTACTGTATAGCACAGGGAACTCTGCTCAATATTATGTAACAACCTAAATGGGAAAAGTATTTGAAAAAGAATAGATACATGTATATGTATAACTGAATCACTCTGCTGTACACCTGAAACTATCACAACATTGTTAATTGACTATAATATAAAATAAAAAGTTTAAAAAAAAAGAATAAAGTTGCTATAATATACTATTGGATTGGCTAAAAAGTTCATTCCGGTTTTTCTGTAAGATCTTATGGAAAAACACAAACAAACTTTTTGGCCAACCCAATACGTAAAAAGTCCAGTTTCAAGAAAAAAATTGTGAGCCAAAGAAAAAGGAACCTGTGACCCACTCTTGGGGGTAGGGTGGGGGTGAGGTGGAAGTAGAAGCTGTATCCAAATGGGACCGGATATTAGATTTAGCAGACAAAAGATTTTAAAAGTTATTATAAATATGTTCAAAGAAATAAAGGAAACTATGTTTAATATATACAACATCAAACATACGAGGATGCACACAATGGGAATCCCAGAAAAGTTACAGTAAAAGTATTAGAAAAAAATAATGGCTGAAAACTTTCCAAATTTCATGAAAAACATTAATCTACAGATCAAAAAAAACTCCACACCCAAAGTAGGTAAGTATAAAGAGATCCCCTACCTAGGTACAACATAATGAAACTGATGAAAATCAAAGACAAAGAGAAAATCTTGAAAGCAGCAAAAAGAAAATGACTCATTACTTACAGGATAGACTTTTCAACAAATGGTACTGGGATAATTGCGTATCCATAGGAAAAAAGTGAACTCAGACCTTTACCTCATACCATACACAAACTGGATAGTAGCCACAACTATAAGCTAAAACCGTAACACATCTAGAACTGGGTTCAGCAAACATCTTTTGAAATGGGCCATACTGTAGGTTTTCTGGGCCATACAATATCTGTAGAAACTACTCAACTGTCACTGTAAAGAGAAAGCAGCCATAGTCATTAGGTAAATGAATAGGTGTGACTATGTTCCGATAAAACATTACAATAACAAGCTGTGGGCCAGATATGGTCTGCAGAACACACTCAAGAAGAGAAAATCTATGTGACCCTGGATTCAAAAGCAGAATCCATACAAGAAAAAAAAAAAGATAAAAATTCATCAAGAATGTTTGCTCTTCAACAGACACCATTAAGAAAACAAACAGACAAGCCACACAACGGGAGGAAATCTTTGCATATCATATATATGAATAAAAAACCTGTGTCCAGAATATATAAAATCTTGTAACTCAGTAAAAAGATAAATTATCAAATTAAAACTAGGGCAAAATATATGAATAGACATTTGACAAAAGAAGATACATGAATGACTAATAATCATATGAAAAGTTGCTCAACTTCATAAGTCACTGGAGAGATGCAAATTAACACCACAATGAGGTTACACTACACATCTGTCAGAATGGTTGTAATAAAAAGACTGACAATAACAGGTACTGGCCAGAACATGGAGAAACAGAACCCTCATGCATTGTTTCTGGAATATAAAACAGTGCCATCACTTTGAAAAACAGTTTGGCAGTTTCTAAAAGAGTTAAAACACAGACTTATCATATGACTCAGCAATTCCATTTCCAAGTAACTATTCAAGAGAAATGAAAACATATGTTCACATAAAGACCTGTACAAGAATGTTTATATCATTATTCCTAATAGCCAAAAATGAAAATGATCCAAATGTCCATCAACTGGTGAATGGTTAAACAAAATGTGGCATAGTCATACAATGAAATAACTACTTGGCAATAAAAAGAATGAACCATGGATACATACCGCAACATGGATGAATCTCAAAGACAGTATGCTAAGTGAAAAAGGACAGACACAAAAGACTATATTTTGTATGATTCCATTTATTTAAAATTTCCAAAAAATACAAATCTATAGAGAAAGAAAGAAGGTAAATGGTTGCCTGAGATTGAGAATGGGAGCAAGAATTGCCCTCAAATGGACACAAGGTTTCTTTTTTGGGTGATAAAAATGTTGTTTTAGGGCTTCCCTGATGGCGCAGTGGTTAAGAATCCGCCTGCCAATGCAGGAGACACGGGTTCGAGCCCTGGTCCGGGAAGATCCCACATGCCGCGGAGCAACTAAGCCTGTGCACCACAACTACTGAGCCTGTGCTCTAGAGCCCACGAGCCACAACTACTGAGCCCGCACGCCACAACTACTGAAGCCTGCACGCCTAGAGCACGTGCTCCGCAACAAAAGAAGCCACTGCAATGAGAAGCCTGCGCACCACAACGAAGAGTAGCCCCCGCTCGCCGCAACTAGAGAAAGCCCGCGCGCAGCAACGAAGACCCGACACAGCCAATACATACATACATACATACATATATACATAAATAAATAAAATTTTTTAAAAAATGTTGTTTTAAAACTAGATTGTGAGATGTCTGCACAATCTATAAATTTATCAGAAATCAGTCAGCTATAATCTTATGTGGATGAGTTTTACAAGATATAACTCATACTTCAAACTTCAATAAAACTGTTAAAAAAAGAAGAAGAAAGAAAGAAAATCCATCTTTGCCAATTGCAAACTGTGCTACTTGCACCAGGTTACTTAACCTATCCTAAGCCTCAACTGTCATCAGTAAAAACAGAGTTAATAAAATCTACCTTGCAAAACTCTTGTGAGCACTTCAGTAATGTAGATGAAAGTTTTATCCCTTCTTTTTCTGTCCTATACCTTAACCCGTGCTGCAGAAAATTACTATATCCAAGATGTGTAACAAACAAGAATTGAAATCCCAGAACCAATAGTGAAGCACTCTCTTTAAAAACAAACAATATGGGCTTCCCTGGTGGTGCAGTGGTTAAGAATCTGCCTGCCAATGCAGGGGACATGGGTTCAAGCCCTGCTCCAGGAAGATCCCACATGCCACGGAGCAGCTAGGCCCATGCACCACAACTACTGAGCCTGCACTCTAGAGCCTGTGCACCACAACTACTGAGCCCACGTGCCTCAACCACTGAAACCCACGCACCTAGAGCCTGTGCCCTGCAACAAGACAATCCACCACAATGAGAAGCCCGCG
Organism: Balaenoptera physalus; assembly: GCF_965194825.1. Lineage (NCBI taxonomy): Eukaryota > Metazoa > Chordata > Mammalia > Artiodactyla > Balaenopteridae > Balaenoptera > Balaenoptera physalus. The sequence continues at coordinate 72,590,928 of NC_138894.1, read as the reverse complement.
CACTGCAACGAAGAGTAGCCCCCGCTCGCCACAACTAAAGAAGGCCCGCGCGCAGCAACAAAGACCCAATGCAGCCATAAATAAATAAATAAATAAATAAAATTCTTTAAAAAACAAACAAAAAACCAAACAAACAATATCGGGACTTCCCTGGTGGTCCAGTGGCTAAGACTCCACGCTCCCAATGCAGGGGGCCCGGGTTCGATCACTGGTCAGGGAACTAGATCCCACATGCCGCAACTAAAGATCCTGCATGCCACAACTAAAAGGTCCCACGTGCCACAACTAAAAGATCCCACGTGCTGGAACAAAGACCCCCACGTGCCACAACTAAGACCCAGTGCAGCCAAATAAATAAATAAATAAATGTTTTTTAAAAAAAACAATATCACCGTATCACCAATGCTCTTAATGGTACACAGCACAAAAAGTCTAAATTCTAATGTAAAAATTCTAACATAAAAATGTGAATTTGTAGCTAACATAGTTCTACAGTTAATGCTATAGTTAATAACACTATTGAATATTCGAAACTTGCTAAGAGTAGATCTTAAAAGTCCTCATCAGAAGGAAAAAATGTGAACTCTAATATGAATATTCTAAGTGATAAGAAAACAATTTAAATGGCAGTGTTTTTACTTAATTAGTGGTATATAAGTAACTGAAATCTTAAAATTGATGACATTTTAAACTAGATGAAATACTGTATACAAATAGTTATTTGCTTATTCTTTCTATGGCATTAATCTGAATATTTCTCCCCTGAACAACACTGATGAACATGAGAATTTTCTTTTCTATACAAATTGTTCCAACTTCCCAAAGATTTTAGAAGCAGTCCAGAGCTTCTCAGGTGAGAATTAAAAAAAATCATAGGTACTTCCCTGGTGGCGCAGTGGTTAAGACTCCGTGTTCCCAATGCAGGGGGCCCGGGTTCGATCCCTCGTGGGGGAACTAGATCCCACACGCATGCTGCAACTAAGAGTTTGCATGCCAAAACTAAGGAGCTGGCAAGCCACAACTAAGGACCCGCCTGCTGCAACTAAGACCCAGTGCAACCAAATAAATAAATAAATAATAACTAAGTCAGTCAGAAGAAAAATTATTCTTATCCCTAAGGTGCTGAGGCTGTTGCCACAATAATATCACTATATAATTTACTCTCCTCTCCTCTTTTAGACAGAAAATATTCATAGGGAAAAAAGAGGACAAAACATATGTAAATACAAAAAATCTTTACTCTGATAAAAATAAAATACATCCCAATCTTCTCAAATGTCTTATGCTATCTCTTGCTCATCCTTTTCATGGTCATAGAAACTAAAATTATTCCATTATGACCAACAAAGAATTTGTACTTATTATTCCAGAGATTCTCCATGTTCTATCTATAATTCTAAAAAATGCTCTCTTCCGGATACAGGTAATACTCAAAAGGAAACTTCTATGTTCATGAAAAAGTGAAACTGGGGAAGGGGAAGAAAAGGGAAAAGGGAGAAGGTAAACTAGCTGTCAATGACAACTAAAATTACCATTTAAGTCATTATAAATCTTTACTGTTGGATCAGGTAAGTGAATCTAATGAGATTATCAAAACTAATTTCAAAGGTTATATCTTTCTGAATTTCCATTCCAGTAGGAATACTGATTAGAAAGGCTTTACAAGAGCAGGCATATTTCAGGTACCAGAGAATCGTACTAAACTCTGTTTTGGAAACTCAACCATTTGAAGCAAGAGTCCTATGATAAATTGGCCCAAGTCTGCTGTCAGAATTATAGAGACATTCTAGTATTTTGAGAGAAACAAGTCAACATTTCCATGCCCTATGCTCTCCTAAAATTACACCCGGGTTTACACCTAAAACTTAACAGCTTTACCATCTCTGATAATTGTACACTCTTAGGCCTTAAACTTATCTTAAAATTATCTTACTCTCCCACATAGAAATATTTACCAAGTTTTGCTCATTCTAACCTTTAAATGTCTCCCATAATCTGCTCAGTCTGCTACCCTATCCACCACTACCTTAGTTCAAAGCCCCCGTGATTTCTAAACTATTTCTACCAACCTCTTCCAATTCTAATCCATCCTTCACAGTACCATCACGCCATCAAAGAGTAATACTCTTATAGTCAAGTTCTAATCATCTCCCTCTTTTGCTGAGGAACTTTTACTAGCTCTATACCAATCATGGAATGAAATACAAATATCTTAAAATGACATTCAGTGCCCTTCATAATCCTGTCCCAACCTACTTTCCAACTTTCTAATCCTGGCCCTCTTACTCTACACCTCTACAAAGTTACCTATTCAAATGTCTCCAGTCCCACGTTGGTATCATATATGTGTGAAAAGTCAGATAAGGTATAAGATAACAGGAAGTGGCAGGACCAATATCCAACTAAAAACATCCATATCTGTGAAAAAACTTTTTCTAACTATGCAGGCCAAACAAAAAACATCTACAGACAGACCTCAGTTACTAGCTCGGCCTTCTGCAACTCCTGCAAGCTAAGTCGAATAATTTTCTGTTCTTAAAATAAGCCCTGGGCTTTCTTACTCCTATACTTTGTATTTACAGTACTCCCTTTCCCTCAAAAATTCTGCCCCATTCTGTGAAAATTATAGCCATCCTCAAAGTCCACTCAAATATCACCTTCTCTACAAAGCCTTCTGTGCCCCCCTAACTCAGCTATCACCTACATCCCCCTTTTCTGTTCCTATAAACTCTTCAATCGTACTTATTACATTTTGAATTATATTACATTTATTTATATACAGTTATCTCTCCTAGACTATATGCTGAGGAAACACACAATATTAACTTATTTTGTATCACCTATCATTCGTTGCACAATTAGGCAACTCTACTAATACCGGAAAAATGCAGATTAACCAAAATTTTTAAATTTTGAGAGTAAATGTCATCTTAAAAACAATCAAATCTTTACATCAATAACTAGTAAAACTGAAGAGGGGGGGCAGTTACGATTATGGGCCAAAATGAGTTTTGTTTACTAGCCTACTTAATTACTCCCCATGAATAAAATACATTATTCTTAATCTGCGATTAACAGAAACATTGGAAAAGGAGTCTCTTGTGTATTCCTGTGAAGGTGACAAAGGTAAAGGAAAAGAAATCCTTTTTCCAACCCAAAATAGCAAGTTTTAAATAATAAAATCACGGACTTCCCTGGTGGTCCAGTGGTTAAGAATCCGCCTTCCAATGCAGGGGAAGTGGGTTCGATCCCTGGTTGGGGAACTAAGATCCCACATGCTGCGGGGCAACTAAACCTGAGCGCCGCACTACTGAGCCCGTGTGCTCTGGAGCCCACGCGCCACATCTAGAGAAGAACCCGCGCGCCACTACTAAGACCCAATACAGCCAAATAAATAAATAAATATTTTAAAATAAATAAAATAAAATCAGAGCTATAAACTGCTAAAAAGTCCTTCTGAGACAAGGAAAATGATATAGGTCATAAACTCATAGTGACATAAAAGAAAGGAAGCACATTAGAGAGGGATAAAAGAATGTAAAATAACATCTTTCATTTATTTCATTTTATTTTTCTTATCTTAATAGATCTAACAGATAACAATTGTTCAAAATAATTATAGCAATAATGTGTTTGGTAATTATAGCTTATTATGAATGATAACAATGTTATAAGGGACAGGAAGGAGAAATCGGGAAACTCTGTTATAAGATACTTGCACTACATGAATCAGTACAGTGTTACTTGAAAGTACACTTGCATCAGTTGCAAATGTATGTTGCAAACTTTAAAGCAACCACTAAACAAAGTAAAAAGAAGTATAATCAATATACAAAGAGAGAAAAGAAAATGAACTCATATTAAATGCTCAATTAAAACCTGAGCAAGAAGAAAAAGAGGGGAAGACAAAAAAGAAATAAAGAACAAGGGCAATGAACAGAAAATGGTAACAAATATAACAGATATTAATCCAAGTATATCAATAATCTCTTAATAGGTGAATGGATACACTGTGATACACCCATAAAACGGACTATTATTCAACATAAAGAAAAATAAGCTACCAAGCCGTAAAAAGACATTAAGGAATCTTGAAAATATATTGCTAAGTTAAAGAAGCCAACCTGAAAAGGCTACATACTGCATGATTCCAACTACATGATATTCTAGAAACTATATGACTATGAAGACAGTAAAAAGATCAGCAGTTACCAGGGGTTGGAAGGAGGTAGAGAGGGGGGAGAAGACGAATAGGTAAAGCACGGGGGATTTTTTAGGGCAGTAAAACTATTTTAACTGGTACTATAATGGTAGATACATGACATGAGGCACTTGGCAAAACCAATAAACTATATAACACAAAGAATGAACCCTAATTAAACTATGAACTTCAGTTAATAATCATGTATCAATATTGGTTCATCAATTATCACAAATGTATTATACTAGTATAAGATGTTACAAATAGAAAAAATGTTTAGTTAATAGTAATTAATACCATACAAGGTATCTGACAGTATTCTCACTCAGGGAACCCAAAAATATAATTAATACAAATAAACACAAGAATTACAAGAATTAGGTTTAACAATCTGGATAAACTATACAAAATCAAGATTTTCTAAATATATATAATGGTATAAGTACTAAGTTACCAAATCCTAACCATGGTGAATTTCTAAGATTGGCTAGAACCTAAAACATAAGATGAAACAGATTTAAATACACGGTACTGTGCTTTCAAGTTGTCCATGTTCCAAAATATTAGTAGTAACAAAAAGCATTATATGGCTAAAAAGATAATAATGATATTTTTACAGTGAACATGAACATTTTTATAGGGTCATATTTCTCAAACACTTTGAAAGTTACTAAAGAACTCTACTTACTTTGCACATTTTTCTGAACAAAAAAAGCATTGAAATTAGGGCAAAGGAATTGTTCTATATCTTGACGGTGGTGAATATTTACAACTCTGCATTTATCAATATTCATAGACTTCTATGCCATAAAGAGCATATTTTACAGTATGTAAATTACCCCAGAAATCAATTAAAAATTTATAAACTGTAAATAGAGTAAATGGGAATGATATAGAGAAAGGAATAAAAGGGGGGGAAAGATAACTGACCAGAGTAAAATGCAAAGAAAAAGAAGAGGTGGGATCATGTTGTTAATTTTAAGAGTGAACAGTTTTTTGCAAGATAGACGATTTCTACATATCCGAACTTAACTCTCTCAAATGCAATTATATGCAATACTAAAAACTATGAATTTCAATCGTAAAGATAATATATGGAAAAAGGATCAGAATAAAATACTTAAGATATCATCTCCTATTTACATGTTTTAATTTTCACAAAACCATGTGTATGTATAAATCTTATACATATATTGTATATACACAAACATATATGCATACATATATGTTGGCATATCTATAATAATTTTTACTGTCAGTAAACACTGGTTGAGGAGAAGCAAAGAGGCTTTCACTGCTCATTTTGTACTTCTTGATGTTGTTTACACTTTTAAACCATGTACATCCATTTTTTAAATGTCAACAGAATTAACTGAGCAAGGGGATTATGGGTCATTTTATGTTTTCTCCTCTATAACCTCTAATGAATATCATTTTAAAATCTGTTTAAAATAACAGAGAATTATAAATAATATCTTAGATATTTAATTGTTTAACCTGTAATAATTTTTATAGTAGTGAAAAATGAGGGAAAAGTTTTAAAATTAAATGATCAATTGAAGTATTACAGAGACGTATACTAGAAAGTCCTATGTATACCCAATAAAAAGGAGTTAAAAAAATGACATGGAAATAGGTTCATGATATGAAAAGCAGTTAATAAAAAAAATCTGATCTCATTTTTGGAAAAATATTTAATAAAAGTATTAAAAATAGATTGTTATTAATTTATTCAACAATTAATTATTGAGATCCTTTTGTGTACCAGGTACTGAGATGGGTACAGAAGATACAGGGTAGACTAGCTGCCCTGGAGTAGGGAATAGGTTAGGTAAGTACCAGAGAAGGGAGATAAAGAGCTATTTAACTCCAGTGCTACTGTGGTAGGTTGTCTACAAATATAATCACCAAAATTCCTCCCACTTCTGAATGCTCATGCCACTCCTCCCATTAGGTATAGAGCCAATTTCTCCTTCCCTTTGAACCTAGCCTTCCAACTTACTTTGCCAAGTAGAATGCAACATAAGTGATACTGTGCCAGTTCCGAGCCTAAATATTAAGAGGCCTAGAAGTTTCTACTTGCTTTCTTGTTACCCTGAACTGCCATGTACTTCAGGATAGTCCAGCAGGAAAGGGAAACCATGTGTAGAGACAGGCCCTGAAGGAAGAGTAACAAGTGGAGATAGCACCCAGATGAGAACTAAGGTGCCCCGCAGACAACCTGAATCACAGCCCCAAACAGAAAGTGAGAGCACCTTGGAACATCTAGCCTAAGTCAACCTGTCTCAACTGGCAGCAGATAAAACAGAGATGACTGGTCGCCACTCATCCCTGACCAAATTTCTAGCCCAAAGAATCATAAGCAAAAAAAAAAAAAAAAGGTACTTTAAGGTGATATGCCATGCTGCAATAGATAACTGAGATCAAAAAATGGTACCTGGAAAGTGTATTACTGTAAGAGAAACCTAAAAAATGTAATATTGGCTTTGCGGACACAGAGATAGGTGGAAGTTGAAAGGGCAACAAGGAGCCTAGAAACTGGACGAGCAGTAAGGACACTGCTATAGGAGGCTAGAAATAGGGTTATCCATATTATTTACTGGGAGAACAATTAGCATAACTGTCATATGACATAACTTAGAAGATTAAAAATACACATAGTGAATCCACAGATCTAGCTAAGAAGATTTCCAGACAAAATATTCAAAGTGTCAATGGCTTCTTTATAGCCAAGTATGAGAAGGTACAAGAAGAAAAACATGAGCTGAAGAATTATAAGCAGAATTTAAAAGAAATATTTCCAAACAGGAGTTGCTTGGTTGGAAAATAACTGTTTCTCATCGCTAGCCTCTATAGATAGCAAAAGACTGTCAAAGAAACAGCATAAGGACAAAGATCAAATCCACAGTGCTTCCAAGAACATGGGCTCAGAGGCATCAAATCAAAACGCATCTGTAAAATGTATTAGGACCTCAGGAAGACTTAAGACAGACAGTGCTTGTATACTCTCTCAGGCAGGTAAAAGGGCTTCTAAGAAACTCCAGGCCCCTAACTTGAGATCCAAAGTAGTAAGAATCCTGTCTCAGACAGAACTGTGGATGCGACTTTTGTCTAATGGAATGCACTTATAATCTGATGTATAGAAAACCCACAAAGTGTTTAATGGAGTTCAACCAGTTGGTACTAAAAAACAAATCAAAACACTGTTCCAAATGAAAAGAGGCCTTTAGGGTCTTAAACTGTCACATACATGAAGCAGACTAAAACTGCTACTTAGATGCAAACAAGGCCCATTTCTTATGGAAAAGTAAAAATGACTCAGAGAGGAGAGCCAAGAGCCGAAAGGATCCAGTCAAGAGCTAAGAACAATACAAGTCTTCCTCAGCTTACAATGGGGTTAAGTCTCAATAAACCCATTGTCAGTTGAAAATACATTTAATACACCTAACCTACTAAACATCATAGCTTAGCCTAGCATACATTAAATGTGCTTAGAACATTTACATTAGTCTACTGTTGGGCAAATCATCTAACACGAAGCCTTTTCATAATAAAGTGTTGAATCTCCCATGTAATTTATTGAATACTGTACTGAAAACGAAAAACAGAATGGTTGTCTTGGTAAAGAGGATTTTAAGTGTACTGGTTGTTCACTCTCGTGATCACGAGGCTGCCTGGGTGCTGCGACTCACTGCCACTGCCCAGAAACATGAGAGAGTAAGCATACACATTGCTAGCCTGGGAAAAGATCAAAATTCAAAATTCGAAGTACAGTTTCTACTTAATGTGTATCACTTTCACACCATCAAAAAGCCAAAAAATCTTAAGTGGAACCATCATAAGTCAGGAACCATCTGTAATGAATTATGAAGCCACTATCAGAAGACAGAACCAAGCCATAATCAAGGATATTTTCTATTTCCTGGTTAGAGTTCAGAATTGCTTTGGACCAGAGACTACTACATGCTTCCCATTCTTTCACTCTGCAACGGAAGTAACTATTGTGCTTTACTGTCCTTGTCTCAAAACTGTACATTGAGTGTATTGGGAGGGTGAGAGGGAGACTTGCCTTCTTAGTTCACAGGTATCCAAATCAGAAAGAGCTACACCCAAGGAGCCTCATCCATATCCCAACCTAACACAGATCATAAGATAATGGACTTTGAACCTGAGGTCATAACTGGATGAGATTTCTGGGCATCTTAGGAGAGCTGGGGGTGTCCTCCATGTTGGAGAAATGGGGATTGTCCACCAGAGGAAGAATTGCGGTAGTCCATCTGCAAAGATGGCTGCCAACAATTCCTCCTACTCCTGTACACATATGCTACTCCTCCTATCAAGAGGTGGCATCTATTTCTCCTTTGAAAAACAAAAAGCAGTTGAAATGATACTATGTAGTTTCAGGCCTAGGCCTTAATGGGCCAAGAAACTTCTGGTTTTGTTCTCTTGTTATCCAGAATCACCATGTAAAGAAATCCAGACTATCCTTCTAGAGAGAAACCAAGAAAATAGAAAAGCCCTGGTTGGTAAACAAACAGGCCATCTAGAGAACAGATGAGGTGTCTCAAGTAAAAGCCAGCACTAAGGCCATCTTGGATCCTCAAGGCCCACTCCAGCTATCTCAGTCAGTATCTTGTGGACCAGAGCAAGGTATTCCCTACTTAAACTCCTGATCCAAAAATTGTGAGCAATAAAATAGTTATGATTTTAAGTCACTAAGCTTTGAGGCAATTTGTTACTCAGTAATGAATGACTGATACAGGCAGTGAGTGCAGCAAAGACTACAAAGGAAAAGTACTGGGTACTTTCTAAGAGTCAGTATTAGGAATCCTAATGTAATCTGAGATGTAGGGAAGGTTTTCTTGAGAAGTGATATACTTAAAAGTGGTTATTTAACACTATTTAATAGGAAATTATGAACAAAAATTTTGTTCACTGGTTTCAAATTTCTATTTTCCTAAATTTCCACATTATGCCTGTTTTACTTTTGAAATAACAACAAAAATGTTATTTTATTAAAGCTTCCTTAAGGATACTGTTGGCAGTTTATTGGTCCTATTGTATTGAAATTTACTAAGTCTAAAATATATTTTCTCATGACAAAATATGCAAACATTTCAGCAAATAACAAAAGTTTTCTACTGTCCTATGTAGTTGAAGAATGGGATGTTCTGATTACACTAGGATTCCAAAAATTAAACAGCCTATATTGGTTTAATAACTTCTAAAGAATTAGAATGTATTAAAACAATTAACCTAAAATTATACTGCTTATAATTTAACTTCTTCAGGTTTATGTAATTCCTCATAGTTATCACTGTGAAAAGATGTGGATAACATAAGACTGAGAGAAGTAAATAATACTTTGATAACAGAATTAAGAGTGGAAATAACCCCCAAAACTGCAATAATGGAATAAAAGCAACATGGAAAAATTAAACAGAAGTAACTGAAGAGACAAACACATTTAGGGTTAAAAAGAAATCAACCACAAAAGTACAAAAGGAGAAATAATCCAGCTTAACAGTATAAAAAAGCCTTGGGGTTTGAGCTGACCACAAGTATATCAGACAATAGTAAGGTAAGCCATATCAGCATAATAACTGCTTAGATAATCTCAGACTACATTAATGCATTTAATTAACAAATATTTACTGAAAACCTATAATGCACTACTTATTTTCCTAAGAGAATACAGTAATGAGGACCAGAGAAGAAATAATCTCACCATATTTAGAACTGGTCAAACTACATATGGAATATTAAGTCCATATAAAGGAAATGGTTGAAAAAATTAGAGAAATGTGACCTATAAAAGGAAAACTTCCTAATTTGAATACTGCCCTAAAAGAAGAAAGAAAGCTCTTAAAACAATTCTTTCATTTTACCAAAATAAATTGACTATTACGTGACAGGCGTTGTGCTAGGCACTGGGGTATTAAGTGGAAAACAAAATAGATATTGTCCCTGTCTTCACTCTACTTATAGTCTAGTGAACACCCTATCACTAGAAGACCTTTTAGCAGGTACCAAATAAGAATCTGTCAAGCACTTTTTATAAAAGAGATCTCTTTTATAACAGATCTATATTATATTTAGATAATTATTATATATTATTATACAATAATCTCTTTTATAATAGAGATTCATGTACTTTGATTAAGGCTGAAATAAATTACCTCCAAAGTTACTTCCAAATCTAAAATTTTATGATTACTTACTTATAGCACTGTAACATGAAAGAATGTAATTGTTACTCTGAGATAAATGAATGTATAATGAATAAGATAACAGGCAAATCAATACACACAAACACACACACACGGGTTGTTGTTGTTTTTTTCTTTTAATATTTCTACCTAATAAGACAACCATGTCACTTTACACGTTAAGCCTTCATAGGCAAACTACTCAAAACCAACTTCAATCCACATTCAGAAAATCTAATCCCAAATTTTTATTTCATTTCAACAAAAATTTTAAAATCTCTTTACCCTAATGATTATCTCACCCTAGTTAAAATAATTCCAAAGAAATTAATATCCATGATTTCTCTGGGATTTCTTATATTAATTAATATACCTTTCCATGGCTTTAGCTGTATAAGGCAAATGCATTTCAATACTGTGTTCATCTTCATCTGTCTGCAGAGACATTCGTTCAAACATTCCTGTCTTCCACAGTTCTCCGTAAACTAGAGATTTCAAAATATAGTAAAACAAATATATTAATGTATATCCTTACCCTGTGAGACTCTATCCAGTAACACAAAACTACATGCTTTGGCAAGAGACAAAAAGCACCATATAATATTCTCCATTTTTAGTCTAAAAAAAAGGAAAAAACAACTAGCTTCTTACATACCAGACAAAACAGTAAGACACGTAATGATTTATTCAGCACTTTCTTATGTTACATAGTTACATAAAAAATAATAATTTAAATTTTTCATCAGTTCCTTTCATTATATCTAAAATCACCTCTGAGTCTAAGCTTATCCTTGACCTTATTCAATCAGTAGATACTAACAAGAACAGTTGATTAGAAATCTTACTGAAATATGGAAAAATCCCCTGGTCTACTTACTCATGAGGTTAATAATATAGTTTTTGAGTTTTGCTTTGTTTTTTAATACAATGTACAGACTTATTGTTTTACACCTCAGGTTCCTGTCATACTAAGATAAGAAAAGAAAATTCCTACTGAGAATGCTATTTTCCTCAACATTAAAAATTAAGCTCGTGGTATAGACTGGAATATAAATTTACCACAGTACCATGCCTTAAATAATCTTAAAATTTTTAAATGATTTAGTAATTCAGATCCTTCTGATGAATTACACTTAAAACTAGATATTATCAATATATAGCAAGAAAATGATGAAATATGTAAAAAAAGATATAAGAATATTTTTATTTTATCATTGAACAAAACTAGCATTTTTATAACTACATCCTTAAATGGGTTTACCAATATCAAAGAAATGAACAAATAACGGTATGACTTTTTTTTCTATAAAATTATACCTGATTAAAAATCCTCCATTCCTCATTGCCAGTCTATCCAAAACCAAAATTTTCAGAATGCCCCAACAAGGTTTTAAAAATAAAGCGTGTCCCGGAGGAAAGGGGAATTGGAATGAAGGTCGTAAAAAGGTACAAACTTCCAGTAATAAGATAAGTAAGTACTAGGGATGTAATGTACAACATGATAAATATAATAAACACTGCTGTATGTTATATACAAGTTGTTGAGAGTAAATCCTAAGAGTTCGCATCACAAGGGAAAAAAATATTTTTTTCTATTTCTTTAATTCTGTATCTATATGAGATGATGGATATTCGCTAAACTTATCATTTCATGACGTACGTAAAGTCAAATCACTATGTTGTATAACTTAAACTTATGTAGTGCTGTATGTCAACTATATCTCAATAGAACTGGAAGAAAAAAATAAAAATTTTAAAAGCATTTTAAATATTTGAAAAATGTGTACCCTAAAACCATTCCAGGGAGTAAGGCTAGTAATATTCCAGTTTCATTAATAAGCTATAGCCTAACAACAAATTGCTAATACTCTATAATACTTAAAACCCCAAATTATGAAAATTTAGGCCTAAAAATTAAAGAAAAAGAGGTGATCATTTCCTCTGCAAATTGCTTCCTTCATTCTACAGAAGAATTTGTTGCAAAATTTCTTGAAACAATAAAAACACTCAACGTACTTAAAATATAATTTGATGAACTGGAAGGATACACACCAAGTTCATGAATGCGGTTACTTTTGGAAATGCAAATTGAGTTCAGATGAGGGGAAATTCTGAGTCAAGTGTGGATGATAAGTACATGAGTATTTGTTATAGTAGTCTCTGTATTGTTTGGTATTTTTTAAATTATGTACAAAATGAGACATGATTAAATAAAAACTGTGATTTCTAGAATTCTGTTTAAAAATCAAAATAATAGATATGTCTTAAAAATAAAATGCACTTAAGATTTATGTGGCACCCTTCTTGCAGAGTTTCACAACTACGGTCTCAATTTTTTTCCCATAAAAATCATATATGAGGATATAAAGTCATTATCACCATTACCATTTATGGTGAGGGAACTGTTATACACAGAGGAAGACTAACATGCCCAAAATGTTTCAACAAGTTGTTGTGGGTACCAATTCCTTGTCTCACGGTACAATGAGTACATGGTACTTCCCTGATTATAAATGTAACCACTACACTCCAAAGACTAGCAGATCTGACAGATTTTTGTGGCTGGCAGAAAAACTGTAGTTGTCTTTTAGGCATATGGAAGATTTTCTTTCTTAGTTTTTGTTTTTTGCAGATTAGTTATAACAAATTTTATTTTTACAATTCAAATATTACTATGATATTCATACTTTTAATTGTAAATTAACTTATAATTCCTATTTGTAAAAACTTCAGCTGTTTACAAGCTATAAAATTTCTATATACTTACTCTTTTGGTCAATACGAAGGTCATACAGAGGTGTCCTATATATATCCACACTGGAAAGTGCACATCGAGAAAGGGGCACATGATGAGAAGGCCCAAGGATGAAAATTCTCCGGCTAGGAGGTATACAATAAAAAACACAGAACAATTGCACTTCTACACAAACTTTATTAAATAAAAAGGAAAAAACAAGTAATTTTTAAAAATTACATGTAATATTGTTTTCCTTGATTGAGTTCATTACCTAATGTTATGTGCTAAACTGTGTTCTCTTGAAATCATACGTTGAAGTCTCAAGCCCTGTACCTCAAGATGGAAGCTATTTGGAGATAAGGTCTTTAAAGAGGTGATTAAGTTAAAATGAGGTCATTAGCGTGAGGCCTGAATTCAATATGACTGGTGTCCTTATAAGAAGAGGAAGAGACACCAGGGGTGCACATGTACAGAGAGGTGATCAACCATGTGAAGAGGCATCAGGAAGACAGTCATCTGCAAGCCAAGGAAGAAACCTAAGAAGAAACCAACCCTGCCAAACCTTCATCTTGGACTTTTCCAGCATCTGGAACTGTGAGAAAATAAATTTCTGTTGTTTCAGTCACCTAGTTTATGGTAGTTTGTTATGGCAGCACTAGCAAACTAATGTTCCTACCAATGACTAGCTCCTCAGTTAATTAAGTTCAATTCCTTATCTCTATCTTTTTGTTGGAAGGTCTTTAAAAGAACCATATTTAACACCCGGGAATACTAGTTACTGATTATCTACAGTAAACCAACCGACTATGCTTAAAATCACCTCTGTATCACATGGCTAGGATACATAAGGTTTTCAATAGCTGTATTAATTGAATTTTAAACATTTCAGCTATTAAATAAAATCTCAAAATAACAAATTCTAAACTTGCCTACAACATTAATAAAAATACATAAAAGTATAAATTCTAAAGATCCAAAATATCATTACAAAGAAGCATTCTGTTAAAGCTATTTCCACATTTCTTCCATGGCAGAGAAAAAAGGCATCTTGTTGAGAAGAACTCTGTGTAATAAGCTTTCTCAGTTCCCATTCAAGTAGAAGTCATTCTCAAAAACAAAGAAACTTAATTATGTGTTATTTGCACTGTAGGCTAAAGAAAAGAACTGGGCTAAACTGTAGCTTAAATCTTTACAATCCTTTTATCTTAACATCAAGAGTAAAATTAACTTATTCTCATTTTATCTCAAACATCTCTACAATCTAAATTCCAAACTCTCCATTTTCGCTGTTTCTCCCAGATTCATATGTACTAAACTTTCCCCACCACACACACACACACACACACACAAGTTACAGACACAAAAGAACCAAAACTATAAGAAAAAAAGGAATATATGTAAGCTATATACCTAGAAAATTAAGTGCTACTCATTGCTCATCTAATGGACAAAAACACAAAGACTGAGACACAGAGCTATATCTCTTTCACATCAAAAACTTGCAGGCCAAGGAATGTGTGCTTTAGCAATATATTTATTTTGACAGAATTCTATTACAGCTAAGAAAATTAACCTATTGTCAGCTATATCTTACTTGCTATATGGGGTGTTGGGGGGAAGGGGTGGATAAGAAAGATGTGGATAAGGACAAGGTGATTCTCAGTTTAGTCCCAAAATCTCCTGAAGATGTTGCAATCCTCAAGATGTCACTCAGAGTCCACATGTAAGACTTTACTCACAGGCCATTTCTAGTCAGAAACATAATCCCTTTCCTCGCCTCCCCTGCTAATACTCACTTCTTGTCATCATCTCTATGATCAACTCAATAACCATTTAAGAAAAAAAAAATCAGATCTATAGATTCCTAAATGAACAAAAGATACCACTATGTTCTCGTATCTTAACAGCACATAAATATCACCACATTTTTTAAATTAAAGTTTAATGAGGGACATAGAAAATGGTAAATCTCAGTGCTTAGGAAACTTGTTTAAGGATAGGTATTATATGAATCAAGAATCAAGTAAGAAAAAAAAGCATTTTTATGATTGAGGAATGTATTTCTATGAAGAGAGAGAGAGAGAGAATATTTAAAATCAGAACACTCCTGGGAAATTCAGAATATATAATTAAAATATGAAATGACTTTTAAAAATCAATCTAGGCATAGATATATTTCATAGGTAAGTGTAACAAGGTTCTTCTAACAGTGGCTAAAAGATGAGCGTTACTCCAGAAATAAAGACCCGAGCTCAGCTTCGAAAGCCTAACTGCCTCCTCTAATATGTGACTATTCATCTTGCTTGCCTTTTTGTCAGACCCAACCTAGATGAAAAGATAAAGTCTGGTGGGGAAAAGATAAAGTCTGGTGGGGAAAAGAGGTCCCATCAGTCTGGATTATCCAACTGTGTACCCAAAGGTTGAAACTCATCCAAAAGCAACATAGTGAAGTTCCACATTTAGTTAAGAGAGATAATAGGAAAAAAGAGATTTAGGTCCCATCAATATAAAACCCTTAAAAGTGATATACCCAAAAACAAACCAAAAAAGGCTAGGTATCAATGAAAAGATGAAAAAAGAAACTGGATATTGAACAAGTAGTAATCTCAGAATGAGTCTCTGTGTTAGCTATATGCTATAAGACAATTAATAGTGTAAATAAAAGATAATGCATTTTTTCCCCCTAGATTGCTAGATCCCTAAACACCAAGACCATACAAATATTTTGGAGAGAAATGTAATATAGGCATTGGAAGTAATGCCACTTTTGCCCCCTTTAATTAATTACAAAGTTCTTTGTCTTCAAAGAGTAAATTTTAAATATTGGCATATAATCACTGTTGCCATACATGTAAAAGAAACCTTTAATATAAAAAAAAATAGAAAAAAATCAGTAGGCATTCTTTCAGAAATAAATGTAGTTCACATATAATAATACCTCCAGAGAATCCACATTCGTGGAGTTACTTACTACGAGGAGTATAGTCTGTACACCTAACACATGAGTTACCTGAGTGTCTGTTCTCATAAATATTCAACCACTTATACTAAATAATGGAACACAAGTAATTTTTTTAAAGTGTTTCATGGTTAAGTGGAGATATTTTAACTAAAGAATAAAATGTCATGTGGCCCCAAAGAAGATTCCTTTTGGCATTCTTTTTCTGCCCTGCAAGGTTTTCTGAAAGATATGAATCAAAATCAAGTTACTATCTAAGTAACACCCTGAGTTCCGGTTTTTAATTAAAGTTTTAGTAATAGGAAAACACTTTGCAACTCTAAATATGGGAGAGAACTTAATTAAATGTATAATTTTTAAAATTCCTTAAACAGCCTGAGTACTCTTTCTAAAACATGAATCAGATCATATCACTTCCCTGCTTAAAAAGTCTTTCAATGGCTTTTCTTGGTCAGAGGATAAAATACAAAATCCTTAAAATGGGTTCTAAAGTCTCATATCAACTGGCCCCTTCTTGTGTTATTCTTCCCCCCTTGGATCTCAGTACTTTATGCACACTGGTCTTGCAGTTCCTTGATGACAAGAATACCTTTGCCTATTTCAAAACTTCTTCACGTGTAATTGTTTCTTTTGCTTGGCTTAAAAATCATTTCCCCAGAGATGCCTTCTCCAATACCTTATTCACAATATAAATCCAATCACCCTGAATCACAGCAGTTCTCAAAGTGTGAACTGTGAATTCACAAGAACCTTTCAAGGAGTCCACAAAATCAAAACTATTTTCATAATAATACAAAGAAGTTATTTGCCTTTTCAACATGTTAACATTTGCACTTGTAGTACAAAAGTAAGACTGCGTATACTGCTGGCTACAATCAAGGTAACGGAATCAAAATGTACTAGTAGTCATGTATTCTTCACCTTCACCCATGCTGTATTTTTTTTAAAGCCAGTTTCATTTAATTTCATTAAATCTTGAACTTCGAGTACAGTTTTATAAAAATATTGTGTATGACAAAATGCATTCAATTTGTGGTGATAAACACATAAAGCACTTCTACTGCATATAGAAGTATGTCTCAAGGAAAAAGCATCTGTGTGATTTTGAGTTATGAGCTGAAGTAGACTTTTTTCCACGGAACACAATTTTTACTTCAAAAAATGACTGTAGACAAATTGTGGTTATTCCAACTTAGGTATCCGGCAGAAATTTTTTAGAAAATGAACAAAATGAGCCTGACACTTCAAAGAAAATATTTGACGTATTTGTTGCCAATGATAAAATTGAAACTTTTAAGTGAAAATTAGACTTTTGCAAAAAGCTTCCCAATAATTAAAAATTTTTCTCATGAAATTGATGGTGATATTAACAAATGTGATTTTTTTTTTACATCATATGATGAAATGTCAACATTTGAAAGATCTGCATGACTCAATGAACAAATATTTTCCAAATGTTCATGCAAGATGTTACAAAATCATGCAAAGGTAAAAGATCCATTCAAACTTTAAGGACAAAAGATGATCCTGGTTGACATGTAGAGAATGGGAAAGGGAAAGAAGAATGGAAGCTAGTCGTATCAAATTTATCCTTCTCTCTTGGACTGTTATTTTTTCTTATACTTATTATTCCCAAAAGGATGTTTTCTCTATTTTCTTAAAGAACTATGAAGATATTGCAAATCTCAGGGAGGGCCACTTCCAAGAGAATACAACAAGACTGTCCATGATTATTTTTAACACTGAGACCTTCACACTTATTTATTCAGAATTCAATTACTATATACTAATTATAAAAATAAACTGATCACATCATCATCCATCATTCGCATTTCTTTTTACTGATCTCCTTTATCGTCACCTTCTTAGTCCTTGACTCTCTTCCCTTATTATTTTTTTCCTTTCCATTCTCACTGTCCATCAACTTATTTAACACACAATTTCCACTTATATCAATATAGGCTCTATATATTCCTAGGCCAAATTTAATTCAGGGGTACCGTTTTAGCACATATCATCATCAATAAAAGTTCTGCCAAATAGAAAAAGGTTTGGAAAAGGCTGTTATATAAACTAGCCTTGATTATGGCTGGTTTAAAGGCCCAGGGTCAAATAAAGGAAGCTTCTGAAAAGTTTTACAATCTAATTTCTATTTTACTCTTATTCATGAAACAAGTTAAAATTATACATTAAATATGTATTATGAAATATTTGTTAAAGATGTGCATCAAAACATCATAAAGGAGGCGGAGCTAACCAAAACCTCATCAATCTGGCAATATTATCATTTTATTAATTATTAAAAACTTACTAAAAAATAATTTTCGATAAAATGTGCAGAGCATACTACATAAAAACAAAAGAGAGCAGCTTTTTTGCTTTAACAATTTGAACTAATTGCGCATAAAGGAGTAGGCTGTGGGTGAGATTTTCTTTTTAAACTCATGGCTGTTGTGAGTTACTTCTGAATGATTATACTTCATCTCTACTAGTACGGGTCTAACCTAAGAATCAACATTTGACAGAATTAAAATGATCAGTTTCACCTATTCACACAGTGTATGTACAACTGGCAATATAGACTAGAACCTGAGACTGGTTCACATGTAGTGAATTAACTATTTAAATAAAATGTTGGTCAGCAAATTAAGTAATTTGGGTGGCTAATTCCAGCAGAAACTTTTGAAATTTCACAAGTTTCTTATTTTAGAGAGTGGTATACTAAGCTTTTAAAGTTCACAAATTTCTCATTTTAGAAAGTAGTATACGACTCAGTCTCAATTTGACAGAAAGATTTTTTTAAGCTAATTTCAGAGCTGTCATTAAATTATTAAGAGCTAATATACTTCAAAAACCATATTAAATTCATTGTCAGATTCTAAAATAACTCAGGTACCTTATCCTGTCAATGAGAAATTATTCTTCATTCATTAAACACAACCTAACACGTACAATAAAGAATTTTCAATTATAAAGTGATTAAAATAGAACAAAGGCCTTTGAATTTTTCTTAAACGTATTCATCTCCAGGTTTTCAAAGAAAATTTTAAAAACCAAAATATTTAACTGTTAATGTTCCTGGACCCAATTCCACTGTGTGCATTCATGTGAGTGGAAGAGGGGGCACACTCAATTCTGACACTATCTACCTTGAGATAGCATCAGATTCCACAGGTTACGGGTTCAGTCCTACAAAAACGTCCCCACACCCACACCCATCCCCCATCTCAGATGCCAGTCGCAAGCCCAGGTTGTCACTTGTGCTTCTGACCAACCAGTTACAGATTGGCGATTCCAACAACCACCTCCTTGAATTTCAATTCAGAGGCCAATCATAAGTCCAGGTTGTTACCTGTACTTCTGACAGACCGGTTAAAAATCAGAGGTTTAATTTGCTAGAGTGGCTCACAAAACTCAGAGAAATATTTCACTTACTAGGTCACCAGTTCATTATAAAAAGATATAACTTAGCAACAGCCAGATGGAAGAGGTGCATAGGGCAAGGCAAGGGGAAAGAGCCAGGACCTTCCATGCCCTCTCCAGGCGGGCCACTCTCCCCAAATCTCCACGTGTTCACCAACCTGGAAGCTCTCCGAACCCTGTCCCTTTGGGTTTTTACGGGGGCTTTATTACATAGTCATGATGGCGACTGATTCAACCTCCAGGCTCTCTCCCCTCCCCAGGGGAGGTCAGGGAGTGGGAATGAAAATTCCAACCCTCTAAACACAAGGTTGGTTATCCTGGCAACCAGCCCCATGCTTAGGTGGGGTCTGAACGTCACCTTATTAACATACAAGAGACACCTTTGCCATTCTCACCACTTAGGAAATTCCAAGGGTTTTGGGAGCTGTGAGCCAGTAACTGTGGAAAAAGACTAAATATAGATGTGAAATATATTTTGGTCATCTAAATGACCAAATATATATTTCATATAAATCACAATACTGTATTAACCGTCTAACACTTCCAGAACTAAACACTTTACCAAACAAAAGGAAGGTAGAAACTAAATGTTCAGATAATGAAAAATAGTATTAAAGTTTCTCATAACCTATATAAGGTATAATCAAATTTATAAAGTCAAATTCTTAATGAAATCAAGAATATAATAAGTATGTAAAACAAATTACTTCAGTGACAAAGCAATTATGATATAATTCCCAGCCACCTAATCAAAATGGTATCTAACTATATTACTTACGTAATAGATGGATCCACTTGTTTGTAAGCATGAGCAGCACAAGACCCACAGTACGTATACCCTGCATGGCTACAAAACAAAAAAATGTTTAACTTAATCATCAGATTCAAAATCAAGTTATTCGGGGAAAAAAAAAACTTTTGAAAGAAATCTAATAATTATGGTAAACATTATGCGTACAGATTAAAAAGCAATGTATTGATAGATAATGATGCAACTTCTAGAAGATAACAGGGAACACATCATTGTTCTGTGTTCCATTGTTATTTTATTTTATTTATTTATTTATTTTTGGGGGGGGCCATGCTGCACAGCATGCGGGATCTTAGTTCACCAACCAGGGATCAAACCCATGCCCCCTGCAGTGGAAGCATGGAGTCTTAACCACTGGACCGCCAGGGAAGGCCCCCTGTGTTCCAATTTTAAATGTTAAAAAGTATTTGGTCTGAAGGAAAATTATATTTGGAAATATTCAAGGCTTATTTGAAGTTGCTAATGTAACATTAATAATATATGAGCTCTTAACATTCCTCTTCAACACCATTAACAGACTATTACATACATAAAAATGATAAGACCAAGTCAAATCAGAGCAAAACAAATAATCTACAAGAAACAACTCACGTCCCTCTGTGTCTTTAGTGGTAGGAGAATTGACCTGACCTTCTGTGTATTATGCCTTTCATTTTCTCTCCCTACTGCTCATCCCATCCTTTTCCTCCTCTGGTCTCAGCTTTACATCGGTTCTCTGATCACCCGTACAATGACTTTGTTTCAGAACTTCATTTTTCTTTCTTGACTCAAGCTATGGGGGTCTAGAAATATTTCCCTTAATGCTTACTATTTAGTGTACGGCCAGTAAATGTTTAACAAATGGCTCTGCAGGAAAAAACTGTATACATATGTACATAAGCTTATTATAAATTTTACTGAAATAAAGAGAGACATATCACACAACTGACAAACAATGAAAAAATACAAAATACTCTTTACTGCAAATTCAGCTTAGGCAATTGATTGTCCCAGAATGCTTTCACTGATGGTAGCTGAACTCTTTAACCCACAGCCAAGCAATGGCTGCAAATGACAAGAGTGAAATAATGAAGACATATGTCTGAATTTCACTCATTCAACAACGACTTGAATGACTTCTTTGCTTATTAGACAATAGTTTTTCAAATACTGGAAAGCATATTTCTTTCCTCATTTTTTTGTGCTTGTCACAGTGTAAAGGTTACAGACATAACATAATTTTAAGTTTCATCTGCCTTATTAACCTTTCCCCATTACTTTTCTTGAGTATAGACAATCAACAAAAAATAAAGTCCTGATTTATAGCAATCTGTCTATTAATGTGGAGTAAATCATTCCCATCATGGACAATCTCAAGATGCACAGTAAACTGAAAAGACAAAACACAGACTGGGAGAAAATATTTGTAAAGCATATATCTGACAAAGGATTTATATCTAAATATATAAAGAAAAAGCATATATCTGATAAAGGATTTATATCTGAATATATAAAGAAATTTCAAAACAACCTAACACTTTAAAAAATATAGGTAACTGTTTTACAAGACAAAAAGAATTCTGAAGATTGGTTGCACAACAATGTGAATGCACTTAACACTACTATATAAATGGTTAAAAGTAGTTAAGATGGTAGATTTTATGTTACTACAATTTTTTTTAATTTTTAAATAGGAAAAGATGTAAACAGATACTTTCATCAAAAAATACACTGGGATGGCAAAAGACACACAAAAGAAGGCTCTACATCAGTTAGTCATTAAGGAGAGGCAAATTAAAACCACAATGAGCTACCACTAAACACCCACTAGAATAAGCTAAAATGAAAATGAGTGACCATACCAAATGTGGCAAGGATATAGAACTGAAACTCAGTCTGTAGGAAATGTAAAATGGTACAACTACTTTGGAAAATGGTTTGGCAATTTCTTTAAAAAAAAAAAAAAAAAAAAGCTAAACATACTTCTGCCATAAAACTCCTGCCAGCTATTCCACTCCTAAAAAAAAATATATATATATATATATATATATATTTAAGCATTATGTGCACACAAAGATTTGTACACAAATATTCATCCCATTTTTATTTGCAAGAGCCAAAAACGGAAAGAGCCAAATGTCCCTCAAAAGGTGAATGGATAAACAAATTAAAGTATATCCACACAATGAAATAACTCTTCAGCAATAGAAAGGAATGAACTATTGACACATTCAAAATAATTATGGTAAAAAAATAAATATGCTGAGTGAGAGAAGCCAGACAAAAAGAGTTCCTACCATATGATTCCATTTAAATACTTCTACAATAAAAAAATTTTTTAAAGAATATGTATGTATAAAACTGAGTCACTTGCTGTACAGGAGACTGGCACAACATTGTAAATCAACTCTACTTCAATTAAAAATAAAAATAAATAATTCCAAATAAATAATTAGAAAATAAGAACTAATCTATAGTGACAGAAAGTAAATCAGTGGATGTGAGAGGGTGGGAGAAGGGCAGAGAGGGAAAGAAGGGCACAAGGAAACTTCTGAAGATGATGAATATGTTCATTATCTTAATTGTGGTAATGATTTCACAGGTGTATACATATTTCAAACTTATCAAACTGCATACTTTATATGCAGCTGAATGTTAATCACACCCCAGTAAAGCTCTATTTTAAAAATGATACTCATCTGATATAGACACAGAAAAAGAGATTCACATAAGTCAATCACAACCATACAAGATAGTAGGGTCCTTAATTAGGAGTAAAGTAATATGGGACATATGCTAGGCACACTGAAATCACTGAGGCTTTATTGGTCAGATTAATGGTAGTCACTCCATCCTTACACCTCTGTCAAGGGAGCCTATCAAGTTGCCTGAATATAGCAATATTCTCACAACCCACTCTAATCTTAGCCAGAAGGTAATACAAGTTGTTCTGTGGCTCAGCAAATTCAGTTTTGCTGTCATCCTGTACTGATCTTGATATTCTAGGCTAACCAGGGGCTCTATTTTAACCAGTTATGTCCCCAATCTTCCAGTCCCCAAGATGCCAATACCAACTACTTCAGATACTTAATACCTGTTCCTCATCTGAACATCACTGGCTCCTGTCAGTTCAGATATGCACTATCTTGCCTGCCCATGCAGACCTTAAAAACCATCTGATCCATCTGGATCCGCCCTGGTCTGTCACAAACCTGAATGACATTCAGATTTTCAACACTGCTTTGCTCTCAGCTGTCACTCACTTCACATCCCTCCACTTCTCAATCCTTACTCTTCTTGAATTTAAAGGCCCTGAACCCCGATCTATACTCCGATCTCTAAATCAACCTGTCTTTGTACTCTGAGTCTCTCCCAGTTTTACCAACGCTGTTCCTACCCAAGCTCAGTTCTTAAATGCCAGAAAGGCTTCTTAGAAACGTTAGATTCTTGAAGTACAGGTAGGAAAGAAATAGTAAGTAGAAGGGTAAGGGCATGAAGGGAATAAAGCCTGAAGGAAAAACATGAGCAAATGTCCAAGTGTATGATGTAAATGAGAAAATATGAAATTGGCCTGAATGGAACAAGAGAGTAATGTTAAGCCAGAGTCAGACAGAGGAGTCTGGGCTTGATAAAACAAGTTACTGAAAAACTGCTGTATGCTCTTGGAACAGGGGAGTGACAATATGAAACTGTTATCATGTACTGAAAAACACAAGCACAAAGGACGTGTTAGAGGCAAGAGGAGTTACATGAAGCTCTCTTGGAAACTGTGGCGTGAGGTAGTAATATCATGGTCTAGGTCTAGAATGGTGTCAGTGCCAGTGGGAAATGAGAAATCAATGCTCTAGGGTCTAGAAGGAAACAGTGACATATCTTAGTGACCAAGTAGGAGGAGGAAGAAGAGGACAGTTATCATGATGGTGATAAATGAGTGCTTACTGCATCTCAGGCACTCTTCTACGTAACTCAAAGCATTACTTTTAATCCTAACAACTCTATGAAATAGGAATTATTATTCTTTTCATTTTATAGATGAAGAAACTAAAGCAGAAAGGTTAAGAAACTTGCTCAAGGTCATAACAGATAGTAAGTGGCACTCCAGGATATAAAGCCAGGCAGTAGAGCTCCAGAACCCATTCTTAAGCACCGTAAGAGACCTTTACATAGTTCAAGGAAGAAGGGAAGGAGTCCATGGAGTAGGAAAAGCAACAAGCCTAACAACTGGAAAATACTTACAGAATCATATATCCTGTAAGACTACAAGCAAGGATGATAGTTTTGAAAACACGATTAACTAAGGTAAACTTGTTTCATAACAAGAACTTAGATTTCATGGTTTCAGTCCTTTTTGAAGCTGAAGGTTTAAAAGTCTGCTTGACCTAAAGACAACATAGTGGCAAAAGGAGAGGAAGATTCTTTTACCTTTTTTAAAATTTTATTTATTTATTTATTTTATACAGCAGGTTCTTATTAGCTATTTATTTTATACATCTTAGTGTATATATGTCAATCGCAATCTCCCAATTCATCCCACCACCACCACCACCCCACCCCCGCTTTCCCCCCATGGTGTCCATACATCTGTTCTCTACATCTCTGTCTCTATCTCTGCCTTGCAAACCAGTTCATCTATACCATTTTTCTATATTACACAAATATGCGTTAATATACGATATTTCTTTTTCTCTTTCTGACTTCACTCTGTATGACAGTATCTAGGTCCATCCACGTTTCTACAAATGACCCAATTTCATTCCTTTTCCTGACTGAGTAATATTCCATTGTATATATGTACCACATCTTCTTTATCCATTTGGCTGTCGATACGCATTTATGTTGCTCCCAATGACTTGGCTACTGTAAACAGTGCTGCAATGAACATTGGGGTGCATGTGAGTTTTTCAATTATGGTTTTCTCTGGGTATATGCCCAGTAGTGGGATTGCTGGGTCATATGGTAATTTTATTTTTACTTTTTTAAGGAACCTCCATACTGTTCTCCATAGTGGCTGTATCAACTTACATACCCACCAACATTGCAAGACGGTTCCCTTTTCTCCACAGCCTCTCCAGCATTTGTTGTTTGTAGATTTTCTGAGGGATACCCATTCTACCCAGTGTGAGGTGATACCTCACTGTAGTTTTGATCTGCATTTCTCTAATAATTAGTGATGTTGAGCAGCTTTTCAAGTGCCTCTTGGTCATCTGTATGTCTTCTTTGGAGAAATGTCTATTTAGGTCTTCTGCCCATTTTTGGATTGGGTTGTTAGTTTTTTTAACATTGAGCTGCATGAACTGTTTATATATTTTTGAGATTAATCCTTTGTCCATTCATTCGTTTGCAAATATTTTCTCCCATTCTGAGGGTGGTCTTTTGGTCTTGTTTATGGTTTCCTTTGCTGTGCAAAAAAGCTTTGAAGTTTCATTAGGTCCCATTTGTTTATTTTTGTTTTTATTTCCATTGCTTTAGGAGGTGGATCAAAAAAGATCTTGCTGTGATTTATGTCAAAGAGTGTTATTCCTATGTTTTCCTGTAACAGTTTTATAGTGTCTGGTCTTACATTTAGGTCTTGAATCCATTTTGAGTTTATTTTTGTATATGGTGTTAGGGGTATTCTAATTTCATTCTTTTACATGTAGCTGTCCAGTTTTCCCAGCACCACTTATTGAAGAGACTGTCTTTTCTCCATTGTATATCTTGGCCTCCTTTGTCATAGATTAGTTGACAATAGGTGCATGGGTTTATCTCTGGGTTTTCTATCTTGTTCCATTGATCTATGTTTCTGTTTTTGTGCCAGTACCATATTGTCTTCATTACTGTAGCTTTGTAGTATAGTCTGAAGTCATGGAGTCTGATTCCTCCAGCTCCGTGTTTTTCCCTCAAGACTGCTTTGGCTATTTGGGGTCTTTTGTGTCTCCATACAAATTTTAAGATGATTTGTTCTAGTTCTGTAAAAAACGCCATTGGTAATTTGATAGGGATTGCATTGAATCTGTAGATTGCTTTGGGTAGTATAGTCATTTTCACAATATTGATTCTTCCAATCCAAGAACTTAGTATATCTCTCCATCTGTTGGTATCATCTTTAATTTCTTTCATCAGTGTCTTACAGTTTTCTGCATACAGGTCTTTTGTCTCCCTAGGTAGATTTATTCCTAGATATTTTATTCTTTTTGTTGCAATGGTAAATGGGAGTGTTTCCATAATTTCTCTTTCAGATTTTTCATCATTAGTGTATAGGAATGCAAGAGATTTCTGTGCATTAATTTTGTATCCTGCAACTTTACCAAATTCATTGATTAGCTCTAGTAGTTTTCTGGTGGCATCTTTTGGATTATCTATGTATAGTATCATGTCATCTGCAAACAGAGACAGTTTTACTTCTTCTTTTCCAATTTGTATTCCTTTTATTTCTTTTTCTTCTCTGATTGCCGTGGCTAGGACTTCCAAAACTATGTTGAATAATAGTGGCGAGAGTGGACATCCTTGTCTTGTTCCTGATCTTAGGGGAAATGCTTTCAGTTTTTCACCGTTGAAAATGATGTTGGCTGTGGGTTTGTCATATATTGCCTTTATTATGTTGAGGTAGGTTCCCTCTATGCCCACTCTCTGGAGAGTTTTTATCATAAATGGGTGTTGAATTTTGTCAAAAGATTTTTCTGCATCTATTGAGATGATCATGTGGTTTTTATTCTTCAATTTGTTAATATGGTGTATCACATTGATTGATTTGCATATATTGAAGAATCCTTGCATCCCTGGGATAAATCTCACTTGATCGTGGTGTATGATCCTCTTAATGTGTTGTTGGATTCTGCTTGCTAGTATTTTGTTGAGGATTTTTGCATCTATATTCATCAGTGATATTGGTCTGTAATTTTCTTTTTTTCTAGTATCTTTGTCTGGTTTTGGTATCAGGGTGATGGTGGCCTCATAGAATGAGTTTGGGAGTGTTCCTTCCTCTGCAATTTTTTGGAAGAGTTTGAGAAGGATGGGTGTTAGCTCTTCTCTAAATGTTTGATAGAATTCACCTATGAAACCATCTGGTCCTGGACTTTTGTTTCTTGGAAGATTTTTAGTCACAGTTTCAATTTCATTACTTGTGATTGGTCTGTTCATATTTTCTGTTTCTTCCTGGTTCAGTCTTGGAAGGTTATACCTTTCTAAGAATTTGTCCATTTCTTCCAGGTTGTCCATTTATTGGCATAGAGTTGCTTGTAGTAGTCTCTTAGGATGCTTTGTATTTCTACGGTGTCTGTTGTGACTTCTCCTTTTTCATTTCTAATTTTATTGATTTGAGTCCTCTCCCTCTTTTTCTTGATGAGTCTGGCTAATGGCTTATCAATTTTGTTTATCTTCTCAAAGAACCAGCTTTTAGTTTTATTGATCTTTGCTATTGTTTTCTTTGTTTCTATTTCATTTATTTCTGCTCTGATCTTTATGATTTCTTTCCTTCTACTAACTTTGGGTTTTGTTTGTTCTTCTTTCTCTAGTTCCTTTAGGTGTAAGGTTAGATTGTTTACTTGAGATTTTTCTTGTTTCTTTAGGTAGGCTTGTATAGCTATAAACTTCCCTCTTCGAACTGCTTTTGCTGCGTCCCATAGGTTTTGGATTGTCATGTTTTCATTGTCATTTGTCTCTAGGTATTTTTTGATTTTCTCTTTGATTTCTTCAGTGATCTCTTGGTTATTTAGTAACGTACTGTTTAGCCTCCATGTGTATGTCTTTTTTATGTTTTTTTCCCTGTAATTTATTTCTAATCTCATAGCGTTCTGGTCGGAAAAGATGCTTGATATGATTTCCGTTTTCTTAAATTTTCCAAGGCTTGATTTGTGACCCAAGATGTGATCTATCCTGGAGAATGATCTGTGCGCACTTGAGAAGAAAGTGTCATCTGCTGTTTTTGGATGGAATGTCCTATAAATATCAATTAAATGTATCTGGTCTGTTGTGTCATTTAAAGCTTGTGTTTCCTTATTAATTTTCTGTCTGGATGATCTGTCCACTGGTGTAAGTGAGGTGTTAAAAGTCCCCCACTATTATTGTGTTACTGTCTATTTCCTCTTTTATAGCTGTTAGCAGTTGCCTTATGTATTGAGGTGCCTCTATGTTGGGTGAATATATATTTATAACTGTTATATCTTCTTCTTGGATTGATTCCTTGATCATTATGTAGTGTCCTTCCTTGTCTCTTGTAACATTCTTTATTTTAAAGTTTATTTTATCTGATGTGAGTACTGCTACTCCAGCTTTCTTTTGATTTCCATTTGCATGGAATATCTTTCGCCATCCCCTCACTTTCAGTCTGTATGTGTCCCTAGGTCTGAAGTGGGTCTCTTGTAGACAGCATATATACGGGTCTTGTTTTTGTATCCATTCAACCGGCCTGTGTCTTTTGGATGGAGCATTTAATCCATTCACAGTTAAGGTAATTATCGATATGTATGTTCCTATGACCATTTTCTTAATTGTTTTGGGTTTGTTTTTTTTTTTTTTTAATTATGAGCATTCTTTTTTTTTCTAGAACTAAGTTTCCAGTTTTTTTAATTTATTTTTATTTTTGGTATGTGTTGGGTCTTCATTTCTGTGCAAGGGCTTTCTCTAGTTGCGGCGAGCGGGGGCCACTCTTCATCGCGGTGCGCGGGCCTCTCACTGTCGCGGCCTCTCTTGTTGCGGAGCACAGGCTCCAGAGGCGCAGGCTCAGTAATTGTGGCTCACGGGCCCAGTTGCTCCGTGGCATGTGGGATCTTCCCAGACCAGGGCTCGAACCCGTGTCCCCTGCATTGGCAGGCAGATTCTCAACCACTGCGCCACCAGGGAAGCCCCTGGGTTTGTTTTTGTAGGTCCTTTTCTTCTCTTGTGTTTCCCACTTAGAGAAGTTCCTTTAGCATTTGTTGTAGAGCTGGTTTGGTGGTGCTGAATTCTCTTAGCTTTTGCTTGTATGTAAAGCTTTTGATTTCTCCATCAAATCTAAATGAGATCCTTGCTGGGTAGAGTAATCTTGGTTGTAGGTTCTTCCCTTTCATCACTTTAAATATATCATGCTACTCCCTTCTGGCTTATAGAGTTTCTGCTGATAAATCAGCTGTTAACCTTATGGGACTTCCCTTGTATGTTATTTGTCATTCTTCCCTTGTTGCTTTCAATAATTTTTCTTTGTCTTTAATTTTTGTCAATTTGATTACTATGTGTCTCAGCGTGTTTCTCCTTGGGTTTATCCTGCCTGGAACTCTCTGCGCTTCCTGGAGTTGGGTGGCTATTTCCTTTCCCATGTTAGGAAAGTTTTCAACTATAATCTCTTCAAATATTTTCTCGGGTCCTTTCTCTCTCTCTTCTCCTTCTGAGACCCCTATAATGCGAATGTTGGTGTGTTTAATGTCGTCCCAGAAGTCCCTTAGGCTGTCTTCATTTCTTTTCGTTCTTTTTTCTTTATTCTGTTCCGTGGCAGTGATTTCCACCATTCTGTCTTCCAGGTCACTTCTATCCGTTTTTCTGCCTGAGTTATTCTGCTATTGACTCCTTCTAGTGTATTTTTCATTTCAGTTATTATATCGTTCACCTCTGTTTGTTTTTTAATTCTTCTAGGTCTTTGTTAAACGTTTCTTGCATCTTCTCGATCTTTGCCTCCATTCTTTTTCCGAAGTCCTGGATCATCTTCACTATCATTATTCTGAATTCTTTTTCTGTAAGGTTGCCTATCTCCACTTCAGTTAGTTGTTCTTCTGGAGTTTTATCTTGTTCCTTCATCTGGTACATAGTCCTCTGCTTTTTCATTTTGTCTCTCTTTCTGTGAATGTGGTTTTCATTCCACAGGCTGCAGGATTGTAGTTCTTACTGCTTCTGCTGTCTGCCCTTGGATAAGGCTATTTAAGAGGCTTGTGCAAGCTTCCTGATGGGAGGGACTGGTGGTGGGTAGAGCTGGGTGTTGCTCTGGTGGGCAGAACTCAGTAAAACTTTAATGCTTGTCTGCTTGTCTGCTGATGGGTGGGGCTGAGTTCCCTCCCTGTTGGTTGTTTGGCCTGAGGCGACCCAGCACTGGAGCCTACAGGCTCTTGGCGGGGCTAATGGTGGACTCTGGGAGGCCTCACACCAAGAAGTACTTCCCAGAGCTTCTGCTGTCAGTGTCCTTGTCCCCACGGTGAGCCACAGCTGCCCCCTGCCTCTGCAGGAGACCCTCCAACACTAGCAGGTAGGTCTGGTTCAGTCTCCCCTGGGATCACTGCTCCTTCTCCCTGGGTCCTGATACACACACTACTTTGTGTGTGCCCTCCAAGAGTGGAGTCTCTGTTTCCCCCAGTCCTGTTGAAGTCCTGCAATCAAATCCCACTAGCCTTCAAAGTCTGAGTCTCTGGGAATTCCTCCTCCCGTTGCCAGACCCCCAAGTTAGGAAGCCTGACCTGGGGGTCAGAACCTTCACTCCAGTGGGTGGACTTCTGTGGTATAAGTGTTCTCCAGTTTGTGAGTCACCCACCCAGCAGTTATGGCATTTGATTTTATTGTGATTGCGCCCCTCCTACCGTCTCATTGCGGCTTCTCCTTTGTCTGTGGATGTGGGGTATCTTTTTCGGTGAGTTCCAGTGTCTTCCTGTCGATGATTATTCAGCAGTTAGTTGTGATTCCTGTGCTCTCACAAGAGGGAGTGAGCGCACATCCTTCTACTACTCCGCCATCTTGAATCAATCTCCCAAGGACAGGGAGAGTCTTAACTTAGATAGAGAATACACTGCAGTGTATCTAGTTTTTGATCATTAAGCATACCCCATACTCACTTATCCCCCACAGTGAGGAACTCTACCTCATGAAAGGACCAAGGTCACAGTCAAAGAAGAGAATTTGTAATACTTTCCTTTACCCTGGCCCAGATATATGGTAATGAATAAAGCCATAGTAATAATCATCAACTCTCACCACTAATCCTCTGTTCCTACACCCTTCTCTTGCTAACAGAATCTATAACTCTACATGTATGTGGAAACAGGTTCCAGTAAGGAATCACTCACAATAAAGGAGGCTTCGCTAAGGGAATGGCTACATTTTTTTCTTTAGTCGTTCTGCATAATAGCCAGAAGAGCAATGAAAATTTGAGCTCTACAGATATTTGAATATGCATCATAAAAGTGTGTCCAAGTCAGTCTTTTTAAAGTTCTTAAAACCTTTAATACAAAGTCATCCCTGCTAGCTGTTACAGGTAACTCTGATTCTCAATGTAACTTCTCATGTAAACAAATACAAAATTATACTATTATTATATCTATAATTTGTCATTAGGCTAAAACCATACCTCTAAAAACTGATCTTTCTTTTAACATAGAGTACTTTTGCTTCTTCCTTTACACCTACGCAGCAGACCCTTTGCATCAGCAAGTTCAGCTCCTAACCTACCAGAATTTCTGTGCCCCTCAGAGAGCTGCAATTAAATGAGGAGGATGCAAGGTCACTGTCCACAATCATTCACTAGCTAAGTGACAGTTTCCCATACAGCAACCTTGCAGTGTGGTATAATTTAAATTCCTACCTCAGGAAAATTACTAATCACTACATCACATGGACTTTCACTTATATCAACTATGAATGCCAAGAGTCTACTAAACATTCTGAGAGGCTTTTCATCAAAGTGGATATAGGGAATAATAAAAGAACACTTACTTGAATTCAACAAAGTCAGATTTCCGTAGTCCTAATTCTACTGAATAGCAGGAAAAATGCAAAATAAAAGACTGCCCTAGATGAAATGAGAAGATTGGACCAGATGAAATGAGATCTCCTCCAGCAATAAGCAAAGTTTGTAACCTTAAGTTAAAATATGATCTACAAACCTAGAAACTAAATTTAAAAACACCTGTAAACGTACAGGATCAACCTGAATGACAACTGGCCCCAAACAGTTTACAGAAGCAGCAACCTCCATCTCAATTTTATTTTGCTGCACCTAGCCTTTTATTCTTTTCTTTCACAGGCACTGCTCAATGGCCCTAAAGATTCCTGCTTCAATAAAAAAGTCAGTAAATGATTATATCCAAAAAATATCCAGGTAAAACAGTCATTATTTAGAATATTTTATTTTTACAAATGGAATCTCACAAACATTAAGTAAACAATATTATGAGCTAAAAAGTCAAGTAAGAATAAACTAACCACAATGTTGCATATTTAGGGGTTTTTTTTTACTGCTAGAGTATATATGATTTGAGATATTGCCATGAATAACCTACCAGTCCTTCTTAATCTTAACAAGACTGGGAAAGTCTTGATGGTTTCTACCAGATTTAGCTCGAACTCCATGCTAATGCGAGGAGCTTGTCTTCTGGCCTATCATTCACACAGGGCACATCTGCTTTCACTATGTGAAAGGAAACAAGACAAAACCAAAACAAAGCCAAACAAGCACACAACACAACACAGAATGCACTATGAGACTGTTTAGAAGATTGTTTGTTAACATTAACAAGGACTGCAAATCTCCAGTAACTTAAATTAACTAGATAATTTATGAAGATTCATTGTCTCATGACATGCACTGGTAGAGCTCTACAGGTATGCTTCAGTATATACAACCTGATCTTCTATATAAATGTTTCTTAGTTTTTAAATTTTTTAAACAGGTTTTTTTTATACTAAAGGTATAATGTACACAGTAAAAAAGTCAAACCGTAAAAAAAGGTACACAACGAAAAGTGAAAGTATCCTTTATTCCATACTATTCCTACTAGGTTAACCACTAAGAAATCAAATTCTGCTTTAAATATATGGCCTTCAATATTCATTGTCTGTGCTTGACAGTAAAAAATAATTTCATCATGTAAATTAAGCCCCTTCCACAATTATCTGCTTATATTTTTATATTCAATAAGATGTTTCTTAAGTGATGCATACCTGTACAGCTCCATTCTAAGGGTTGCTGAGTTATTCCTGAATACTGCAAGATAAACAACAATTTTGGCATCAAGGTATCTGGCAGTCATGGTAAGAAGGCTTCTGGAACTCCTCCTAGCTCATGAGATCATTTCAATATATATCCCAGGGCCACATACTGTCTCCTGTGCCTCAATATAAGTAAGATAGTTCCAAATGCAACTAAAAGATATTTTTTAGTCAAATTAAATTCTTTTGAATCCCTCTCCTAAATGTGCCTGGTTATGTTATATAGATTAGAATTCATTAAAATTGATCAACAGTTGGTTTATGGGTCAATATTTAATCATTTAATGATGTCAACAATAAATGACATTATTCTATTTAATCTACATCCATATAAAAATAAGCAAACTGTTTAAGCATTTTCAAAAGTGTGCTATCTAGGTTCTGAGTTTGTTTTTTTAAGGTTCCCCTTGTATGATTTATTCCTATGAAGGCAAAATCTAAGAAAGGTGGTCCCAGAGAGCTAGAATTTATAAAATTTTAAAAGTATGTTTTTGATTTGAAATAAAAGTAGAAATCTTAAAATTTTAAGTTGTCTAATTACTATATAAGCTCGTTCTTACAAAGACCCTTTTGTGCCTATAGAACAAGAAAATATTTGTTGTTGCTTTTCTACCTTAAAAAAAAAAAAAGGTAACTCTGGAAAGGAAAATATAATAAGATGGAAACCATATAATAAGATGAACTTGACTATATTTAAAGTTTTCATATATTAACAAAGTAGAAATTGCCTATACATACATAAATGTAACTACAAAGTCACTATATAGCAGAAACATGCACACCAAAGCCAAAACTATTTTCAAATATTCATTTTAAAACCTAAGGTAACTTGGAAATCTTTTACAAATTAATATATTTGTAACGTAGACTCAAACATTTCATTTCCCAGGGCATTTCCAAACATTTCAGTTTAAAACTAACTACAAGAAGCAAACAAGTCTAACTACTTTTTCATGAATAACTAACTTCATTTTAATTTTATGTTGATTCAGCTCAGCTCCCACATTTAGAGTAAGTTTTAACTAGGAAGGTAGTATACCATAATAGTCAAATACCAGCAAAGTAATGGGAATGACAATAAAACATATCTCATGAGATGCTATAAAGAGATGATTACTAATCCAC
Source organism: Balaenoptera physalus (assembly GCF_965194825.1). Lineage (NCBI taxonomy): Eukaryota > Metazoa > Chordata > Mammalia > Artiodactyla > Balaenopteridae > Balaenoptera > Balaenoptera physalus. The sequence goes on along the minus strand of NC_138894.1, from coordinate 72,556,563 downwards.
TGTTTCTCACCCAACCAAGGATCTCACTTACACAAATTTCCCAACTTATCCTTGCATCAATTTTTCTTTCTCTACTGGATCATGTCATCAACATTATAAACACTTTAATATCTCCCACCTTAAATAAAAATTCTCCCCGACACCATATTCCCATTGCCCGATTTCCTTGATTTATAGCAAAATTTCTCAAAAAAACTATCTATACTCACTGTCTTCATTTCCCTCCTTGATTCTTTCTTGAACCCACTCCAACTGTGCTTTCATCCCCACCACCCCATAGAAATTGTTCTTATTAAAATAACCAGCAATCTCCATAGTATCCAATTATCAATTATCAATCCTCATCTTATTTGACTTCTTGACAGAATTTGACACACCTGATCATCTTTTCCTCCCTGACACATTTTCATCCTTTTGTCTCCCAGAGACTTCACTCACTCTTGGTTTTCCTCCTTCCCCACTGGTCCTCCTTCAAAATCTCCTTTGCAAATACTCATCTTCATCGTGACCTCTAAATTAAGCTGGCTTGCCTAAGGGCTTGGTCTTTGAACCTCTTCTCTTCTCTGTTTTACTCCCGAGGCAACCATGTCTGATTAAAGTTACACACTTAGCTGTGTTAAGTGTGATATGCCAACACAGCCTAGCCCTTCTTCCCTGTACTCCAGATTCATATATCTAGCTGCCTCACTTGGATATCTAATAGGTATCTCAACATTAACACAGGCAGAATAAAATTTAGATTTTATATAAACACTTCAAATTCTACTCCCCACCTCCACCCTTGTTTTCTCCTTTAATTAGTACAAACCCCAATTCCATCCTTCCAATTTCACAAGCCCAAACTTAAGAGTCATCCTTGACTTGTTCTATTTTATTGGTCCTGCCTTCCAAATATCCAGAATATACAGCTTCTCATCACCTCCACCTCTAGCTCCCAGCCAAAGGCATTATGTAATCTCTTTTCTGTACTATAGTAATAAGCCTCCTAAATTGGACTCCTTGCCCCCACAAAACAGAAAGTTCATACAGCAGCAAGAATAATCCTTCTCGAACCTAAGTCAGATCATGTCACTTTGCTGCTCAAAACTTCTCATTACTTGCCTTATCACTTGGAATAAAAACCAAAGTTTTTATGTTCTCCTACAAAGCCTCCCTACAATCTAGCCCCCGCTGCCTACCTCATCCACTACTCTTCCCCATACACACACACCACTCCAGCTACACTGGCCTTGCTTTTCCTCAAACACATTAAGCGTATCCTGCCCCAGGGCTTTTGTCCTTGCTTCGTCCTCAACCTGAAACGCTTTTTCCCTGGGCATCTGCATAACCTCTCTCTCACATCATTTAGACTCAATTGTTACCTTATGAGGAAGACCTTTTCTTACTATCCTATCTAAACTAGCAACTCCCTACCCATACTGTCACTCTCAATCTTCTTATCTGCTTTATTTTTTCTTAGCACCCATCAGCACCTGACACAGAATATAATTATTTATTTACTGTCTGTCTTCCCCAAATACTAAAAGGCAAGCACCATGAGAGTAGTGATTTTGTTTTATTCAAAGAGCAGCACAAAGAAGAGTATCTGGCATTTAGCCTGGTAGATATTTGCTGAATAACAAAATAAGTAATAGCAAGTCATTATGCTAAAAGTTTTATAAAGATTAGCTCATTTAATCTTTGGAAAAACTATATGAAAGTAATACTATTATTCCAATTTTACCAAGGAGACAAAGGCACAAGAGATTAAATAACTTATATGTCACACAGTTGGTAAGTAGTATAGTCAGTTTCCTGAATCTTTTAAACGAGATGAAGTTAGACCATACAAATGGAGTATTTAACAAAAAGTTTGGCACAAAAAATACATAACATTTATGGAATACTTATTATGTGCCAAACATTAATGTAAGCTTTTTATGTGTATTTACTCATTTAATTCTCATATTGTTTAATAAGTGGTTGCTATTATTTTCACTATTTACTATTTATCAAGGTACCAACCTGAACTCAACAGAAGTCACATAAAAGATGCTGCTATGACAGAAATAGCACAAACTCCAACATTTACCAAATCAAAATTAACTGAATTCACATCATACACAGACACATAGTTAACTGTATGTTTGCTAGCCTGTAGTTCTCAAAAAGCCCTCTAACATAGACGAAATAGTCACAGATTTTCTTCATTAAAAAAAAAAATCTACCCCTCCCCTAAAAATCTGGCTGCTACTCCATACTGCACCATATTATGTTTAATCCATTTTTTATTATAAGTTTAAAATTATGTGATTAAAGTAGATCTTTTCAATGTTTAAAACAGAACTTATTCATTTGTACCAAATACTACTGAAATCACCAAGTTTATCTAATGTAAACAACTCTCTGTTTTAAAAGTCAGTTTTATTACCAAACGTAAAATTTGATATTTCTGCATCTGAGAAAATAAAGTAGCCAATTCCTTTATCCTTCAGTTAAAGTGAAAGCCACAGGAATCATGAAATTTAGTGAATATAACTTCTTCAGTTCAACACAGCATTTGATTTTTAATTTTTAATTCAATCCGTAGATACTCATTCTTTATTAATAATTAACATATGAAAGATTCTGGGTAAAGACCCTTAAAACTTACGGTGCAATAATGGCTCTAGCAGGTCTTTTTGTGGACTGTACTTGTGAAAGCCAACCTTCTAGCTGTGCATTCAGTTGCGGTCCTATAAAAAGAGAAGGAGAGAAACAGGAGTGAGCAAAGCAATACAGTACTAATAACCATACATGACACAAAGTCCTCACTGAACCTATTTGGAACTAAAATAGCTTAATGGGCAGTGGATCATCATTTTGGATGTTAACGTTTGAAACTTAACCAACTACAAAGTTTCTAGTAGCAAGCCGTATGATAAAAACAAGTACTGATTAAACAAAATTTGCTTTTATCCATCCACTTATTTATTTACAACCATCTTCATTCAAGAACAACAATACAATCTACAATTTGAGGCAATGATCAAACAAAATAAAACAAGAAAGAGAAAACTATAGTATATGAAAATAAGTGAGTATTTTTTTAGAGTACCAAAACCTGCCTTAATCACTAAAATCACATCCATGGAGTGATCATTACCACACTCAATGATCTTTCCTGCCATCCACTCCAGCCCCCTATTCCCATCACCATATAAATAACCAGTGTAACTACACCACCTCAAAAATCTCAATTTCAAGCATCTCACTCTCTTCACTTCCTATCATTCCAGTTCACGTCTAGAAATCTGTTGGAGTCACTTTTCCAACTGTCCTTCATCCTCTCTTCTTCACTTTTTATACCCATCCTGAGATTTGATGATCCATCACTATAATCACTCCCTTGCCTGTGGCCTCCCTCCTTTGCTCCTCTCTTCCTCCAGCGTAGTCAAATCATAGTTAAAACCAACCTTCCACTTAACAAAGCACCTCCATCTGAACAGCTGAATGAGACTGTAAAGATACACAACCATATGAACTTTGAAATTATACTCATAAATTACAGCAGATCCTTAGCAAACAAAGTTCAGAAATCATACCACGACAACCTAGTGAATTTGCTCACCTATCTTTAAGATAGAGAGTTACTTCATACAGCTTCTCTTTTTACCTTAAACCATCATCCCCTTCCCATTCCCATTCCCAACAGATGATCAAACTTTTCACTTTGTTAAGGAAAAACAAGCAGAATAACCAACCATCCTGGTTGCTCAGGACTTTGCCAGTTTTAGCACTGGAAGTCCTGCATCCTGGGAAACCTCCCAGTCTCAGGCAAACCTGAATGTTAGTCGCCCTAAATTCGGAAGAGAACTACTTCCTCTTCCCACCATTTATTCTGCTTTCTCTCCTGTTTCAACAAACTGTCCTTGCTCCTATCAAAAGCCAAACAAATTACTTCTGCACTGGATCTCACTTTGTTTTTCATACTCAAGGACTCTGCTCTTACAACTGTCTTTGTCTCCTGCACTAACTTTTCCCTTTTTACTAGATCATTATCATTACCGTGCAAATATGCAATACTAGCAAATTGATTTCCACTGTCCCCTTTTTCTCCGGCTCTCTCTTTTTAAACTTTTAATTAAAAAAAATTTAAACATTACAAAAGAATCTAGATAATAATATAACAAACACTCATGGATTGACTGCCCAAATAAATTAAACCTTAACATTCTATCTTATTTACTTAAGATCTTCTTTTATTAAGAAATAAAATACTGGACTTCCCTGGTGGTCCAGTGGTTAAGAATCCGCCTGCCAGTGCAGGGGACATGGGTTCAAGCCCTGGTCCGGGAAGATCCCACATGCTGCGGAGCAACTAAGCCCGTGCGCCACAACTACTGAGCCTGCGCTCTAGAGCCTACGAGCCACAACTACTGAGCCCACACAACACAACTACTGAAGCCCACGTGCTCTGGGGCCCATGTGCGGCAACTACTGAGCCCTCATGCTGCAACTACTGAAGCCCGTGCGCCTAGAACCCGTGCTCCGCAACAAGAGAAGCCACCGCAATGAGAAGCCCGTGCACCGCAATGAAGAGTAGCCACCACTCCCCGCAACTAGAGAAAGCCCACGCGCAGCAACAAGCCAGTGCAGCCAAAAAATTACTAAAAAAATTTTTTTAATTATTAATTTTAAAAAAAGAAATAAAATATTAAAGACATCTGAATTCCCTGCTGATCCCATTATATACCTCCCTCCTAAGGTAACCAAGGTAACCACTTTCTGATTTTGGTGTTTATTATTGTGTTATACATTTACTAATTTATGTATCCATAAATAATACATGTATTATTTTGTTCTCCATGGTTTTTTTTGTTTTTGTTTTTAAATGTTACATAAATGTAGTGTACCTGTTCTTCTAAACTACTTTTAGTCAAATTATTTTAAAAAATTATTCATGTTGATACATGTAGCTCTAATTTATTCATTTTCAATGCTGTATAGTATTGTAATATATGAATATACCAAAATTTATCTGTTCATTCTCCTACTCAGACAGTTTGGTTGTTTCCACTGTTTCACTGTTAGTATACAATCCTACAAGTCTCTCATGAACGTCTGTTAAGAGTCTCTCTGGGATTTATCTAGAAGTAAAAGTACTGGATCATTGAGTATGAACATCTCCAACTTTACTAGAACACGACTAAATTGCCCACTGAAGCAGGCAGATCAATTTACTCACCAGTGTAAGAGCAAATAATAATAAGAGATTTAATTCTCCCTGTTAAAAATAAGAGAAGAGGGGCTTCCCTGGTGGCGCAGTGGTTGAGAATCTGCCTGTTAATGCAGGGGACACGGGTTCGGGCCCTGGTCTGGGAAGATCCCACATGCCGTGGAGCAACTAGGCGCCCATGAGCCACAATTACTGAGCCTGCGCGTCTGGAGCCTGTGCTCCGCAACAAGAGAGGCCGCGATAGTGAAGAGGCCCGTGTACCGCGATGAAGAGTGGCCCCCACTTGCCGCAACTGGAGAAGGCCCTTGCACAGAAACGAAGACCCAACACAGCCAAAAACAAATTAAAATTTAAAAAAAAAAAATAAGAGAAGAGACACCACACATATACTTTTCTTTAACAATTTGTAATTCTAAATTCTTTCTCTTTGAAATGTATATAAATCTTTTAAAAAGCTAAATAAATATCATATGATATCGCTAATATGTGGAATCTAAAAAAGGGGGTACATATTAACTTATCTACAAAACAAAAATAGAGTTACAGATGTAGAAAGCAAACTCATGGTTACCAGGTGATGTGAGGGGGGGATAAATTGAAAGACTGGGATTGACATGTACACACCACTACATATAAACTAGGTAACTAATAAGGGCCTACTGTATAGCACAGGGAACTCTAGTCAATACTCTGTAATGGCCTATATGGCAAAAGAATCTAAAGAAGAGTGGATATATGTATAACTGATTCACTTTGCTGTACACCTGAAACTAACACAACATTGTAAATCAACAACACTCCAACAAAAAAAAATTTTTTTTAATAAATTTATTTATTAATTTATTTTTAGCTGCATTGGGTCTTCATTGCTGCGTGCTGGCTTTCTCTAGTTGCGGCGAGTGGGGGCTACTCTTCATTAAGGTGCGCGGGCTTCCCATTGCGGTGGCTTCTCTTGTTGCGCAGCACGGGCTCTAGGCACGTGGGCTCAGTAGTTGTGACTCACGGGCTCTAGAGCCCAGGCTCAGTAGTTGTGGCGCATGGGCTTAGTGCTCCGTGGCATGTGGGATCTTCCCAGGACAGGGCTCAAACCCGTGTCCCCTGCATTGGCAGGCAGATTCTTAACCACTTCGCCACCAGGGAAGTCCCAAAAGTTGTTTTAAAAATAAAATAAAAATTAAAAAATTAAAATTAAAGGGACGTTCCTGGTGGCGAAGTGGTTAAGAATCTGCCTGCCAATGCAGGGGACACGGGTTTGAGCCCTGTCCTGGGAAGATCCCACATGCCACGGAGCAACTAAGCCCGTGCGCCACAACTACTGAGCCTGCGCTCTAGAGCTCGCGAGTCACAACTACTGAGCCCGTGAGCCACAACTACTGAGTCCACGTGTCACAACTGCTGAAGCCCACGTGCCTAGAGCCAGTCCTCCACAAGAGAAGCCACCGCAGCGAGAAGCCCGTGCACCACAATGAAGAGTGGCCCCCGCTCACCGCAACTGAAGAAAGCCCACATGATGCAACAAAGACCCAACGCAGCCATAAATAAATAAATAAATAAATACATTTATTAAAAATAAAAACTTTCTAAAAATTTAAATTAAAAAAAAAAGCTAAATAAGCCTCTAACCAGCAACTCAGGACCATCTTTCTCAAGGACCCAAAAGCCATCTCTTTGAAATGTGATCAAGGGAGATAGTGCCCCTTTCTGCCAGTTTCTGTGGGATAGGAACCTAACTTCAGAGGGCCACCTAGCCCCAAGCTGCAAAATTACCTCCTGTCATAAAAATATGTAAGTTTAGTTTTCCTTTGGATAAAGCAATTAACTAATACATATGGTCACCTCAATTACCAAGTGAATTTAGGATGAACTATGTGTGACAAATGTTTCTATCAAGTCCTCTTACTTGACCACTACTCATAATTTATCTTGAGAATATGCATATAATGGGTTTTATCTGCCTAGCTAAATAAAAGGATGAGCACTCTTCACATATTTGCAATCTGTTAGCAGATAGCCAGTGATGTGCATCATATTGTAGCTTAATGCTTAATCAAAAATAAAACTTTCTTTCTCTTCTACCTTTGAAGAGAAGTTTTCTGAGATGGCAGGAGGTTTTGGTTTAAATTATATTTCTCCAACATCAGCAATGGCTCAAATTTCCCATTTCCCTACATTCTTACCAACATCTGATACTTTTAGAATTTTTAATTTTTGCCAATTTGATGGGTATGAAATCGTACCCCTTTGTTTCTTCTAATTTGTACTTGCCAAATATCCATTGAGATGAAGCATTTATGGATTTGGAAAGTCTGTGTTTAGGACTATATACATAAACAAGTCAAGTTTATAAATGGCTAGCCCATCTATAAACTGCCAAAGTACAAAAAAGGTCTGATTCAGCAATCAAATGATGTACTTTATTTTTAAAACTTAAATTTAAGAACAGTTACCAAAAAACTTATATTAAATAATTTCATTACTAATTCAAGGAAAAATAGTTCCTAATTTCAAAGTAAATTAAAATTTTAGCTTCCTAATAAATTTCATGTTAACTTAAAATAAGTATTTCCATGTCATAGGAAGTTTACAAAACAAATATAAAACTAAATAAAACAAAAAAAATATCTCCCAATTCAGCAACCCTACTGCCCCCAACTTCACTGGTTTTAAGCACTAAACCAAGCTTTCTTAACAGTCCTTCTGTAAAAGAACCAGTTTCTTCAGAAGGATCCTAAGATAAAAGTCAAACTCCAAGTTTCTCAATTATTTTTAACTAAGATAGCTGAGTGTATCTATTTATTACAAATGGCTGCTTAACTGTTGATTTGTAAAGTGTCAAATAAAAAATAAATTTGCATTCTTCCACAGAGGCTGATACTTGGCAATATGGTATCCTAAATACATGAAGGTGATGTAGAATGTGTGCTTTCTTTCTCAAATATCACTGAATTTGAAGGCACAGTGATGAATGGAAAAAATGAATCAAAAGGAACAATCCTCGTAAAACTACTTCATGGTAGTCTGACCTTGCCCTGAGAGGAATAAATGGGCATGTACTCCTTTGGATAAAGAGTAAAAGTAGGTTCTCAAAGGATCAATGCTAAAGTATTTCCTTAAGAAATAGACAATAAATAACGTGCTGCAGGCAAGTCAGTACACTTCTGTTTGAGTCCCAATTAAATCAAACAATATTTCACAAAAAAGTTTATTTGCATGGTGACAAAACCACAAAGATACTACACACACACACACACACACACACACACACACACACACATTTTCAGGAATTCCTATGCAACTAATTAACAGAACCATTCTAAAATATGGTAATTAAGTAAGCCAAACTGATTTTTAACTCTCTTTAGTCTGCTCCTCCTATTCCTCTTTGGAGAGAAAAAAAAATTCAATGGCCTCCTGACTCTGAAAACAATCATGTGTCCTATACTGTTCTCAAAAAATGTGCAATGGAACCACCTGAGGATCTCATTAAAATACTAATTATGATTCTATAGGTCTGGAGTGGGGCCTGAGATCCTTCATTTCGAATATGCTCTGCAAGTAAGAGCAACGTTTGCTGGCCTATAGACCACACTCCAATAGCAAGTCTGGATCAACAGTGGCCAACCAAAAAAGGGACTTGGACCGCAAAGACTCCACAAAACTATATGCATAACAAGTTTTACCTAAATATAAAATAAATCTCTAGATAAATATAAGATCTATCAATTACAGATTAAAAAATACATATTCACTTAACAGTGGTAATGAAACCTCTTTTACTTTTTTTAAATCATCTATTTTGTCAATCAAGACATAGTAAAGAATAATTACTGTCCTCTAGGAAATTCCATACTTTCTAACATGAAGTAGGTTCCTTAAAAAGAGGAAAGTAGAGAAGAAGAATTACAATCCTGCAGCCTGTGGAATGAAAACCACATTCACAGAAAGATAGACAAGATGAAAGGCAGAGGGCTATGTACCAGACGAAGGAACAACATAAAACCCCAGAAAAACAACTAAATGAAGTGGAGACAGGCAACCTTGCAGAAAAAGAATTCAGAATAATGATAGTGAACATGATCCAGGACCTTGAAAAAGAATGGAGGCAAAGATCAAGAAGATGCACGAAATGTTTAACAAAGACCTAGAAGAATTAAAGAACAAACACCTAGAAGAATTAAAGAACAAACAAACAAAGAAGAACAATACAATAACTGAGATGAAAAACACACTAGAAGGAATCAATAGCAGAATAACTGAGGGAGAAGAATGGATAAGAGACCTGGAAAACAGAAGGGTGGAAATCACTGCCAAGGAACAGAATAAAGAAAAGAGTATGAAAAGAAATAAAGACAGCCTAAGAGACCTCTGGGACAACATTAAACACACCAACATTCACATTATAGGGGTCCCAGAAGGAGAAGAGAGAGAAAGGACCCGAGAAAATATTTGAAGAGATTATAGTCGAAAACTTCCCTAACATGGGAAAGGAAATAGCCACCCATGACCAGGAAGCACAGAGAGTTCCAGGCAGGATAAACCCAAGGAGAAACGCCAAGAAACATAGTAATCAAACTGACAAAAATTAAAGACAAAGAAAAATTATTGAAAGCAACAAGGGAAAAATTACAAATAACATACAAGGGAACTCCCGTAACGTTAACAGCTGATTTCTCAGCAGAAACTTTACAAGCCAGAAGGGAGTGGCATGATACATTTAAAGTGATGATAGGGAAGAACCTACAACCAAGATTACTCTACCCAGCAAGGATCTCATTCAGTTTCGACAGAGAAATCAAAAGCTTTACAGACAAGCAAAAGCTAAGAGAATTCAGCACCACCAAACCAGCTCTGAAGTTACAACAAATGCTAAAGGAACTTCTCTAAGTGGAAAACACAAGAGAAGAATAGGACCTACAAAAACAAACCCAAAACAATTAAGAAAATGGTCATAGGAACATACATATCGATAATTACCTTAACTGTGAATGGATTAAATGCTCCAACCAAAAGACACAGGCTGGCTAAATGGATACAAAAACAAGACCCATATATATGCTGTCTACAAGAGACCCACTTCAGACCTAGGGACACATACAGACTGAAAGTGAGGGGATGGCAAAAGATATTCCACGCAAATGGAAATCAAAAGAAAGCTGGAGTAGCAATACTCATATCAGATAAAATAAACTTTAAAATAAAGAATGTTACAAGAGACAAGGAAGGACACAACATAATGATCAAGGGATCAATCCAAGAAGAAGATATAACAGTTATAAATATATATTCACCCAACATAGAGGCACCTCAATACATAAGGCAACTGCTAACAGCTATAAAAGAGGAAATAGACAGTAACACAATAATAGTGGGGGACTTTTAACACCTCACTTACACCAGTGGACAGATCATCCAGACAGAAAATTAATAAGGAAACACAAGCTTTAAATGACACAACAGACCAGATACATTTAATTGATATTTATAGGACATTCCATCCAAAAACAGCAGATGACACTTTCTTCTCAAGTGCACACAGATCATTCTCCAGGATAGATCACATCTTGGGTCACAAATCAAGCCTTGGAAAATTTAAGAAAACTGAAATCATATCAAGCATCTTTTCTGACCACAACGCTATAAGATTAGAAATAAATTACAGGGAAAAAAATGTAAAAAAGACAAACACATGGAGGCTAAACAATACGTAACTAAATAACCAAGAGATCACTGAAGAAATCAAAGAGAAAATCAAAAAATACCTAGAGACAAATGACAACAAAAACATGACAATCCAAAACCTATGGGACGCATCGAAGAGGGAAGTTTACAGCAATACAATCCTACCTCAAGAAACATGAAAAATCTCAAATAAACAATCTAACCTTACACCTAAAGGAACTAGAGAAAGAAGAACAAACAAAACCCAAAGTTAGTAGAACGAAAGAAAACATAAAGATCAGAGCAAAAATAAATGAAATAGAAACAAAGCAGTAGCAAAGATAATAAAACTAAAGCCTGGTTCTTTGAGAAGATAAACAAAATCGATAAACCTCTAGCCAGACTCATCAAGAAAAAGAGGGAGAGGACTCAAATCAATAAAATTAGAAATGTAAAACGAGAAGTTACAACAGACACTGCAGAAGTACAAAGCATCCTAAGAGACTACTACAAGCAAATGTATGCCAATAAATTGGACAACTTGGAAGAAATGGACAAATTCTTAGAAAGGTATAACCTTCCAAGGCTGAACCAGGAAGAAACAGAAAATATGAACAGACCAATCACAAGTAATGAAATTGAAACTGTGACTAAAAATCTTCCAAGAAACAAAAGTCCAGGACCAGATGGCTTCACAGGTGAATTCTATCAAACGTTTAGAGAAGAGCTAACACCCATCCTTCTCAAACTCTTCCAAAATATCGCAGAGGATGGAACACTCCCAATCTCATTCTACGAGGCCACCATCACCCTGATACCAAAACCGGACAAAGATGATGCAAAAAAAGAAAATTACAGACCAATATCACCAATGAAGATAGATGCAAAAATCCTGAACAAAGTACTAGCAAACAGAATCCAACATCACCATGGTGTATGATTAAAAGGATCATACACCATGATCAAGTGGGATTTATCCCAGGGATGCAACGATTCTTCAATATACGCAAATCAATCAATGTGATACACCATATTAACAACCTGAAGAATAAAAACCATATGATCATCTGAATAGATGCAGAAAAAGCTTTTGACAAAATTCCACACCCATTTATGATAAAAACTCTCAAGAAAGTGGGCATAGAGGGAACCTACCTCAACATAATAAAGGCCATATACGACAAACCCACAGCCAACATCATTCTCAATGGTGAAAAACTGAAAGCATTTCCTCTAAGATCAGGAAGAAAACAAGGATGTCCACCCTTGCCACTATTATTCAACATAGTTTTGGAAGTCCTAGCCAAGGCAGTCAGAGAAGAAAAAGAAATAAAAGGAATCCAAATCAGAAAAGAAGAAGTAAAACTGTCACTGTTTGCAGATGACATGACACTATACATAGATAATCCAAAAGATGCCACCAGAAAACTACTAGAGCTAATCAATGAATTTGGTAAAGTTGCAGGATACAAAATTAATGCACAGAAATCTCTTGCATGCCTATGCACGAACAATGAAATATCAGAAAGAAATTAAAGAGAAACAATCTCATTCACAATTGCAACAAAAATAATAAAATACAAAGGAATAAACCTACCTAAGGAGGTAAAAGACCTGTACTCAGAAAACTATAAGACACTGGTGAAAGAAATCAAAGATGACACAAACAGAAGGAGAGATATACCATGTTCTTGGATTGGAAGGATGAATATTATGAAAATGACTACACTACCCAAAGCAATCTACAGATTCAACGCAATCCCTATCAAATTACCAATGGCATTTTTTACAGAACTAGAACAAAAAATCTTAAAGTTTGTAATGGAGACACCAAAGACCCCAAATAGCCAAAGCAGTCTTGAGGGAAAAAACGGAGCTGGAAGAATCAGACTCCCTGACTTCAGACTATACTCCAAAGCTACAGTAATCAAGACAATATGGTACTGGCACAACAACAGAAATATAGATCAATGGAACAGGATAGAAAGCCCAGAGATAAATCCACGCACCTACGGTCAACTAATCTATGACAAAGGAGGCAAGAATATACAATGGAGAAAAGACAGCCTCTTCAATAAGTGGTGCTAGGAAAACTGGACAGCTACCTATAAAAGAATGGAATTAGAACACTCCCTAGCACCATACACAAAAATAAACTCAAAATGGATTAGAGACCTAAGACCTCTAATAAGACCAGACACTATAAAACTCTTAGAGGAAAACACAGGAAGAACACTCTTTGACATAAATCACAGCAAGATCTTTTTGATCCACCTCCTAGAGCAATGGAAATAAAAACAAAAAAAAAAACAAATGGGACCTAATGAAACTAAAAGCTTTTGTAAAGCAAAAGAAACTACAAACAAGGCGAAAAGACAACCCTCAGAATGGGAGAAAATATTTGCAAATGAATGAACGGACAAAGGATTAATCTCAAAAATATATAAACAGCTCATGCAGTTCAACATTAAAAAAACAAACAACCCAATCCAAAAATGGACAGAAGACCTAAATAGACATTTCTCCAAAGAAGACATACAGATGGCCAAGAGGCACATGAAAAACTGCTCAACATCACTAATTATTAGAGAAATGCAAATCAAAACTACAGTGAGGTATCACCCACACCAGTTAGCATGGACATCATCAGAAAATCTACAAACAACAAATGCTGGAGACGGTGTGGAGAAAAGGAAACCCTCTTGCACTGCTGGTGGGTATGTAAATTGATACAGCCACTATGGAGAACAGTATGGAAGTTCCTTAAAAAACTAAAAATAGAATTACCATATGACCCAGCAATCCCACTACTGGGAATATACCCAGAAAAAACCATAATTCAAAGAGACACATGCGGGGGCTTCCCTGGTGGTGCAGTGGTTGAGAATCTGCCTGCTAACGCAGGGGACACGGATTCGAGCCCAGGTCTGGGAAGATCCCACATGCCGCGGAGCAACGAGGCCCGTGAGTCACAACTACTGAGCCTGCGCGTCTGGAGCCTGTGCTCCGCAACGAGAGGCCACGATAGTGAGAGGCCCGTGCACCGCGATGAAGAGTGGCCCCCGCTTGCCGCAACTAGAGGAAGCCCTTGCACAGAAACGAAGACCCAACACAGCCAAAAATAAAAATTAATTAATTAATTAATTAAAAAAAAAAAACAATGTGAATCTGTAAGCTGAGAGTAAGAGCACACAGCTAATCCTTGGTAACACTAAAAAAAAAAAAAAAAAAAAAAGACACATGCACCCCAATGTTCACTGCAGTACTATTTACAATAGCCAGGTCATGGAAGCAACCTAAATGGCCATCGACAGCCGAATGGATAAAGAAGATGTGGTACATATATACAATGGAATATTACTCAGCCATAAAAAGGAAAAACTGGGTCATTTGCAGAGATGTGGATGGATCTAGAGACTGTCATACAGAGTGAAGTAAGTCAGAAAGAGAAAAACAAATATTGTATATTAACGCATATATGTGGAACCTAGAAAAATAGTACAGATGAACTGGTGTGCAGGGCAGAAACAGAAACACAGATGTAGAGAACAAACGTACGGACACCAATCAGGGAAAGTGGCGGGGGTGGGGGGGCTGGTGGTGGGATGAACTGGGAGATTGGGATTGACATACATACACTAATATGTATAAAATGGATGACTATTAAGAACCTGCTGTGTAAAAAAATAAATTAAATTAAATTCAGGGAAAAAAAAGGAAAGTAGAATACACCTCAAAAAGCCCGAGGACCAAAATAAAATTTAAAAATTTTTAAATAAATAAATAAAGCCTGAGGACCATTCTAGTCATATCACTTACCTTTCCTAGAATTTTATCCGTATTGTGTTTCAGTCACCACACAGCTTTATGTTCTACTAGTTATTTAATAAACTATTACATCATAAGGTTAACTATGACCAATCACGTTATAATTTGCTTTCATTTGTTAACTGAATAAATATTTATGGAGCAGCTATTTATGTGCCAGGAAGTGGGATGAATGCTGTAGTTATAGCAAGAAAAAAAAGAGAGGAAATGGGACTTTCCTGGTGGTCCAGTGGTAAAGAATCCTCCTTGCAATGCAGGGGATGTGGGTTCAATCCCTGGTCAGGGAACTAAGATCTCACATGCTGTGGAGCAACTAAGCCCGTGCACCACAACTATTGAGCTTGCCCGCCTCAACTAGAGAGGCTGCGTGCCACAAACTACAGAGCCCATGCACTCTGGAACCCACGCCAAGCTACAGAGCCCACGAGCCCTGGAGCCTGTGCACCACAACTAGAGAAGAGAAAACCCACACGCCACAACTAGAGAGAAGCCCGTGCACCGCAATGAAAAGATCCCGCATGCCTCAACGAAGATCCTGCGTGCCGCAACTAAGACCCGATGCAGCCAAAAATAAATAATAAAATTTTTTAATAAAAAACTTAAAAAAAAGACAGGAGAGATACCTGCCTTCATGGCACTTTATAAGTGTCAATGTCTTAAATCCAAAGAATGGTGGAAAGATGATAAATTCAGACACCAGGACAAGCTAATAGGAAAGACAGTTTCGGTTAGGAGAGGAGCCTTCCAGTGCTAATCAAAGTATTCCACATACATAAGGTAAAGAATGATCAACTATCACAACTTTTTTAACATTCTTTTTTAATTGGTACCAGCATAGTAAATATAATTCTACAGGACTGGTTAAAACAAAGTAACCAGGCTTCTCTGGTGGCGCAGTGGTTAAGAATCCGCTTGCCAATGCAAGGGACACGGGTTTAAGCCCTGGTCCGGGAAGATCCCACATGCCGTGGAGCAACTAAGCCCGTGCACCCCAACTACTGAGCCTGCGCTCTAGAGCCCATGAGCCACAACTACTGAAGCTCATGTGCCTAGAAACCGTGCTCTGCAACAAGAGAAGCCACTGCAATGAGAAGCCTGCGCACCGCAACGAAGAGCAGCGCCCGCTTGCCACAACTAGAGAAAGCCCATGTGCAGCAACGAAGAACCAACACAGCCAAAAATAAATAAATAAAATGAAAATTTTTTTAAAATGTAAAAAAAACCCAAAAAACCAAAGTAACAAGAGACAAAGCAGAAGCAAAAAATACAAAGCCAAAAAAGTAGGTTGTCAGCACCTAGTATTTTCTTCTTAATCACTCTAAATCTGTTAAAACCAAGCTAAGAAATAAACTCTAATCTGTGATAGAAAGTCTACAAATAATAAGATTAATATGTTAGGGAGTTCCTAGGTGGCCTAGTGGTTAGGATTTGGCGCTCTCACTGCGGAGGCCTAGGTTCAATCCCTGGTTGGGGAATCATCCCGCATGCCGCGTAGTGTGGCCAAAACACAAAAATAAATAAGATTAACATGCTAGACTTTTTATGACAGTGGCTCCTGGATCGCTGAATGTTACAGGCCAATAAAATTTCAGAAGAAATTTAAGGGACCAACATAGGGTTGCAATTTTTTTTTTTTTTTTTGCACATGTCAACTTTATTTGAAGTACTGACAGTAAACTTATTCAAAACAATGTAATGTTGCCTTGAGGTATTTTGTATATGAGAAAGATGAATGTTAACATTTTCCACCACAGTACTGGTTGTACAATGATAATTATCATGATTATGAAATTTGTAGCAAGATGGATCCTGGTTTTCCATATTTAGTGTTATTCTAATTATATATTTTATATTAAAAAGATTAAAGTATTGAGAAGTCCAAAATGTCAAAAACATGAGCTCTCATCTCAAAACAGACTTTGTCATTATAGATGGTTTAATTTCCATACCAATAATAATGTTATGTTACTTCACTATCAATATGTTATGCAGGTAAAATGAGATGAGACATTATCAATTAAAATTTTTTAATTGAAATATAGTTGATTTACAATGTTGTGTTAGTTTCAGGTGTACAGCAAAGTGATTCAGATACATATATATATATATACGTGTATATATATATTCTTTTTCAGATTCTTTTCCATTATAGGTTATTACAAGATAGTGAATATAGTTCCCCATGCTATACAGGAAGTCCTTGTTTTTTCTCTATTTTATATATAGTAGTGTCTATCTGTTAATCTCAAATTCCTAATTTATCCTTAGCTCCTGCCTTTTCCCTTTGGTAACCATAAGTTTGTTTTCTATGTCTGTGAGTCTATTTCTGTTTTTTAAATAAGTTCATTTGTATCATTTTTTTAGATTCCACATATAAGTGATACCATATGATATTTGTCTTTCTCTGTCTGACTTTATTTAGTATGATAATCTCTAGGTCCATCCATGTTGCTGCAAATGGTATCATTTAATTGTTTTTTGTGGCTGAGTAATATCCCACTATATATTGTACATATACCATATCTTCTTTATCCATTCATCTGTCGATGGTCACTTAGGTTGCTTCCATGTCTTGGCTATTGTAAATAGTGCTGCTGTGAACACTGTGGTGCATGTGTCTTTTCAAATTAGAGTTTTCATCTTTTCCAGATACATGGCCAGGAGTGGGACTGCTATTGTAACTCTATTTTTAGTTTTTTAAGAAACTTCCACGCTGTTCTCCATAGTGGCTGTGCAAATTTTTTATTTTCTCAAGAAAGGACATTTAAAACACATCAACCATTTATCTATGACCACCATGATTTCTTAAAATAAATACCGTAACACCAAAAAGTAATAAGTGCACAATTTTAAGATAACCTCAGTCCTTTAAACTGAATAACCACATTTCATTGATTCCAAGAAGGTGCACCAGTGTTTTATGTATCACTAAGAAAGAAAGAAAATAAAAAACCTTCCAATTAAAATAAGACAGATGGTTTCTTATCACTTAGAATTTTTATATTTATTGGAAAAGTTCTTAAACTTATTTAGATGTGAATTCTCATAACACAAGTTTATGTAAAAAAGAAAAGCAAAATGAACTCAAGATACTCTTAAAATTTTCTTCACATTCGCAATCTAATATCTAAATTGCTTTTTAACTCAGTCATCAGTGACCCTGTTTTTCCATAATATCATTCTCTGTACCAAAGGAATTAGTGATGTGATATTCCTTTTAAATATGTTCCTCTACTGCCTCGGGACTCTAGTCCAAGAAACTGACACACATTGTCCAAGTCTTGATGCTATATCTTTTCTGATCTTACCAAAAGGTATCACCAAAAGGTGCAACCAACAGGTTTCAGAAGACAACCCAGGCATGTTCATCTCTTTCATAAATGGTCCTTAAATGGTATGTTACCAGAAACACCAATGAGTTGCAGTTGTCTAGTCATACCAACAGGATTAATTATTGAGTTCGAGTATATGTAGGCAGTGACAACTATTTCGCAACTGACAATGATTTAAAGATGCCATTGATTGTAAAACACATCTCAATTTCAGAAATGTTAAAATGTGGGAAAACCTACATCTTAAAATCAATGAAATATAGTAGCACTATGAAAACCACACTCTCCACAATGTTCTGGCATTTTTTAATTTCAATGCAAAACAGTGAAAAAATTCATCAAAAAACAGCATTTGGGAACCACTTCTCACTACAATGAAAAGTATTTCTCAGAAGGCTTACTGACTATAATGACCTCATTTAATTTAAAAAATAACATTTCAGCAGTTCTCCCTAAATCCCTTCTCTCATTACTGATGTCTTACTGTGACCATATACTTATAATTTATTGCTATGCTATTTACAAAACTAAGTATCCTATTTTTAGATACATGGCAAGGGATGCTGTTTGTTTTTATGTATCTTATGACAGGACTCCTCATACAGAAAATAATATGCCCTTAGGAGTACAAGAACACAAGAATTGTCTCACTGAATCTGACCCAAAACCCATCCAGAGAAGTACTGTATCAAACCAAAAAAACAAAAACAAAAATAAAAAAAACCTTGCTATGAAGAACACTATTGTTCTCCTTGATACAAACCTCAAAGGGTTAGACCAAATCCAAATATCTTGGATTCCTTATTACCCACTAAAATTATAAACATTTTAAGAATCTGTTTATATTTTTTGCTAAACTCTGTAGTTCAGAATAGAATCCATAGCGGCAAATAACTATCCAAATGAACAATCTTTAGTGCATACCAACTAACCCATATCTGGCCAAGTGGACATCACTTACCACTTTTCTGTCCACTCATATACAGTCTCTCAAAATTTTCATATAGTTAATACCAATTCCACTGGCATTTCATACGTAAAAGGGCTTCAAATTTGAAGGATCACGGTGTATTTCTCCCTTGAGGTGATTTACAAAACCATAACCTGAAAATAGGTTCAGCATTGATCCCTTTAACAGTCTATTAATTTGGACTCCCTATTCTTACTCTTATTCTGTTTATAAACAAATTCCCTATCCCTATCAAATGATGCCACTAAGTTCCTTGAGAGTGCCTGGTTATAGTATCTTACCTAAACTCTTTTTTAAGATCAAGATACTGATTTTTGTCTGCTATTTCTTCATTATAAAAAAAAAAATATATATATATATATATATAATATATATATAATATATATATATATATGTTCAGTATGGAAATTGTGGGGAATACATATTAAGAAGGGGGAAAAACAAAAATCCCATAATTATTTTAAAAACCCACCAAAATTAATATTTTCCAAATTTCCTTCTAGTCTTTAAAATGATATACAATTCTGTAACTTGATTTTATTTACATAACATTATACATAGGTATTTCCCTGTATTATGAACTCTTTATAGACATTTTATGGCTAAATAAGATTTCTTTTTGTAAATGGATCACTGCTTCCTTAAACACTACTCTAATATAAGATGTTTAGGTTCTTTCTTTCCAATTTTTTGCGCTATTATAAACAATTCTGTAATATATATCTCTATTTCCATATTTTAAATTATCTCCTTTTGAGATTCTCAGAATCGAATTACTATGTAAATCAATGAGTCTTTTTAAGATTTCAATACATACATTCAAAATGTTATCCAAAATTGCATCCATTCAAAATCATGCACCATGCATGAACAATACCTGTTTCACCATACCCTCACCATTCTCCTCAAAACAGTATTTTAAAAGATTAATTTAACTCATCCCTCATTTGATAAAAATTTAATGCCTGACCTCAATTATATTTGACATTTCAAAATAAATTACTTTATTTCTTCAGAGTAATTTAAATGCCTAGGAAAAATACATTTTGACTCTTAAGATATGTATTTTCTACTTGGACCATGAAATAGCAACATAATTGTTGCTGCCAGTCACAAGTTATCCATTACTAATGTTTAGCAAACAACTACTATCTATTGGCCTTTACAGTAGGCAGGTCAAATTCAAAACCAAGCCTATTATGCTGCATTATGCTACTGTTTTAAATCGCTCACAATCCTTAAGACTTTTATATTCTCCTGCCATTAAATCTTTTTAAGTAATGGGGTATTTTTTTAACCTTTTAGTTACGATAATTCTTTCTCCTATAATAGTCAAAAAGTGGTCTACAGACAAGAATCATCCAATAATGTGTTTATTTTAAAAAGAGATCACTATGTCATCACAATCTCTGGGGATGGTTACCTGGAGTTTTTAACAAGCTTTTAACAAGCTCTCAGGTGGCTGTGATACACACTAAAATGTGGGGCCCCTGCCATAAAGGCATTCATGTACACATGCTATATGAATGAATACATGAATGAATGCAGCTAACAGACTCTTGGACAGTTTATATTAGTTATAAACTGTTTTCATTACATAAATAAATCACATAATCTGTAAGTTAGCAATATATAAATGCATGAATTTTTACCTCTAAACTACTTTGAATCCATAAGTGATCCACTGTTTCTTAAAATTTACGTAAGTTTATTTTTAATAGTGTTTCTAGCCTCTCACTTCAATCAATGCCTCTCCAGCTTTTCCACTCAAATAACAAATGAAAAAGGAAAATAAACTCAGATTCATAGAAACTGGGTGATATGCAAACAAATTCTTTTAAATCTTCTGTTTTAGTCCAAAAACTCATGTGAGGGGCTTCCCTGGTGGCGCAGTGGTTAAGAATCCTCCTGCCAATGCAGGGGACGTGGGTTCGAGCCCTGGTCCAGGAAGATCCCACATGCCACGGAGCAACTAAGCCCATGCACCACAACTATTGAGCCTGCGTTCTAGAGCCCGTGAGCCACAACTACTGAACCCATGTGCCACAACTACTGAGCCTGCACTCTAGAGCCTGTGCTCCACAACAAGAGAAGCCACCACAATGAGAAGCCCGTGCACCACAACAGAGTAGCCCCTGCTCTCCGCAACTAGAGAAAGCCCACGCACAGCAACGAAGACCCAATGCAGCCAAAAATAAAATAAATAAAATTTTTTTTTAAATTCATGTGAATGTAATAAACTAAATGACAATATCCATAGTAATTTCAAAATTCCCATGCTCCTATCTGCAATTTAAATGGAGGCTTCAAGAAGATACACCACATTTATCCTCTAACACAGGGTCAAGTACTCTAGTTAGGAAACACGAACCTGGATCATAAAAAGCAACAAGCTAAATGAGCTGAAGTGGTACAAATGCTTAAAGTTGGGTCCACAACACTTCCTTAATGCATATCTAACCAGGAATCATTATTTTCTTCCAACTGCAACTTTTTTTTTTTTAATATTTCTTTAGGTTACAACCAGCCAATTGATACTAGTGAATCTGGATAATTTGGTACCAAATGCAAAAACATAATTTATGGAAAAATAAAACAAGTCTGCCTTAGCGGAAAGAATCAGGAATAGGATAACACTTCCCACACAAGGAAACAATTCTCAGGCAATTGCTAAAAAATAAAAGTTTCTTAAGGTAAAAGGAAAAATTAGAATTTTCATTTTTCATATATTTCTACCACTAAACAAATCTGTAGACATTATCACATCTCACTCTATTCTGTGTAATACAGATTTTCTTCTCTAAGAGTTTTCACTTACAGAGTTTGATCTGAAAAAGTGTATCAGGCCCAGCGGACTAGATCTAACTTATAAGACTGCACATGTGTAAACTGCTATAACAAAAGATCTGAAACAATCTAAGCACCTACCAAAAAAGAAATTGGTTAAACTAATCATGGTAGATCCATAAAATAGAATATTCAGCAACGGGAAAACAAAGAGACAAATTTTATGAACCTCTATGAAAGATCTTTTAATTGAGGGTAAAAAGAAGCATGGTACAGAAGGATACAATATGCTGCCATTTTTGTGTGTGCATATATATCATACATGATTATGTACTGATTTTTATTCATGTGGAATTCCTCTAGGCAAACACAAAAGAAATGGATAACAATGACTGAATCCTGAGAAGGGGACAGAGAGTAGAGGGAAACTTTACTTTTCACTGTATACCTTTTTCTATCTCTTGTATTTTGCACTACACACATATACTACCTACCCAAAAATTAAGTATAAAAAAAGACGGTGCAGTCATATAACATTAAATAATGATGCTGCAGACACATGTTTACTGACATGGAAAAAAGCTTATAAACACTAAACCCAGGGACTTCCCTGGTGGTCCAGTGGCTAAGACTTCGTGCTCCCAATGCAGGGGGCCCCGTTCGATCCCTGGTCAGGGAACTAGATCCCACGTGACGCAACTAAGAGTTCGCATACTGCAACTACAAAGCCCGCACACCACAACGAAGATCCTGCACGCAGCAATGACGATCCCGAATGCTGCAACTAAAGACCTGGCGTAGCCAAATAAATAAATAAATATTAAAAAAAAAAAACTAAACCCAACTAACAACAAATCATTGTTAGACCTAAGACAATACCTAAATTAATAATCTAGGTTAAAATAAATAAAGCCAAATGGTTAAGAATTGCTATTTGACCAATAAAATATGTATCAGAGTACTGGAATACATATGGACCAATCTGACAAGACTTCCCTGTTACCAAAAAGGGATTTCCCCTTTTACTTCACTTCCCTAGGTTTGACATTCATCACCAAATTTCTGGTAGATAGAATCAGTGAATACAGAAACATTCTAGAAAAGAATGGTCCAGAAAAGACAACATTAAACACATTATTAATATTTTTTTTAGTTTATTTATTTTTATTGAAGTATAGTTGATTATTAATATCTTTCTTTATAATTCTTCTCCATTGAAAATGCAATGCTTTCAACAGTTGTTTTTTTTTTAAATTTGTCTATCAAGGACTAGAGTTATTCTCCACTCTGATTTTCTCAGCAATCATGTACCAGATAATCTAGAAAAGTCAAATTACTTTTTGAAGTAATTAACTATAATCTAATGCAATTTTTGTTTTTGTACTCTTGTGGCATGTTTGAGGCCTGTTTCTTTCTTTCACTAAGCATTGGTACTGCATATGCCAGCTCATCCATCTAAAGAATTGTGTTTCTGATTTTGCAACCATAAGATGCAAACAAAAAGAATCTCAGCAAGTTTTTACTTGATAACTAGCCAAGAAAACATGCCTAATGTGGACTGAGAGATGGGCATACCAGGTATCAGATATGCAGAAAAGAAAAAGATAGTCGGTCATAACAGCCATCAAGATAAAAGGCTTTCCAAGTTCTGAGATTGATGATTTAGGGAGAAAATTAAGTTTGGAAACCAAGGGATATGGTTCAACATGGAAGTTGAGGTATACATGTGCATCCACTCTGCCAAACCCTTTCCATATCCTTTGTACTGTTTTCATCAAACTGCTTAACACTGAAACAAATGTGTTAATGTAAAAGCTGCCCAGATTGAAGAATACCTGGGTTTAAACCCAAGTGGCACCTCTCCCATTCCCAGAAGATCATACCAGAAAAGTTTTGACAGGCTCAGCCATACTCAGGCACTAGCACCTTTAAGAGGCCTTAGACAATATCACTGGCACTTTCTTTTAAACCACAGCCACCACAAAAATTCTATTAAAGAAATAAAAACTCCCTCCCAAACTCCTCTACACTTAGGCCATTTCAAAAGAAATATAGATAACTACACAACCAATCTTAATTCTATAAGCCAACATTTCCCAAACTGTGTTAGCAAAATTAGAATATAGAATTTTGTGCCTAAATAAATTGGAAAGGGGTGAGTGAAAGAATCAATGATGACTAAACTTGGGAGCTGGATAAATGATAGTGCCACTATCAGTGACAGAATTAAGACCAGGAATTAAGACCAAGTTTGTTCCAAGATGAAGACTTTGACTTAGACACACTGAAAGTTTTAGGAGACAATAAGGCAACCAGGTAAAGATATGCAATTGGTAAAGAATAAGAGTCTTAAATACAGAAAAAAAAAAGGATTAAGGACAGAAACAAAGAATTCAGAGTCATTTAATTAAGGTGGTGAAAGACAAGAATGGATAGGAACTGCCTAAATGTGTACAGATTGATGTTGACAACACAAATGTTAAAAATCTGAGGCTTAGGATACAGATATGAGTAAGAAGTTGAGCCAGTGAAGGAGGGGAAAGAGGTGCAGCACAAGAAATAGAGGGAAAATACAGTACAAGGAAAGCAAAGAGGTAAGATCTTCAGGAAGATTAGCAGAATCCAATGGTCTCTAATGAATGAGCATGATGAGAACAGAAAAAATGCCAATCAATGTAGTATTTGCTGATTATGAGAAATCAGTAACCTTGGAGCAATTAGTTTTCAGTGGCTGGGGGTAAAACTTGCATTTACAAGTAGTTACAGACAAGATGAGTTACAAGAAAATGGAGTCATCAAATGAAAACCAATCCAAGAAGAATTGAAAGCAACTATCATTGCCTTCTTTTTCATCACCTCTAGGCCTCCCAATCTGAGGTCTCCAACGCTTCAAATACATCAATTTACTCACTTTATGAAATATAACCTTAGGCATTAGCAATCATATTTTTATACCTCTTAATAAAGAAAGCCATCTAATAATGTCATGGGAAAATCAACATTCGGGTATGCTTTTGGAATTTTATCCAAATAGGTAGCAAACAACCTGAATCTGAGAGTGTATTTTTTGGAAGATAAACACCCTCTAAGATTTTCTCTACACATTCAAATTTAAACATGTATTACAGGGACTTCCCTGGTGGCGCAGTGGTTAAGAATACGCCTGCCAATGCAGGGAACGCGGGTTCAAGCCCTGGTCCGGGAAGATCCCACATGCCGCGGAGCAACTAAGCCCGTGCACCACAACAACTGAGCCTGGGCTCTAGAGCCCGCAAGCCACAACTACGGAAGCCCATGCGCCTAGAGCCCAAGTTCCACAACAAGAGAAGCCACCGTGATGAGAAGCCTGTGCACCGCAACGAAGAGTAGCCCCCCGCTCGCCACAACTAGAGAAAGCCCGTGTGCAGAAACGAAGACCCAATGCAGCCAAATATTTAAAAATTAATAAATAAATAAATTTATTTTAAAAATAAATAAATAAAAATAAACATGTATTATAGGTTAACAATCCTGTAGCTAGTTCTGCAGAAACGTAAAGCCAACATTTCGTGTTAAAAAGGAGAGTGATAATTAAAAATATTAGCATTTGGTATTGGTAGTATAGCTTTCATCTATAAAAGCAACCTTTAAACATCTATTAATAATGGGCTTTCTAACAATCCTGTTTGCTGCAGCAGAATACAAGCATGAACATGATTACAATCTACCCTGAGGACACATAAAATATAACTTAAAACATTTTTGATTAATAGTCAATAATTACAATAAATGGGGATATAACAACCAAAGTTATTTTAAAGTACTTCAGAATAAAAGTAAATCTTCTCAATTTGAACTTCAGTAACTGTCATCCAGAAAGTTCAGAAAAGGACCAGACCAAATTTTTTATTCCAATAAAGAAAAAATTTGTTAAGTAAATACCATGAACAAGGTAATACATGCAACAAAAGCATGCTGTTTTCAGCTACTTTAGATATACTTGATGTTCAGTTCAAAAAGGAGGCAAGAAAAGAACTGTAAACAAGAGGGACAGGAAAAAAACGAATTTATAGTGTACCTGCAATGTCACAGGCATAGTACCGGGTTCCTTAAAATGTTATTCTTGATTAACTGTCATAGTAATCATATGACATAGTTATTATCTCTAGCTTACAAATAAATTTAAAAAACAAAGTTTCCTTGGGACTTCCCTGGTGGTCCAGTGGTTAAGACTCCACACTTCCACCACAGGGGGCACGGGTTCGATCCCTGGTTGGGGAACGAAAAACCTGCACATCACATGGCGCAGCCAAAAAAAAAGAAAAAAAAAAAAAACTTTCCTCAAGTTCATACAGCTAATAAATGGCAATGTCAAGATCTCTGAGCCATATCGGTCTGTCTCTGAACTGTGGGGCTGTCCTACTTCACAGCACAATGCCAACTCTGAGATTCAAGTGATCCAGGTGACAATCCTAGCTTTCCTACAGATCCAGGCCTCAATTTCCTTTCCTGTAAAATGAAGAGGGTAAACTCAATTATGTCTGTAATTCCAGGTTACTGTAACATACTAAGAGGTAGAATTGTTTAGGTTGATGCTTAAAAAAGATAATTATCAATAATTTTATATGCATTTTACTAGGTATGACTCCATGCCATCAGCTTTCATTCTACGCCTTCCTCAAATGTTATATCAGAAACTAAGAAAGATCAAGGTAGGAATGACTGAGCAGACATCAAGAACCTCTTTCCCAAAAGTGAGAAGAGAACAAAATTAAGTAACATATAAGAGAATTTAATTACTCTTAAGAAATTACACCTTTCTTGATAAAAATCCTGAAACAGAGACCTTTTTTTTTTTTTTTTGGGCTGCGCGGATTGTGGGATCTTAGTTCCCTGACAAGGGCCTGAACCCAGGCCACCACAGTGAAAGCGCTGAGTCCTAACCACTGGAACACCAGGGAGTTCCCAACAAAGCCTTTTAAAGTAAAGCTTTGCAAAGTATGAATCTCAATGTACTTTCATCATTAAAAGAATCATCAACTTTACCAAATTCATTGATTAGTTCTAGTAGTTTTCTGGTGTCATCTTTAGAATTTTCTCTGTATAGCATCATGTCATCTGCAAACAGTGACAGTTTAACTTCTTCTTTTCCAATTTGTATTCCTTTTATTTCTTTTTCTTCTCTGATTGTCATGGTGAGGACTTCCTATATACTAACAATGGAAGATCAGAAAGAGAAATTAAGGAAACAATCCTATTTACCATTGCAATAAAAAGAATAAAATACCTAGGAATAAACCTACCTAAGGAGGCAAAATATCTGTACTCAGAAAACTATAAAACACTGATAAAAGAAATCAAGGATGACACAAACAGATGGAGAGATATACCATGTTCTTGGATTGGAAGAATCAATATTGTGAAAATGACTATACTTCCCAAAGCAATCTACAGATTCAATGCGATCCCTATCAAATTACCAATGGCATTTTTCACAGAATTAGAACAAAAAACTTTACAATTTATATGGAAATACAAAAGACCCCCAATAGCCAAAGCAATCTTCAGAAAGAAAAATGGAGCCGGAGGAATCAGGCTCCCCAACTTCAGACTACACTACAAAGCTACAGTAATCGAGACAGTATGGTACTGGCACAAAAACAAATATAAATCAATGGTACAGGACAGAAAGCCCAGATATAAACCCACGTAGCTATGATCACCTAATCTCTGACAAAGGAGGCAAGAATATACAATGGAGAAAAGACAGCCTCTTCAATAAGTGGTGCTGGGAAAACTGGACAGCTACATGTAAAAGAATGAAATTAAAACACTAACACCATACAAAAAAATAAGCTCAAAATGGATTAAAGACCTAAATGTAAGACAGGACACTATAAAGCTCTTAGAGAAAAGCACTCTTTAACATAAATCACAGTAAGATCTTTTTTGACCCACCTCCTAGAGAAATGAAAAGAAAAATAAGCAAATGGGACCTAATTAAACTTAAAAGCTTTTGCACTGGAAAGGAAACCATAAAAAAGATGAGAAAACAACCCTCAGAATGGGAGAAAATATTTGCAAGCAAAGCAATGGACAAAGGATTAATTTCCAAAATATACAAATAGCTCATGCAGCTCAGTATCAAAAAAACAAACAACCCAATCGAAAAACGGGCAGAAGACCTAAATAGACATTCCTCCAAAGAAGACATACAGATGGCCAACAAATGCATGAAAAGATGCTCAACATCACTAATTATTAGAGAAATACAAATCAAAACTACAATGAGGTATCATCTCACACCAGTCAGAATGGCCATCATCAAAAAATCTACAAACAATAAATGCTGGAGAGGGTATGGAGAAAAGGGAACCCTCTTGCACTGTTGATGGGAATGTAAATTGATACAGCCACCGTAGACAACAGTATGGAGGTTCCCTAAAAAACTAAAGATAAAACTATCATATGACCCAGCAATCCCACGACTGGGCATATAGCCTGAGAAAACAATAATTCAAAAAGTCACATGTGGAAGATGGCGGAAGAGTAAGACGCGGACATCACCTTCCTCCCCACAGATACATCAGAAATATATCTACACATGGAACTGCTCCTATAGAACACCCACTGAACGCTGGCAGAAGACGTCAGACCTCCCAAAAGGCAAGAAACTCCCCAGGTACCTGGGTAGGGCAAAAGAAAAAAGAAATAACAGAGACAAAAAAATAGGGATAGGACCTGCATCAGTGGGAGGGAGCCGTGAAGGAGGAAAGGTTTCCACACACTAGGAAGCCCCTTCGTGGGCAGAGACTGCGGGTGGCAGAGGGGGGAAGCTTTGGAGCCACGGAGGAGAGCGCATCAACAGGGGTGCAGAGGGCAAAGCTGAGAGATTCCCGCACACAGGATCGGTGCCGACCAGCACTCACCAGACCGAGAGGCTTGTCTGCTCAACCGCTGGGGCGGGCGGGGGCTAAGAGCTGAGGCTCGGGCTTCAGTCGGATCCCAGGGAGAGGACTGGGGCTGGCGGCGTGAACACAGCCTGAAGGGGTTAGCGCACCACAGCTAGCCGGGAGGGAGTCCAGGAAAAGGTCTGGAGCTGCCAAAGAGGTAAGAGACTTTTTCTTGCCTCTGTTTCCTGGTGCGCGAGGAGAGGGGATTCAGAGCACCGCTTAAACGAGCTCCAGAGACGGGCGCGAGCCGCGGCTATCAGCGCGGACCCCAGAGACGGGCACGAAACGCTAAGGCTGCTGCTGCCGCCACCAAGAAGCCTGTGTGCAAGCACAGGTCACTATCCACACCGCCCCTCCTGGGAGACTGTGCAGCCCACCACTGCCAGGGTCCCGTTATCCAGGGACAACTTCCCCAGGAGAACGCACGGCGCGCCTTAGGCTGGTGCAACATCACGCTGGCCTCTGCCGCCACAGGCTCACCCCGCATCCTCTGTACCCCTCCCTCCCCCCGGGCTGAGTGAGCCAGAGCCTCCGAAGCATCTGCTCCTAAACCCCGTCCTGTGTGAGCGAACAACAGATGCCCTCAGGCGACCTACACGCAGAGGCGGGGCCAAATCCAAAGCTGAACCCCGGGAGCTGTGCAAACAAAGAAGAGAAAGGGAAATTTCTCCCAGCAGCCTCAGGAGCAGCGGATTAAATCTCCACAATCAACTTGATGTACCTGCAGCTGTGGAATACCTGAATAGACAATGAATCATCCCAAATTGAGGGGGTGGACTTTGGGAGCAAGATATATTATTTTTCCACTTTTCCTCGTTTTCTGAGTGTGTATGTGTATGCTTCTGTGTGAGATTTTGTCTGTATAGCTTTGCTTTCACCATTTGTCCTAGGGTTCTGTCGGTTTTTTGTTTTTTGTTTTTTTTTTTTTACTTAAAAAAAAGAATCTGCCTGCTAATGCAGGGGACACGGGTTCGAGCCCTGGTCTGGGAAGATCCCACATGCCGCGGAGCAACTAGGCCCGTGAGCCACAACTACTGAGCCTGCGCGTCTGGAGCCTGTGCTCCGCAACAAGAGAGGCCACGATACTGAGAAGCCCACACACCGCGATGAAGAGTGGCCCCTGCTTGCCGCATCTAGAGAAAACCCTCGCACAGAAATGAAGACCCAACACAGCCAAATAATAATAATAATAATAAATTTTTTTTTAAAAAACACTTTTTTCCTTAATAATTTTTATTTTTTATTTTAATAACTTTATTTTATCTTACTTTATTTTATTTTATTTTATTTTATTTTATTCTCTTTCTTTCTTTCTATTTTTTCTCCCTTTTATTCTGAGCCATGTGGATGAAAGGCTCTTGGTGCTCCAGCCTGGCATCAGGGCTGTGTGAGGTGGGAGAGCCAACTTCAGGACACTGGTCCACAAGAGACCTCCCAGCTCCATGTAATATCAAATGGTGAAAATCTCCCAGAGATCTCCATCTCAACACCAAGACCCAGCTTCACTCAATGACCAGCAAGCTACAGTGCTGGACACCCTATGCCAAACAACTAGCAAGACAGGAACACAGCCCCACCCATTAGCACAGAGGCTGCCTAAAATCATAATAAGGCCACAGACACCCCAAAACACACCACCAGACGTGGACCTTCCCACCAGAAGGACAAGATCCAGCCCCATCCACCAGAGCTCAGGCACTAGTTCCCTCCACCAGGAAGCCTACACAACCCACTGAACCAACCTTAGCCACTGGGGACAGATTCCAAAAACAACAGGAACTACGAACCTGCAGCCTGCGAAAAGGAGACCCCAAACACAGTAAGATAAGCAAAATGAGAAGACAGAAAAACACACAGCAGATGAAGGAGCAAGGTAAAAACACACCAGACCTAACAAATGAAGAGGAAATAGGCAGTATACCTGAAAAAGAATTCAGAATAATGATAGTAAAGATCCAAAATCTTGGAAATAGAATAGACAAAATGCCAAAACATTTAACAAGGATGTAGAAGAACTAAAGAGGAACCAAGCAACGATGAACAACACAATAAATGAAATTAAAAATACTCTAGACGGGATCAATAGCAGAATAACTGAGGCAGAAGAATGGATAAGTAACCTGGAAGATAAAATAGTGGAAATAACTACTGCAGAGCAGAATAAAGAAAAAAGAATGAAAAGAACTGAGGACAGTCCCAGAGACCTATGGGACAACATTAAACGCACCAACATTCGAATTATAGGAGTCCCACAAGAAGAAGAGAAAAAGAAAGGGACTGAGAAAATATTTGAAGATATTGTAGTTGAAAACTTCCCTAATATGGGAAAGGAAATAGTTAATCAAGTCCTGGAAGCACAGACAGTCCCATACAGGATAAATCCAAGGAGAAACATGCCAAGACAAATATTAATCAAACTATCAAAAATTAAATATAAGGAAAACATATTAAAAGCAGCAAGGGAAAAACAACAAATAACACACAAGGGAATCCCCATAAGGTTAACATCTGATCTTTCAGCAGAAACTCTGCAAGCCAGAAGGGAGTGGCAGGACATATTTAAAGTGATGAAGGAGAAAAACCTACAACCAAGATTACTCTACCCAGCAAGGATCTCATTCAGATTTGACGGAGAAATTAAAACCTTTACAGACAAGCAAAAGCTGAGAGAGTTCAGCACCACCAAACCAGCTTTACAACAAATGCTAAAGGAACTTCTCTAGGCAAGAAACACAAGAGAAGGAAAACACCTACAATAACAAACCCAAAACATTTAAGAAAATGGGAATAGGAACATACATATCGATAATTACCTTGAATGTAAATGGATTAAATGCTCCCACCAAAAGACACAGGCTGGCTGAATGGATACAAAAACAAGACCCATATATATGCTGTCTACAAGAGACCCACTTCAGACCTAGAGACACATACAGACTGAAAGTGAGGGGATGGAAAAAGATATTCCATGCAAATGGAAATCAAAAGGAAGCTGGAGTAGCAATTCTCATATCAGACAAGATAGACTTTAAAATAAAGACTATTACAAGAGACAAAGACATAATGATCAAGGGATCAATCCAAGAAGAAGATATAACGATTGTAAATATTTATGAACCCAATATAGGAGCACCTCAATACATAAGGCAAATGCTAACAGCCATAAAAGGGGAAATCGACAGTAACACAATCATAGTAGGGGACTTTAACACCCCACTTTCACCAATGGACAGATCACCTAAAATAAAAATAAATAAGGAAACACAAGCTTTAAATGATACATTAAACAAGATGGACTTAATTGATATTTATAGGACATTCCACCCAAAAACAACAGAATACACATTTTTCTCAAGTGCTCATGGAACATCCTCCAGTATAGATCACATCTTGGGTCACAAATCAAGCCTTGGTAAATTAAAGAAAATTGAAATCGTATCAAGTACCTTTTCCGACCACAATGCTATGAGACTAGATATCAATTACAGGAAAAGATCTGTAAAAAATACAAACACATGGAGGCTAAACAATACACTACTTAATAACAAAGTGATCACTGAAGACATCAAAGGGGAAATCAAAAACTACCTAGAAACAAATGACAACGGAGACACAACGACCCAAAACCTATGGGATGCAGCAAAAGCAGTTCTAAGAGGGAAGTGTATAGCAATACAAGCCTACCTCAAGAAACAGGAAACATCTCAAATAAACAACCTAACCTTGCACCTAAAGCAATTAGAGAAAGAAGAACAAAAAAACCCCAAAGTTAACAGAAGGAAAGAAATAATAAAGCTCAGATCAGAAATAAATGAAAAAGAAATGAAGGAAACAATAGCAAAGATCAATAAAACTAAAAGCTGGTTCTTTGAGAAAATAAACAAAATTGACAAACCATTAGCCAGACTCATCAAGAGAAAAAGGGAGAAGACTCAAATCAATAGAATTAGAAATGAAAAAGGAGAAGTAACAACTGACAGTGCAGAAATACAAACGATCATGAGAGATTACTACAAGCAACTCTATGCCAATAAAATGGACAACCTGGAAGAAATGGACAGATTCTTAGAAATGCACAACCAGCCGAGACTGAACCAGGAAGAAATAGAAAATATGAACAGACCAATCACAAGCACTGAAATTGAAACTGTGATTAAAAATCTTCCAACAAACAAAAGCCCAGGACCAGATGGCTTCACAGGCAAATTCTATCAAACATTTAGAGAAGAGCTAACACCTATCCTTCTCAAACTCTTCCAAAATATTGCAGAGGGAGGAACACTCCCAAACTCATTCTACGAGGCCACCATCACCCTGATACCAAAACCAGACAAAGATGTCACAAAGACAGAAAACTACAGGCCAATATCACTGATGAACATAGATGCAAACATCCTCAACAAAATACTAGCAAACAGAATCCAACAGCACATTAAAAGGATCATACACCATGATCAAGTGGGGTTTATTAAAGGAAGGCAAGGATTCTTCAATATATGCAAATCAATCAACGTGATACACCATATTAACAAACTGAAGGAGAAAAACCATATGATCATCTCAATAGATGCAGAGAAAGCTTTCGACAAAATTCAACACCCATTTATGATAAAAGCCCTGAAGAATGTAGGCATAGAGGGAACTTTCCTCAAAATAATAAAGGCCATATATGACAAACCCACAGCCAACATCGTCCTCAATGGTGAAAAACTGAAACCATTTCCAGTAAGATCAGGAACAAGACAAGGTTGCCCACTCTCACCACTATTATTCAACATAGTTTTGGAAGTTTTAGCCACAGCAATCAGAGAAGACAAAGAAATAAAAGGAATCCAAATCAGAAAAGAAGAAGTAAAGCTGTCACTGTTTGCAGATGACATGATACTATACATAGAGAATCCTAAAGATGCTACCAGAAAACTATTAGAGCTAATCAATGAATTTGGTAAAGTAGCAGGATACAAAATTAATGCACAGAAATCTCTTGCATTCCTATACACTAATGATGAAAAATCTGAAAGAGAAATTAAGAAAACACTCCCATTTACCATTGCAACAAAAAGAATAAAATAGCTAGGAATAAACCTACCTAAGAAGACAAAAGACCTGTATGCAGAAAATTATAAGACACTGATGAAAGAAATTAAAGATGATACAAAAAGATGGAGAGATATACCATGTTCTTGGATTGGAAGAATCAACATTGTGAAAATGACTCTACTACCCAAAGCAATCTACAGATTCAATGCAATCCCTATCAAACTACCACTGGCATTTTTCACAGAACTAGAACAAAAAATTTCACAATTTGCATGGAAACACAAAAGACCCCGAATAGCCAAAGCAATCTTGAGAACGATAAATGGAGCTGGAGGAATCAGGCTCCCGGACTTCAGACTATAATACAAAGCTACAGTAATCAAGACAGGATGGTACTGGCACAAAAACAGAAATAGAGATCAATGGAACAGGATAGAAAGCCCAGAGATAAACCCATGCACATATGGTCACCTTATCTTTGATAAAGGAGGCAAGCATATACAGTGGAGAAAAGACAGCCTCTTCAATAAGTGGTGCTGGGAAAACTGGACAGGTAGAAGTAAAAGTAGGAAATTAGAACACTCCCTAACACCATACACAAAAATAAACTCAAAATGGATTAAAGACCTAAATGTAAGGCCAGACACTATCAAACTCTTAGAGGAAAACATAGGCAAACACTCTATGACATAAATCACAGCAAGATCCTTTTTGACCCACCTCCTAGAGAAATGGAAATAAAAACAAAAATAAACAAAGGGGACCTAATGAAACTTAAAAGCTTTTGCACAGCAAGGGAAACCATAAACAAGACCAAAAGACAACCCTCAGAATGGGAGAAACTATTTGCAAATGAAGCAACTGACAAAGGATTAATCTCCAAAATTTACAAGCAGCTCATGAAGCTCAATAACAAAAAAACAAACAACCCAATCCAAAAACGGGCAGAAGACCTAAATAGACATTTCTCCAAAGAAGATACACAGATTGCCAACAAACACATGAAAGAATGCTCAACATCATTAATCATTAGAGAAATGCAAATCAAAACTACAATGAGATATCATCTCACACCGGTCAGAATGGCCATCATCAAAAAATCTACAAACAATAAATGCTGGAGAAGTTGTGGAGAAAAGGGAACACTTTTGCACTGTTGGTGGGAAAGTAAATTGATAGAGCCACTATGGAGAACAGTATGGAGGTTCCTTAAAAAACTAAAAATAGAACTACCATACAACCCAGCAATCCCACTACTGGGCATATACCCTGAGAAAACCATAATTCAAAAAGAGTCATGTACCAAAATGTTCACTGCAGCTCTACTTACAATAGCCAGGACATGGAAGCAACCTAAGTGTCCATCATCGGATGAATGGATAAAAAAGATGTGGCACATATATACAATGGAATATTACTCAGCCATAAAAAGAAACGAAATTGAGTTATTTGTAGTGAGGTGGATGGAGTTAGAGTCTGTCATACAGAGTGAAGTAAGTCAGAAAGAGAAAAACAAATACAGTATGCTAACACATATATATGGAATCTAAGGAAAAAAAAAAAAAAAAGGTCATGAAGAACCTAGTGGCAAGACAGGAATAAAGACACAAACCTACTAGAGAATGGACTTGAGGATATGCGGAGGGGGAAGGGTAAGATGTGACAAAGTGAGAGAGTGGCATGGACATATATACACTACCAAACATAAAATAGATAGCCAGTGGGAAGCAACCGCATAGCACAGGGAGATCAGCTCTGTGCTTTGTGACCACTTAGAGGGGTGGGATAGGGAGGGTGGGAGGCAGGCAGATGCAAGAGGGAAGAGATATGGGAACATATGTATATGTATAACTGATTCACTTTGTTATAAAGCAGAAACTAACAACAACAAAAAAAGGTACGAAACTCTATATTAAGGGTCATGCAAAAATACACAAACAAAAGGAAGAGATAAACTCTTTTTTTGAAAGATAAAAAAAAAAAAAAGTCACATGTACCCCAATGTTCACTGCAGCACTATTTACAATAGCCAGGACACGGAAACAATCTAAATGTCCATCAACAGGTAAATGGATAAAGAATATGTGGTACATATATATCACAGAATATTACTCAGTCATAAAAAGGAACAAAATTGGGTCATTTGTAGTGATGTGGATGGACCCAGAGTCTGTCATACAGAGCGAAGTAAGTCAGAAAGAGAAAAACAAATATATGTGTAATCTAGAAAAATGGTACAGATGAACCTATCTGCAGGGCAGGAATAGAGACATAGACGTAGAGAATGGATGTGTGGGCACAGCGGGGGAAGGGGAGGGTGGGATGAATGGGGAGATTAGGTTTGACATAAATATACTACCATGTGTAAAATAGATAGCTAGTGGGATCCTGCTGTATAGCACAGGGAGCTCAGCTCTGTGCTCTGTGATGACCTAGAAGGGTGGGATGTGGTGGGGAGGGAGGTTCAAGAGGGAGGAGATTATGCATACATAGAGCTGATTCACTTCATTGTACAGCAGAAACTAACACAACATTGCAAAGCAATTATACTCCAATAAAAGAAAAAAAGAACCATCAGATGGCACTTATTAACTGCCAACATTATTTAGAAGATTTTGCTACTTTGATTTTGTTTAAGAGAGTAAAGATCTGGGCTCCTTAGGAAAATGGTGGATTCCACATCTGGGGAAGGAAATGTAAAATTAAGCCTGGAACATGGTATACCAGTTGCAGTGGTTAATTTAATATGTCAACTTGACTGAATCATGGGGTGCCAGACGTTTGGTCAAACATTATTCTGGGTGCACCTGAGGGTTTTTCTGGATGAGATTAACATTTGAATCTGTAAAGAAGTAAAGCAGGACTTCCCTGGTGGCACAGTCGTTAAGAATCCGCCTGCCAATGCAGGGGACACAGGTTCGAGCCCTGGTCCAGGAAGATCCCACACGTCGTGGAGCAACTAAGGCCCCGTACCACAACTACTGAGCCTGTGCTCTGGAGCCCGCAAGCCTCAACTACTGAGCCCGCACGCCTAGAGCCCGTGCTCCGCAACAAGAGAAGCCACCGCGATGAGAAGCCCATGCACTGCAACGAAGAGTAGACCCCGCTCGCCCCAACTAGAGAAAGCCCGCACGCAGCAACGAAGACCGAACACAGCCAAAAATAAATAAATAAATTCATTAAAAAAAATAAAAAGAAACAAGTAAAGCAGATTGCCTTCCCCAATCAGTTGAAGGCCTGAATAGAACAAAAAGGCTGACCCTCCCACAAGTAAGAGGGAATTCTGCATAAAGCCTTCAAGCTGGTTTTTCCCCTCCCTTCAGACTCAAACTAAAACAATTGCTGCCCCTAGGTCTCAAGCTTACTGGATTCTTGACTGGAACTACACCATCTTCCTTCCTGGGCCTCCAGCTTGCCAACTGCAGATCTTGGGACTTGTCAGCCTCCAAAACTGCATGAACAAATTCATTATAATAAGTCTCTTTATATACATTTATATATATATATATATATATAAATATATATAGATACATCTATAGATATATATATCCTACGTCCTATTGGTTGCGTTTCTCTGGAGAATACAGACTAATACACCAGAAAGCAAGAAAGCCGTCAAAGACTATTAGGGCCATGTCAAAAGGACATAAGAGCCAGCTTAATGAGGCTCCCACTGGCTAAAGGTGAGACAATTTGAGTATCTTTTATTTTTTTATTTATTCTTTTTTTTTTTTTTTTGGCTGTGTTGGGTCTTCCTTGCGGTGCACGGGCTTTTCATTGTGGTGGTTTCTCTTGTTGCGGAGCACGGGCTCTAGGTGCGCCGGCTTCAGCAGTTGTGGCATGCTGGAATCAGTAGTTGTGGCTCAAGGGCTCAGTTGCTCCGCAGCATGTGGAATCTTCCCGGACCAGAGATTGAACCTGTGTCTCTTGCATTGGCAGGCAAATTCCCAACCACTGAGCCATCAGGGAAGTCGCGAGAATCTTTTAAATCTATGAGTTTACAATGACACTTGAAGAAAGAAATTTGCTGGTTACCTTTGGATACTGCTAGGGATCCAACTCATTATTTTGATAACTGGTAAATAAAGAAAAAGAATCAAGCATTACTCATCTCACTTTTTCTATATGAATTTTTCCTTTGGGTAGCCAAAAAAATTGAGGATAGAAAATATCCCTTTAAAGAAGTATTACAGATAATAAATGAAGGTAGAATGATAAAAATATCACCACTTTATAAGCCCTAACGAATTAATAGATCTAAACAATGATCATGAATGACTACCAACATCACCAAAATAGACAACCGGGCGTGCCTTACTTGCTGACAAAAAAAAAAGGCTAAACCTGATGAAGTCTCTAGATCTGTGCTGTTCAATACAGGAGTCACTAGCCACATGTGGCTATCGCGCACTTGCAAGGTAGCTAATCCTAATTGAGATGTGATGTAAGTGTAAAATACAAACCAGATTTCTAAGATTTAATACCAAAACAATGTGAAATATCTCAATAATTAAATAGGCTATGCGTTGAAATGATAACATTTTGGATATAATGGATTAAAAAAATATGTAAAAACCAATTTCACCTGTTTATTTTACTTTTTTTTTAAGT
Source organism: Balaenoptera physalus (assembly GCF_965194825.1). Classification (NCBI taxonomy): domain Eukaryota; kingdom Metazoa; phylum Chordata; class Mammalia; order Artiodactyla; family Balaenopteridae; genus Balaenoptera; species Balaenoptera physalus. Next base: position 72,518,208 of record NC_138894.1, on the reverse strand, counting down.
GTATACCATAAAAATTTCAAATAACCAATATGTGGCTAAAATTTATGGCTTTCATTGTATTTATATTGGACAGTGCTGCTCTAGATCTAATTACCAAAATTTATGTAATACTGGGAGAGAAATATATGTTGAACACCACCACAGAGATGCAATTACCAAAATCCAGTCTATGGGAATCACTAAAAATCACAATATCCAGTTTCTTCAACAACACAGTAACAAAATTGCAAGGGGGGGGGAAAGAAAGAATGAGTAAGATAGAGGAGGAATGTGTAGATCTAAAAAGACAATGTCAGGAACATGACAAGGATGCCCCTCTCTCATCACTGTTTTTCAACATTGTACAAGAAATTTTACCCAACACATTAAGACAAGAAAAGGAAATAAAAGTATACAGATTGGGAAGAAAGAACAAAAATTGGTCTTCTAAGCAAATGACATGATCACCTATGGAGAAAATCCAAGAGTCAACCAAAAAACTCCTGAAATTAAAAAGCGGGGGACTTCCCTGGTGGCGCAGTAGTGAAAAATCCACCTGCCAACACAGGGGACGTGGGTTAGAGCCCTGGTCCGGGAATATCCCACATGCCGCAGGGCAACTAAGCCCGTGCGCCACAACTACTGAGCCTGCACTCTAGAGCCCACGAGCCACAACTACTGAGCCCACACGCCACAACTACTGAAGCCCATGCACCTAGAGCCCGTGCTCCACAACAAGAGAAGCCACTGTGATGAGAAGCCTGCGCACCACAACGAAGAGTAGACCCCGCTCACCAAAACTAGAGAAAGTCCGCATGAAGCAACAAAGACCCAACACAGCCAATAAATTAATTAATTAATTTTAAAAAATAATAAAATAAATAAAAATAAAAAACGATTATAGCAAGGTTGCAGGACAGGCTAAAATTAAAAAGTCAATTGCTTTTCTACATACCAGCAATGAACAAGTGGAATTTGAAATTAAAACACAATACTATTTACAGTACCACACCCAAAAAGGAAATACTTAGGTATAAATCTAACAAAATATGTATAAGATCTATATGAGAAAAACTACAAAACTGATAAGAAGCCTCAATATTGTCAAGATGTCAGTTTTTCCCAACTTGACCTATAGATTCAATGCAATCCCAATCAAAATTCCAGCAAGTTATTTTGTGGATATCAACAAACTGATTCTGAAGATTATATGAAAAGGCAAAAGACACAGAAGAGCCAGTACAATACTGAAGGAAAAGAACAAAGTTGGAGGACTAAGAACTGACACTACCCACCTTCAAGACTTAATATAAAGCTGCAATAATCAAGTGTGGTATTGGTGAAAGAACAGACAAATCAAGTAATGGAATAGAATGGAGAACCCAGGAAATAATCCACATAAATACAGTCACCTGATCTTCAACAAAAGAACAGAGGCAATACAGTGGAGAAAAGATAATCTTTTCAACAAATGGTGGGGGAACAAGTGGACATCCAGGGGTTATATTGTAAAGCTCTGTGCCTTCTGCTCAATTTTGCTATGAAGATAAAACTGTTCAAAACAAAATCTATTTTTAAAATAACAATAAAATAATAATTTTTAATAAGAGAAATATCAACCAATTGCAATGTATATAGCCCTTACTTAAATCCCACCTTAAAAACAGTTTTAAAAGAAATTATGACAATCAGGAAAATGTGAGCGTTAACTGGAAATGAGGGAATTAATGGTTTTTTAACAGTGATAATATTACTATGGTGATGTTTTAAATTTTTTAAAAATAGTTTCTCTCTTTTAGAAGTATATACTGAAATGTCTGCATATGAAGTGTTATGCTGGGACGTGTGTTAAAGTAATGTGGGGGGAATACGATGTGGGGGGCAACCATAAATGGTATAGACAAAACACACGGGTAATGGGCTAATAATTTTGTAGTTCCATGTTAGGTAAATGGAAATTCATTGTACTGTTCTCTCCACTTCATTAAAGTCACAGATTTTTAGAGTTGGAAAGAACTTTAGAAATCAGAACACCATAAACATGAGGGAAAGAAATGGAGACAAAGCCAGAAATACCTGAGTGTGTGACTTGAACAAAAAACTTTCTGACTTTGTTTCAGCTTTTTTTTTTTTTTTTAATCAGCCACGCTGCACACATGTGAGATCTTAGTTCCCCAACCAGGGATGGAACCCGTGCCCCCTGCAGTGGAAGCACGGAGTCCTAACCACTGTACCGCCAGGGAATTCCCTTGTTTCCTCTTCCATAAAGATGAGGATAAAACACTTGCCTTACATGGGGTGGTTTAACATTAATTGGAATAACACATATAAAAACATATGTTTCCTTAAAACCAACTCTTTTAACCCTTTCCTAAAGTACTAAACAAACACTAGCTCAACTGGCCCAATTTTATTTAAAAAGTGAGAAAATAAAGAAAATCTCCAAACTCCACATGCAGTTAGCTCCTCTTTCCTAATACCATCCCTTCATTGCCAGTTTATACCCTACATTCCCAGTTTATACAGAGTATCTATGCTCTGTGTACCCTCTTGCTTATATGCAGACTTATTTTAATACAAACTTGCTGGTCACCAGACAGTGATAGTTACTGCTACTGGTTATTTGGTGATTATCTTTAGAGTTCAAAACAAACACCCTTCTTTTGAATAATGGATGATATTTACAACCTTCTTCTCTCATAACTGTTTGCCATTAAAACTAACACAATATTGTAAATCAACTACACTTCAACTTTTAAAAATTCCAACAACAGCAGCAGCAGCAGCAGCAACAACTAGGCCTAATATTCATCTCCCAAAGAAAGCTAAACCACTTGTTGCTAGCTCTACATGCATTTCAAGAATCTCACTTATATTGTTTTAGCTAAAATTTATTAAAGATTTAAGTTAAAAATCTTTGAAAAGAATATTACATTTATGCAAAACAACCTAACTTAGTAAATGCGGCCACATGTAAATGCTATAAAACCAATATTCTGTCAGCAGTTATTTCTGGGTGTCAAATTATGGTTACTTATTTTGGTCATCTCTATACATTCTAACTTTTTCTTTTTTAAAGGTTTGGTTTTTTTAACTTTATTTTCTTTTAAGTAAGTAAGTTATTTATTTTTGGCTGCGTTGGGTCTTCATTGCTGCGCGTGGGCTTTCTCTAGTTGCAGCCAGCGGGGGATACTCTTCGTTGCAATTTGCGGGCTTCTCACTGCGGTGGCTTCTGTTGTTGCGGAGCACTGGCTCTAGGTGCGTGGGCTTCAGTAGTTGTGGCATGCGGGCTCAGTAGTTGTGGCACGTGGGCTCTGTAACTGTGGCTTGCAGGCTCTAGAGCACAGGCTCAGTAGTTGGGGCACATGGGCTTAGTTGCTCCACAGCATGTGGGATCTTCCCAGAGCAGGGATCAAACCCGTGTCCCCTGCATTGGCAGGCGGATTCCTAACCACTACGTCACCAAGGAAGTCCCTTTTTCTTCAGTAACTAAGTATTTTTATAATGGGAAAAAAGCTTTGTATAAATATAGGATAATGCAGGACTTCATTCAATAAAGGAAGAAGAAAAATAATGAATACTAAATTGTTTTGTAGTTATCAGCACAATTTCACTAAATGAAACTGCTATGTAAAAAATATTAATATGGGTTTCCCTGGTGGCGCAGTGGTTAAGAATCCGCCTGCCAATGCAGGGGACATGGGTTCGAGCCCTGGTCCGGGAAGATGCCACATGCTGCAGAGCAACTAAGCCATGAGCCACAACTACTGAGTCTGCACTCTAGAGCTCGCGAGCCACAACTACTGAGCCCACGTGCCACAGCTACTGCAGCCCTCATGCCTAGAGCCCATGCTCCACAACAAGAGAAGCCACCACAATGAGCAGCCCGCGCACCGCAACAAAGAGTAGCCCCCGCTCACTGCAACTAGAGAAAGCCCACGTGCAGCAATGAAGACCCAATGCAGCCAAAGTCAAAAAGAAATAAAATAAATATTTTTTTAAAATGTTAATATAACAGGTCCCAATCATTTGGTAATCAATAGTATCTCTTTCTAATAAAAATATAATTCCTTAATAAAACTTAATGGGTTTTTAATGTGTTAGTGTTTAGCAGAGGGTTTTAAATTTTTGACTTGCTGTTTATGTATGTTCTGAAAACAGTTATTATGAAATTACTGTTCTGACCTCTGTTCTCAAGTCTTATCTTGGAGAGCCATCTGAGGCCTCAGAACAATGAGGGACTGACCAGGATGATAAGGTAATAGGAATCAAACTCACAAGTGCCAGTCAACAGTCAAGACTCCTGCCTCTGTGTCTCAATCTCTGGTCCAAGAGCCACATTCAAGAGAACTGCTGATGTACTTAATAAAAATTCAGACCCCCCCCGCAACAAAGCCTAACTCAAAAAGACTGAATCAGAGTATACAGGAAAGTATCAAGCCTAAATCTGGCAAATAAAAGCACTTCATTGAAGATTATTCTATTTCTTCCTATAATCCTTAAATATCTTCCCCACCAGCCAACCCATGAAACCAACTCACCTCATTTAAACAGTTCCAGGTATCTCATCTTGTGAAGTACCTGATTCTCCCTCACTTGGCAATAGGATGCATCTGCAGCCCTGAGCTCTGCCTGGCTTCAGTTAACACCAAGGGGCCCAGGGCTGCCTACACCCAAGCAGGGCTGACTGCATACAGCTTCTACCCTGGGATCACCAACTCTACTCAGGAACTCTCATGCTGATCTCCTGACCTGGAAGTCTCTGAATCTTGCACTGCCTGCTACCCTATCGGTATCAGCAGATTTCCATCTTCTGGTAGCAAACCTTCCAGTTATTTGGTTCTGCTCTGTTAGGGACCAATTGTAGCATGATAAATCCTCCAAGTGCCTCAGATTAATTACAAAGGAGGTCTCCTCCTCTTTCACTTTTTATCTTCTTGATTACAAAACTACCCTCAACTTCATATTCTTACATTCCAAACTCCATGCTTCCCCCCAAATTACTGACATATAAACTGTTTTGTTTCATAATTTAATCTCTATTTGTTTTTTGTTTTCATCCTAATTTTATTTTCAGTGTCCATAATAGATAGAATTTTAGATAGTAAATACATTTTCTCTCTAAACAGGACATTTCCATTCCAAGTTTTTAACCCTTTCTCATAATCTAGAATATACTAGAGTCCTGGTTCAGTTTAGTACAGTATATTCATAATAACAAAATTTTAAATTTTAAACTAAAAAAAATGGAAAAATATGGGTTCATAAACTACTAAAAAATGTAAAATACTGAACAATTTGATTTGCTCTTACATACACGACATACTTTTATTAATATTTACTAATAATGTTTACATAAATGTTATAAACAATTCAATACCATCTATCTTTTATATAAGGAAAAGCTAGTTATTACATCCAGTTAGCCATTTAAAACTGTATTAATTACACAGGAAACTTTCTGGCAGGATTCCTAATACCCAATATTTCAACAGAAAGTTTTGTACATGTTAGACTTATGGTTAAGGGAATACAGCAGGCTACAAAGCCATATATATATATATGAAATATATATAAAATTTATATATATATAAAAACTTAAATGATCCCATTTTTATACACAGGCATAGAAAAAAGCTAAGAAAGGTTCTTTTAGGATGACAGGTTATTTACTTCTGCTTCATATTTATATTTTCTTAATTTTCTTTAATATACCTGAATTACCTTTGTAATAAAAATAACACAAGTTTGTTTTTCTTTTTCATAATTTTCAACAGAAGGAACAGTTCTCTTCCTGGGCCCTCACAACATTTTTACATTCAGTATATTAGTCCTATTACTGTACTTGAAAATGTAGTTTGTTTTAAAGAGTTAACATTAGTTTAGCTGATCCCAGCCTCTTTCATATTTTAGACCACTGCTCAAGCAGTTTTATAGTTAAGTTTGTTTTTACTGATTCATCCATTTAACCAAACATTTATTAAATACCCATTCAATGCCAGACACTGTTATATAGCCTGGTTTCCTAATGAGTCTTAGGGAATCTGTCTGTTAACATCTTTCTTGACCAAATAGTATAATCCTCAGTCACACTCAGAATGTGCTATCATGCTCATCAGGATCAAGTAAAAAAAATACTGTAGACGCACAACCAAACGCTTCTTAATTACATGCACCCCAGTGTTCACTGTAGCACTATTCACAATAACCAAAACATGGAAACAACGTAAATGTCCATCAACAGATAAATGGATAAAGAATATGTGGGGCTTCCCTGGTGGCGCAGTGGTTGAGAGTCTGCCTGCTAATGCAGGGGACACTGGTTCGAGCCCTGGTCTGGGAAGATCCCACATGCCGCGGAGCGGCTGGGCCCGTGAGCCACAGCTGCTGAGCCTGCGCGTCTGGAGCCTGTGCCCCGCAACGGGAGGGGCCGCGATAGTGAAAGGCCCATGCACCGCGATGAAGAGTGGCCCCCACTTGCCGTAACTAGAGAAAGCCCTCGCACGAACCGAAGACCCAACACAGCCAAAAATAAATAAATAAATAAATAAATAAAGTAGCTATTAAAAAAAAAAAAAAAAGAATATGTGGTACATATATACAATGGAATACTACTCAGCCATAAAAAAGAATGAAATAATGCCATTTGCAGCAACATGGATGGACCTGAAGATTAGCATACTAAGTGAAGTAAATCAGAGAAAGACAAATAGCGCATATATCATTTATATGTGGAATCTAAAATATGACACAAACTTATCTATGAAACAGAAACAGACTCACAGACATAGAGAACAGACGGGGTGGGAAAAGGATGGATTGGGAGTTTGGCATTAGCAGATGCAAACTATTATATATAGAACGGATAAACAACAAGGTCCTACTGTGTAGCACAGGGAACTATATTCAACATCCTGTGATAAACCACAATGGAAAAGAATATGAAAAAGAATATATATATATGCATAACTGAATCACTCTGCTGTACATTAGAAATTAACACAACATTGTAAATCAACTATACTTCAATTTAAAAAATTACTGCTAAGTATTCATTTTGATTCTATCCTGAATGAAATTGTTTTCTTAATTTCCTTTTTGGATTGTTCATTGTTAATGAATAGAAATACAACTGCTTGTTGTTTCTTTTTTTTAATTTTTATTTTATATTGCAGTATAGTTCATTAACAATGTTGTGTTAGTTGCAGGTTGCTTTTTGTTTCTTGCTCTTGTATCCTTTATTAGCCCTGATGGTTTTAATGTGGATCCTTTATCATGAATTTATCAAAATTAAAAACTTTTGGGGGGGACTTCCCTGGTGGTCCAGTGGCTAAGACTCCACGCTCCCAATGCAGGGGGCCTGGGTTCGATCCCTGGTCAGGGAACTAGATCCCACGTACCGCAACTAAGAGTTCGCATGCCGCAACTAAAGATCCCACATGCCGCAACTAAGACCCAACACAACCAAATAAATAAATAAATAAATAAATCTTTTAAAACTTATGTACATGAAAAGATATTGTCAAGAAAGTGAAAATACAACCTACGGAATGGGAGAAAATATTTGCAAATCGTGTATCTGATAAAGAATTAATAGCTAGAATACATAAAGAACTCTTAACAATTCAACAATAAAAAGACAAACAACCCAATTTTGAAAACATGCAAGACCTGAAAAAACATTTCTCCAAAGACAATATACAAATGGCCAATAAGCACATAAAAAGATGCTCAACATCATTTGTGATTTGGAAACGCAAATCAAACCACAGTGAGATACCACTTCACACTCATTAAAATGGCTATTTAAAAAAATTAAAAGAGGACTTCCCTGGTGGCGCAGTGGTTAAGAATCCACCTGCCAATGCAGGGGGCGCGGGTTGGAGCCCTAGTCCGGGAAGATCCCACATGCCGCAGAGCAACTAAGCCCGTGCGCCACAACTACTGAGCCTGCGCTCTAGAGCCCACAAGCCACAACTACTGAGCCTGCGCTCTAGAGCCCGCGAGCCACAACTACTGAAGCCCGTGCACCTAGAGCCCGTGCTCCGCAACAAGAGAAGCCACTGCAATGAGAAGCCCGCACGTCACAATGAAGAGTAGCTCCCCATTGCCGCAACTAGAGAAAGCCCACGTGCAGCAACAAAGACCCAAGGCGGCCAAAAATAAATAAATTTATTTTAAAAAATGAATAAAATAAAAAGAAGAAAATAACAAGTGATCAAAGATGTGGAGAAACTAGAATCTTCATATGTTGTTGGGGCTGTAAAATGGTGCAGGCACTGTGGAAAACGTTTTGCCATTTCCTAAAGAAATTAAACATAGATCTACCATATGACCCAGCAATTCCACTCCTAGGTAAAAACCCAAAAGCACTGAAAACAGGTATTCAAAAAAATAGCTGTGCATAAATGTTCATAGCAGCACTATTCACAAATGCCAAAAGATGGAAACAATTCAAATGTCTATCAATGAATGAATGGATAAGCAAAGTGTGATATACATACAACAGAATATTATTTCACCATAAAAAAGAATCACGTACCAATACATGCTATAGAGTGGATGAACCATGAAAACACACCAGACACAAAAGGTCACAAATTGTATGGTTCAATTTATATGAAATACCCCGAAGAGACAGAGACAGAAAGCAGATTGGTGGCTGACAGTGGCTGAAGATAGGCAGGAATGGGTGTAATTGCTTAATAGGTATGGCGTTTGCTTTTGGGATTACGAGGATGTTCTGGAACTCGATATAGGTGGTAGTTGCACAACATCGTGAGTGCATTAAATGCCAATGAAACATACAGTTTAAAATGGCTAATTTTATATTATCTGAACTTTACCTCAATAAAACAAAGACAATTTAGACAAATCTTCATTCATAGTATGATAAAAATGAAAAGTCAGTAAATCAGAAAGTGCTAATTATTCTCTCCCTCTACCTCCAATCTTTTGTACCTGCTTAATATCATGGAGAGCCATAAAATATACTACCTTGCTCTGTAATACTAAATAAGGGCAATTTATTTACTCACTCCGTTGTTTTTTGTTTGTCTGCTGTACCACACAGCATGCAGGATCTTCGTTCCCTGACCAGGGATTGAACCCATGCCCCCCGAGAGTGGAAGCGTGAAGTCTTAACCACTGGACCGCCAGGAAAGCCCCTACTCACTATGTTTTTACCTGACACTCAACAAAGAAGCAAGGTCAGTGTATCACATCATTTGCAGTTAACAATTTAAATATGTGAAAATTAATTTCAATTAACAATATTGGTTGGAAAACTATACTTTCAGTTTTCATATTCAAAACATGATTGTTAAAAAAAATATGGCATGTACCTAACAAGATAATTTGTGTAATGGATATTAAAAGTGTTACGCACTTTTCTAATGACTCAAATTGGCTTCTAAGTAAAAATTAAAACACATGCACATGCATACACATTTGTTTTCTCATGGCTTCAACACCTCTAGAAATCCAGCATTTCAAACTACAAAACACCAGCAAACTTATAAAAAAATCTATGGACAGATATAGAATACCAAAATCTAAATCAACTCAATCTTGTGTTTATAACCACATGCCACAGAGAAAAATAAAACAATGGTCATGAGTAATATAAATAGGTAGTGAAATCATAAATGTACCAAGGGGTACATTGATTTTTCTTAAGCCAGAATAGGAACACCATAAAAAAATAAGGTTTCTCCCATTGAAACAGTCTGCAGTAGGAAAGTAAAACTAATGTAAAAAAATAAACACCAACACATTTGGCAAGTATAATGACTCCTAAATTATGCATTCCCCTGGGACAACGCTCCTTTAACCAGACAAAGCTGGTGTTTGAGGAAAATTCTCGTGTCCAGATCTGTGTGACAGAGAGAGGAGTCAGCAGTTAATGCATATACAATAGGGTCTTATCGGGCCAGTTCAGGGAAAGCCGAAACACCTAAACCCATGCCCTACCACACAGACATACAGGAGATGCCACCTAGATTTAAAGAACACTTAGCTTACACATCCTTTAATGGTTATCTAGAAAAAGGCAGTAGTGCCCTAGTTCCATTTCTTCCCCACCCTCTATGTGGGCTGAGTACTAAAAAACAAAGCGGTTTTGCCTAGAAACAAACTGTCTCTAGAAACAAACTGTCTCTAGAAACAAACTGTCTCTAGAGAGACTGAAAGAAAAGGAAAGGAAGCAAGTACAATGCAATGATGAGCTGAGAAACGAGTCTATATCCCAAAACACATTTAAATGTGACAGAAATTTAAAATGCTGAAAATAATGTCAAACAAATACATTATAATGACCTAGCATTAGTGGTCACATTTCTAAAAATTACTAAACATATATACTCACATACTAAAATTATGAAGAGACAATTTAAAAAAAGAACCCACAATGTCCAAAAAGTTGAATTGTGCATGCAAACCACTTTCTCTTTAAGTGGCCCATAAATTGGTAATAAGGTTAAGTTTAACTACCATCTGGACTCTTTTTTTTTTCCTTTCTCTTTTTCTTTTTTTTTTTTTTTTTTTTTTTTTGGCCACACCACGCAGCATCTTAGTTCCCCAACCAGGGATTGAACCCAGGGCCACAGCAGTGAAAGCGCCGGGGCCACAGCAGTGATAGCGCCGAGCCCCAACCAATAACCACTGGACCACCAGGTAACTCCCTCCATCTAGACTCTTAATATAGATAATTTCAATTACTTTTAATAAATATTTCTCCTAAGATTAGTGCTCCCCCAACTAAACACTAAATAGGAGAATGATAAAGTGGCAACTGAGGAAGCAAATTCTCAATTTGCTTTAAAAATTTTATATAAGAGTTCAAAGTAGAAAAAACATTAATGAACAGTGCAAACAAGCTGAAGTCAAAGCTTTCCTCATGTACGTTCCAAATTTAGAAAGTATAAGTCAAACCTATAAAGGCTATATGTTTAAAATTAATATAAGGTATTCGAGAAACCGCTTTGAAGTATAAATAATTAAATATATCAAATATCCATTTCTAAATACTCACAATATTAATTCCTATGATCATATTCTTGCTATTTATACAAACCAACACAAAATACACCTTTTTCTCCTTTCAGAGTTCCAACCTTTCACTCCCTGATGAAATTAAACACCAAAATCTTCCACAAGAATATAAATTTTCAGATTGTAAACTTAAGATTTATAATGAGAAAGGATAAACAAAATGTAAACATTTATTAAAAAAACATACTGATATTGCCATATATAGCTTTTTATCCTGTTTTTCACTAGCAAGCAATTATTGAGCTCCCTGTCTGTATAAGACACTACAAAAGGTATCGGTGACAGCCACTTGCATCTAGAGGCTTATCTAGTTGGGAAAACAGCTAAACAAAACAAGGAGGATATACACAATGCCTAATGAGGGATTAAAGAGTTCTGAAGAAGGAAAAATGCTGGGAGGGACTTCCCTGGTGGCGCAGTGGTTAAGAATCCACCTGCCAATGCAAGGGACACGGGTTCGAGCCCTGGTCCGGGAAGATCCCACATGCCACTGAGCAGCTAAGCCCGTGTGCCACAACTACTGAGCCTGCGCTCGAAAGCCTGCAAGCCACAACTACTGAACCCCGCTCCCCACAACTAGAGAAAGCCCGCATGCAGCAACAAAGACCCAATGCAGCCAAAAACAAATAAATAAATAAATTTAAATCATGGCTCTTCATTCAATGTTTATTACAAACATTTTAATTTTTGGTCAAAATTTTTTGAGTTCTCTCTGCCATATCACATGTATTCCCACTATAATTAGAATAAAACCCAAATCATTTTACCAGCCCTCCAAGAGTCTATATGATGTAGCCCTAGCCTCCTTCTCCAACGTTCTTTACTGTATTTTCAGCCATGTATTCTAACTAGAAATCTCTCTCCCCAAGAACTTCACAGCATTCTGCACTTCAACTTACTTCTACCTCTACAGAAAGGTCTCTTCTAATCCCCATCCATAGTTATTTCTCCCCTACTCACTTCTGTATTACCTCTTCACCATAATCAAATGCAGAGACAAGTAGTACCAAGTACAGTTATATAAGGCATAATATTAAATAACCCTGCCAATCTGGTCACAGCTGACTAGAACAGGAATGGGGGTCTACACCCAAGAAGAGCCCATTTATAGGCTGGCCAACAGCCGAGAAAGTAGCCTCAGGAGTCAAAGAATTCTACACAAAGCAGAGATGGAGACCAGATAACTAAACAGTCAGTTCCTTGGCTTCTACTTCTTATAGTTTTGTTTGTTTATTTATTTAGCATTGAAGTATAGATGATTTACAATATTGTGTTAGTTTCAGGTATGCAGCAAAGTGATTCAGTTATACTTTTTTTCAGATTATTTTCCATTATAGGTTACTACAAGATATTGAATATTGTTCCCTGTATTTTACAGTAAATCCTTGTTGCTTGTCTACTTTATGTATAGTAGTTTGTATCTGTTAATCCCATATTCCTAATTTATCCCTTCCCCCCTTCTCCTTTGGTAATGATGTTTGTTTTTTATGTCTGTGAGTCTGCCTGCTTTGTATATAGATTCATTTGTATTACTTTTTAGATTCCACATATAAATGACATCATATAAATTTGTCTTTCTCTGTCTGACTTCACTTAGAATAACATTCTCTAGGTCCATCCATGTTGCTGCAAACTGCAATACTTCATTATTTTTTATGGCTGAGTAATATTCCATTTTACACACACACACACACACACACACACACACACACACACACACGTGGGCATCTGAGTTGTTTCCAAGTCTTAGCTACTGTAACTAGTGCTGCTATAAACACTGGGGTGCATGTATCTTTTCGAATTAGAGTTAACACCATAAAACTCGTAGGCAAAACATTCTTGGACATAAATCACAGCAATATTTTATTAGATCAGTCTCTCAAGGCAAAAGAAATAAAAGCAAAAATAAACAAATGGGACCTAATCAAACTTAAAAGCTTTTGCACTGCAAAGGAAACCATCAACAAAACATCAAGACAACCTATGAAATGAGAAAAAGTATTTGCAAACGAAGGGCCCAACAAGGGCTTAATTTCCAAAACATACAAAGAGCTCATACAACTCAATATCAAAAAAACAAACAACCCAATGAAAAAATGGGCAGAAGACCTAAATAACCATTTCTCCAAAGCAGACATACAGATGGCCAACAGGCACATGAAAAGATGCTCATACCGCTAATTATTTAGAGAAATGCAAATCAAAACCACAATGACGTATCACCTCACACCAGTCAGAATGGCTATCATCAAAAAGTCTACAAATAATAAATGCTGGAGAGGGTGTGGAGAAAAGGGAACCCTCCTACACTGTTGGTGGGAGTGTAAATTGGTGCAGCCACTACGGAAAACAATATGGAAGTTACTTAAAATTAAAAATTGATCCACCATACAATACAGCAATCCCACTCCTGCACATATACCTGGAAAAGACAAAAACTCTAATTTGAAAAGATACATGCACCCCAATGTTCTCACGGTTTAAATTAATCAGAGGGAGTTCCCTGGTGGCCTAGTGGAATTCCAGGCTTTCACTGCCATGGTCCAGGTTCAATCCCTGGTCAGGGAACTGAGATCCCGCAAGCCGCATGGTACAGCCAAAAAATATAAATAAATAAAACAAATAAGTCAAATAGCATTAATTCAGAAGAAACAGACCCTGACTTACCGAACAGCAAAGCACTAGAGCAAAAGTATTCATCAGAATCACCTGTACAGCTTTTTTTAAAAATAATAATAATAATAATGATAAACAAAGCCAGAATCCTCATTCCTAGAAGAGTCTAACTGACTCAACAGATCTGGTATAGGGCTGCATGGACAATTCTTATATATAACCTCTGGTTGAGAACCTCTGTAGCAGGGACTGAGCCAAGGACACTTGTTGCTAAGAGGGCAACAAAATAACCGAGAGCTCCCTGGTTTCCTAAATGACTGCTCATTCCCTCAGCCACTCTCTGTCTTACTTATACCCTGTCATGCAACAGTTGAGATTTCTGTGTCCTTTACTTTCCCATAATAAATCTCCTTCATTTAAGGTAATCGAAAACTATATCTCTGGCTTATAACCTAAACAACACAGTATCCCACTTGTCCTGTGAAGACCAAATAATCCAGATGTTAAGAATAATCATCAGATAGATAGATGTTCTTCCTTACCACATTTGGTCTAATTTTCCAAATCACTGTGATATCTATGAATCTTGTACTCAAACTTCAAATATTTTTACCAACTGATAGCACAAACGAGAACCAAAGGCAAAAGCATTTCATTGACAAAACCGGTATCTAAGTCTACATATGAAATTCATGCACTTTATCCCCAGGAAAGTTCCCTAGAATTCAAGACTTATTTCACTCAATTCTAATAAATGTATGCTAATACCAAACACCCGATAGATGAGAAGCAACAACTCAGAAGGGAAAAAGAGACTGACTGCTACAAATTGGCCTGACAACATCTACAAGAAATGAGACATACACACAAACACATTTTTTTAAATAAACAAATTTTATGCATTTGCCAAACCCAGAGAACTGAAATCATAAAGAATGAACTTAAATGTACGCAAATTAAACAAACAAACAAAAAAATGTACCAGCATGTCAGGATATTCCAAGATGGAACAGAAATGGTGACAAATAAATCTAACTGTATTTATTTATAATTTATGACACCACCTCACCCAAGGGAGTAAGGGGAAAAGCAGCTGTAAAATTTAGTAACTTTCCAAAACCACTTAACTTTGGAAAATGATGTTTTCATTAGAAATTGTAAGGCTAAAGACAAAAGGAACTGTACATACACACTTTAGTTGGTAAATGTGTTTCACATAGAGATATGGGTTAACAATTCTAAGCCTGCTTTATATATATATATACTGGGGTTGAGCAAATGAGTAAACGGATGGTGGATGGTGGATAGGAGCCAGGTTTCTCACTATTGAAGAGGGAAGTTACAGATAAGCAAGGGGAAAAGAGTAAAAATGATGAATTAGAGTTGGAGAAATGAGTGTCAACTCATGCTTCGCTTAATAAAGAGAGAGATGGATAGATATAAAAATAGAGATATAGGTACATGAGTGAGTAAAAATAAATGTATTTCCTAGTTTTATCCAAAAACAGGACTTAGAAGCAATAACACCCAGTAGCAGTAAATACATCCCAGTGCCCAGATCTTAGCTCCTAAATACGATTACCATAAAAGAAAGCAAGAATCCTTGGAGAAATGTCACATTCTATGACTAGGGCAGTGCAAATACAACATAAGCAAGGAGTATCTTGTAGAAAGAAAGGAAGTGCTCAAAAAGCAAAAGCATGAGGCATGTCAAGGGAATGCAGGAGCCAACTTGAATGTGCTCCCAATGACCAAAGGTGGAAATATGTGAGCAACCAAAAATCTAGTGTGGGACAGGATTACCCTCCAAAGTATGAAGTAAATATACATGTGTCCATACTAATACAAGTGACTGAATAAATAAATGGGAAAATGGAACATATCTTCCTTAAAGAAGAGCCCAAAGTATTATATGTAGATACATACTCCTCCAAAAGTGTGGGCTAGACTTCAGTGACTCACATCCAAAGAACAAAACATGAAAAGGGGAAGGTAGTAATTTACAGTGGAGATAATGATGAAAAATCTGCAAGAGAAATTAAGGAAACACTCCCATTTACCACTGCAACAAAAAGAATAAAATACCTACGAATAAACCTACCTAAGGGGACAAAAGATCTGTATGCAGAAAACTGTGAGACACTGATGAAAGAAATTAAAGATGATACAAACAGATGGATAGATATACCATGTTCTTGGATTGGAAGAATCAACATTGTGAAAATGACTCTACTACCCAAAGCAATCTACAGATTCAATGCAATCCCTATCAAACTACCACTGGCATTTTTTTCACAGAACTAGAACAAAAAATTTCACAATTTGTATGGAAACACAAAAGACCCCGAATAGCCAAAGCAATCTTGAGAAAGAAAAACGGAGCTGGAGGAATCAGGCTCCATGACTTCAGACTACACTACAAAGCTACAGTAATCAAGACAGTATGGTACTGGCACGAAAAAAATATATAGATCAATGGAACAGGATAGAAAACCCAGAGATAAGCCCACGCACACATGGTCACCTTATTTTTGATAAAGGAGGCAAGAATATACAATGGAGAAAAGACAGCCTCTTCAATAAGTGGTGCTGGGAACACTGGACAGCTACATGTAAAAGAATGAAATTGGAACACTCCCTAACACCATACACAAAAATAAACTCAAAATGGATTAAAGACCTCAATGTAAGGCCAGACACTATAAAACCCTTAAAGGAAAATATAGGCAGAACACTCTATGACGTAAATCACAGCAAGATCCTTTTTGACCCACCTCCTAGAGAAATGGAAATAAAAACAGAAATAAACAAATGGGACCTAAACTGAAACTTAAAAGCTTTTGCACAGCAAAGGAAACCATAAACAAGACGAAAAGACAACCCTCAGAATGGGAGAAAATATTTGCAAATGAAGCAACTGACAAAGGATTAATCTCCAAAATTTACAAGCAGCTCATGCAGCTCAATATCAAAAAAACAAACAACCCAATCCAAAAATGAGCAGAAGACCTAAATAGACATTTCTCCAAAGAAGATATACAGATTGCCAACAAACACATGAAAGGATGCTCAACATCACTAATCATTCGAGAAATGCAAATCAAAACTACAATGAGGTATCCTCTCACACCAGTCAGAATGGCCATCATCAAAAGTCTACAAACAATAAAAGCTGGAGAGGGTGTGGAGAAAAGGGAACCCTCTTCTTGCACTGTGGGTGGGAATGTAAATTGGTACAGCCACTGTGGAGAACAGTATGGAGGTTCCTTAAAAAACTAAAAATAGAACTACCATATGACCCAGCAATCCCATTACTGGGCATATACCCTGAGAAAACCGTAATTCAAAAAGAGTCAAGTACCACAGTGTTCACTGCAGCTTTATTTACAATAGCCAGGACATGGAAGCAACCTAAGTGTCCATCGACAGATGAATGGATAAAGAAGATGTGGCACATACATACAATGGAATATTACTCAGCCATAAAAAGAAACGAAACTGAGTTATTTGTAGTGAGGTGGATGGACCTAGAGTCTGTCATACAGAGTGAAGTAAGTCAGAAAGAGAAAAACAAATACCGTATGTTAACACATATATATGGAATCTAAAAAAAAAAAAAAATGGTTCTGAAGAACCTAGATAGGGGCAGGACAGGAATAAAGATGCAGATGTAGAGAATGGACTTGAGGACACAGGGAGGGGGAAGGGTAAGCTGGGACAAAGTGAGAGAGTGGCATGGACATATATACACTACCAAATGTAAAATAGATAGCTAGTGGGAAGCAGCCGCATAGCACAGGGAGATCAGCTCGGTGCTTTGTGACCACTTAGAGGGGTGGGATAGGGAGGATGGGAGGGAGATGCAAGAGGGAAGAGATATGGGGATATATGTATACATACAGCTGATTCACTTTGTTATACAGCAGAAACTAACACAACATTGTAAAGCAATTATACTCCAATAAAGATGTTAAGAAAAAAAAATTTACAGTGGAAAAACATGACAAACACTACCTTAACCAAATGATCACGGTTAACAACACCAAAGTTAATACCGTGTACTCCCAATATGATGAGGAAGTTATTTCACCTCTGCAGTATTCTTCCCCAAAACTCATAACCAGTCTAATCATGAGGGGAAAAAATCTGACAAACCCAAATTGAGTAACATTCTACAAAATCCTGACAGTATTCCTCAAAACTGTCAAAGACAAACTAAGACCCTATCACAGACCAGAGAAGACCAAAGATATGATGATATCTTTGCAATCATGGTATCAATGCAATGTGGTATCTTGGATTAGATAATAGAATAAAAAAATTTTTTTAAAAAAAGGATATTTGGGTAAAAACTGGTAAAATTGAAGTCTAGAGTTCAGTTAATAGTATCGACCAATTTCTGTTCTTAGTTTTAACAAATGTATCATGGTAATTTAAGATGTTACTATTAGGGGAAGCTGGGCAAGAGATATACAGAAACTCTGTATTACCTTTACAATTTTGCAGAAAATCTAAAATTATTCCAAAGTTAAAAGGTTATTAATAATAATAACAAACCAACACAAATAGCACAGAAACTGGGGGACAGCAGTAAACACATTGAGAGTAGAGACAAATATCAGCAGGCTCCTAACTAAACCCTGAGTGTCACCGGTTGTTTAAGAAAACAGGACATGGGAATTCCCTGTTGGCGCAGTG
Organism: Balaenoptera physalus; assembly: GCF_965194825.1. Lineage (NCBI taxonomy): Eukaryota > Metazoa > Chordata > Mammalia > Artiodactyla > Balaenopteridae > Balaenoptera > Balaenoptera physalus. The sequence continues at coordinate 72,499,863 of NC_138894.1, read as the reverse complement.
GTTAAGAATCCGCCTGCCAATACAGGGGACATGGGTTCGAGCTCTGGTCCGGGAAGATCCCATATGCCACGGAGCAACTAAGCCCGTGCACCACGACTACTGAGCTTGCACTCTAGAGCCCATGAGCCACAACTACTGAGCCCGCATGCCACAACTACTGAAGCCCGCATGCCAAGAGCCCGTGCTCCACCACAAGAGAAGCCGCCGCAATGAGAAGCCCGCACACCGCAACGAAGAGTAGCCCCCACTCGCCGCAACTAGAGAAAGCCCGTGCACAGCAATGAAGACCCAACGCAGCAAAAAATAAATTAATTAATTTAAAAATTTTTTAAAGAAATAAATTAAAGAAATATACTTGTAAAGTAAGCACACTACAAAATGTAATGAAATACATAATTTAAGGCTAACTTTGTCATCATATATTTGGCAAGTTGGTGTCAGACAAATACCATAATAACCTAGTCAGATTGGTGATTCAATCACTCATAAAGCATTTAGTGAGCTCCTGCTCTGTGCCAGACACTTCTCTCGGTGCTAGAAATACAAAGATGATAGTGGTGATGTCACCTTCCACTCTGAACAGTAAAAACAAAACTGATAATGGTGATGTCATCTTCTACTTTGAGCAACCCAGTTTTCTTCCTAAAGACTCAAAACAGTGTGGTAAAAATGAAGACACTTGGGTCCCACTTATCAGCAAATCTAATTCAAAAGGTTTATGATAGTCCCTCACCACGCTTTTGAGAAACAGAGGTGAGGGAGGAAGTTTATCAAAACCACTTATGACTTATAAATTACATCTCCCCATTTCCCTCGAGCCACTGTAATTAGTAGAAGGAGTATGTAATATGGCATAGGGTGTACTGGGCCGTGTGTGTGTGTGTGTGTGTGTGTGTGTGTGTGTGTGTGTGTTCGTGTAGAGAGACATTAAGATTGATAACCACTACAATAAAGAGTTCTTGGCGGGGGGCGGGGTGGGGGGATTGTTAATTATAATTGCCAAGGAAGAAGTAAGAATTTCTACAAACCAGAGGTTCTCAAAGTAACATGCAGATTCCTGGGATCCCCAAGACCCTTTCAGAAGGTCCATCAGGTCAAAACCATTTTCAAAATACTAAAAACATTATTTGCTTCTTTCACTGTATTGGCACTCATTGCATTTCACTCATTGGCATTTACTGATGGCTCAAAAGTAACGGTAGGTAAAAACGCTGGTATCTTAGCAGTACCAGCACACTATACTAGTAGTCATTACATTCTTTGCCACTGCACACTCACCACACTCTACTTAAAAAAGGAAAAAAAAACCCAGTTTCATTCAAGAATGTCTTTGATGTAGCTGTAGTTATAAATTTAACACATTTTATAAACTCTCAACCCTTGAGTACTCACTTTTTAATATTCTGTGTGTTGAAATGGAAAGTATAATGGTTGTCTCAGGCACTTACACGACTGCATTGCAAGCTGAACTAGCCACTTTTCTATAGAACATCATTTTTCTTGAAAGAATGACTGATAGACAAATGATGGTTACTTAATCTTGGGTATTTAGCAAATATTTCCTTGAAAGTCAACAGTGAGCCTAGGGACTTCCCTAGAGGTCCAGTGGTAAAGAATCCACCTTCCAATGCAGGGGATGCAGGTTCTATCCCTGGTCGGGGAACTAAGATCCCACATGCTGCAGGGCAACTAAGCCTGCGCGCCACAACTACTGAGGTCACATGCCACAAAACCACAGAGCCCAGGCACCCTGCAGCCCGCGCGCCACAACTAGAGAAGCCCACGCGCAGCAACAAAGAACCCGTGCAGCGCAACAAAAAGATCCCGCGTGCCTCAACGAAGATCTTGTGTGCTGCAAGTAAGACCCGATGCAGCCAAAAAGATAAAGAAAAAAAATAAATATTTTTTTAAAAAGAAAATCAACAGTGAGCCTATAACATCTAGGAAAACAACTGTCAATCTCTATTGCTAACTACAAAATTCAAGCTTTGAGAAAATTAGAATTTTGCAAACTCATTTCTACCAGTGCGGACTTAAAAGCTTCCTACGTCAAAAAGACTTTTCTGATGAGAGTGAAATTAACAAATGTGATTCTTTGACAATGAATAATGAAATGTGTACACATTCGGAAGATCTGCATAACCCGAGGAACAAATATTTTCCAGATGATTAATGCATGGGGTTAAGAAATCCTGCATGGATAAAAGAAACATTCAAAGTGGAGGACAGACCAACTGATCTTAATGAAAACTTCATTTCATTGCTATGATTTCAAATTCCACATTGCAATTAAATCTTTCCGAAACTGCCTTTAGGAGTACACCCTCTTGATTTCATTGATAGCTTCACAGGTATATTAAAAATGTGTAACTTACTGTATGTCAACTATATGTCAGTAAAAGTTTAAAAAGTAAGAAACTACCACTTGACTTTTCGTATGGCATCAAAGAAGAATATCCACAACTACCTGAAAGGTCTATTAAAATACTCTGCCCTTTTCTAATTACATATCTGTATGAGACCAGAATTTCCTCATATGCTTCAAGTAAAATAACATATCACAAGACAGTGAATACAGCTACAGATATGAGAATCCACCTGTTTTCTATTAAGCTAGACATTAAATATATTTGCAAAAATGTTAATAAATGCCAATCTCCTTACACCTGAAACTAGCACAACACTGTAAATCAGCTATAATTCAATTTTTAAAAAAAAGCTGGACTTCCCTGGCGGTCCAGTGGTTAAGACTCCACGCTTCCATTGCAGGCGGCACGGGTTCGATCCCTGGTCAGGGAATTAGGATCCTGCATGCCGCACAATGTGGCCTAAATAAATAAATAATTTTTGTAAAAGCTAATCTCTTATATATTCCCTGTTTTGGAAAATAAAGTTATTTTCATTAAAATTCTACTTATGGGGGGGAGGGATAAATTGGGAGATTGGTATTGACATATACACACTACTATATATAAAATAGATAACTAATAAGGACCTACTGTATAGCACAGGGAACTCTTCTCAATACTCTGTAATGACCTATCTGGGGAAAGAATCTAAAAAAAAGAGTTGATACATGTATATGTATAACTGATTCACTTTGCTGTACAGCAGAAACTAACACAACACTGTAAATCAACTATACGCCAATAAAAAAATTTTTTAAATGCTGCTTATGTTATTAATATGGAATGGGTTTATTACTGTTACTTTAAATGAATTAAAAGTAAATACTTCTAACGTTTCTCAGTTTTAGTTTCTAATTTGATAGGTATTAATAGACATAATCCACATAAACAAAAGTTCTTTGAGGTTATCAGTAATTTTGAAAAGTATAAAGGAATTCTGAGACTGAAAAGTTTGAAAACAACTGCTGGAGATCTGATGATACTTTATTTAGCTATTCACCTCTGGATAACCTTACTGAATGCATCATAACTATCTTCCTTTGAAGAACCAGAATAAACACTGAGAAAAAAAGGAGGTATCATAGATAGAATAATAACTCTCTGTTGTAATATGAAAAGATCTTCAACTGTTAAATTTGTTAAGTACAAAAAGGCAAAGGATAAGACAAAATATGAGATATTGGCATTTATTACACTTCAGCTTCCATTTGCTGAAAAGAGGGAGAAAATGATGACGTGTCCATACGTGCTTGTATATGCATAAAGAAACACCAGGCACTCAAGAAACCGATAAAGGCAAATACCTATAAGGGAAGGGGAATATGGAATACACAGAAGGGTACAGGAATGAGACTTCTCAATGAATATCTTTAATTTTTAAAACATACAAATGTATTCAAAATTTTTTAATTTATAATTTAATTTAAACAACATAATCCTAAACCAATATTATGCCATAATTCAAATGTATTTTCAATTTTTATGTTGCTCTGATCTCAGAAAAACAAAAAATTTTACTCTATTTTTCAGCTCCGAGGCAAAACAGTATCACTAGCAACTAAATACTCATGCCAGAAGAATAAGTATCTCATTTCTAAAACACAAGAGGGAAATGTTTTTTTAAACCTATAAATAAATCCATCATCTGAAAAAAATAGTAATGAATAAAGTAATTATAAAGAAAATATTAGGAGTTCCCTGGTGGTCTAGTGGTTAGGATTTGGAGCTTTCACTGCCGTGGTCTGGTTTCAATCCCTGGTCGGGGAACTGAGATCCCGCAAGCCACACAATGCGGCAAAAGAAAGAAAAGAAAAGATTCAGGTAAAACCATGAAATCAGCAGTTATTTTAATTCTTTTATACTTAAAAGATGTCATTGACAGAATTAAAAGCAAAATTAGATACTGCACAAGAAAAAAATCAGTGAACCTGAATATAAAGCAAAAGAAATTATCCAAAAGGAAGCAGAGAGGAAAAAAAGGAAAAGAATAATTCTCAGTGAACTGTGGGACAATATTAAGATATCTAACATACTTTTTTTTATTTGGAGTCTAGAAAACAAAGGAAGTGAAAAAGAAAAATATCTGAGATGATAATGATGACTGCTTTTCCAAATTTGCTGCAAACTACAACCCACACATCTGAGAAACTTGACAAATTCCAAACAGGATTAAATTCAAAGAAAATTATTCAAAGGCACATGATAATAGACTAGCAGGAAAATGTTAATAATTTTTTAAAATCTTAAAGCAACTAGAGGAAAAAAGATACCCTATATTCAGAGGAACAAATATTTAAAAATCACAGAATTCTCAGAATCTGTGCGAGCCAAAATACAACAGAACATTTATAAAATGCTAAAAGAAGTAATGTCAACATACCCACTGAATTCAATACCTACCAAACTACCTTTCAAAAATGGAGTAAAAAAGCTACAGAAATCAAAACAGTATGGTAGTGGGAATTCCCTGGTGGTCCAGTGGTTAGGAACCTGTGCTTTCAAAAATAGGCAAAGGACCTGAAAACACACTTCTCCAAAGATGATATACAAATGGCCAATAAACACATGAAAAGGTGTTCAACATAATTAGTCATTAGAGAAATACAAATCAAAACCATAACGATACAAATTCACACTCATTAGGAGGATCATCCAAAAAAAGGAAAATAACAAGTGTTGTCAAGGCTGCGAAAAAAATGGAACCCCCAAGCATTGGTGGTAGGAATGTAAAATGGTGCAACTACTGTGGCAATCGGTTTGGTGGTTTCTCAAAAAGTGAAACACAGAATTACTATATGACCCAGCAATTATACTCTTAGATAGATATCCAAAAGAACGGAAAGCAAGACTCAAGCGGATACTTGTACACCAACATTCATAGCACTATTATTCACAAAAGTCAAAAGGTAGAAACAACCCAAATGTCTATCAACAGATAAATGAATAAACAAACTATGGTATATCATACAATGGATATTATTCAGCTTTAAAAAGGAATTCTGATACATGCTACAACATAAATGAACTCTGAAAACATGCTAAGTGAAATAAGCCAGACATAAAAGGACAAATATTGTATGAATCCACCTAAATGAGGTACCTAAGATAGGCAAAATCATAAAGAAAGAAGAGTGGTTGCCAAAGCTGGAGGAAGGAGTCAGTGGGGAGTTAAGTGTTTAATGGATACAAAGTTTCAGTTGGAACAGATGAAAACATTCTAGAGATGGATGCTGGAGACGGTCATATTGGATTGGCCAAAAAGTTCATTCTGTAACATCTTACAGAAAAAACCCAAATGAACTTTTTGGCCACCCCAATAAATAATACAAATGTACTCATGCCAGAGAAGTGTACACTTAGAAATTGGTAAAACAGCAAATTTTGTTATATATATTCTACCACAATTTTTTTAAGTGTCTTTGTATAGCTGGGGCCTTGCCAGATAGTTTATGCTACAATGTGATTTATGGTGAACTCCTCTTTTTGTTCTCCTGCTACCCCGGGCCACACTGTATCAGTGTGACCTCTGCAGGAGAGAGGAGGGCTGGAGACTGAGTAGCTAAGGTCAGTCACAAGCTTGCTCCATGCCTACATGACCAGCCCCCAATAAAAACCCTGGATACCAAGGCCTAGCTGAGCTTCCCTGGTTGGCAATACTGCACACTTGTTGTCACGTGTCACTGAGAGGACAACTGGACTCTCACGCTTGGTCTCTCCTGCACTCCACTGTACTGTATGCACCTTTTCCTCATTTTAACCTGTATTCTTTCTCTGTAATAAACCCCGTCTGTAAGTATAACAGCTTTGATCCTTCTAACAAATCATCAAACCTGAAGGTGGTCTTGGTGACCCTGACACATATGGAAAAGAATATACCATATAAATATTAACCATGAGAAAGTTGGATTGGCTTCAATAATACAAAACAAGGAACACTTCAGAGCAAAAAAATATTACCAGATATAAAGAAGAACATACACTGTGATAGTCAATTCATCAACAAAATATAATCCCTAACAGGTATATCAAATAACAGAAATTCAAAAAACTTGAAACAACAAATCAACAAAACTGAAAGAAAAAATAGACAAATCCAGAATTACAGTTGGAAATTTCAACACTGCTCTCAGGAACTGACAGGAAAAAAAGGAAAATCAATAGGAATGTAGAGATTTAAATAACCCAATTTAACCTAATTAACATTTAGAGAGCAATCTACCCCACAACGACAGAAAACATACATTATTTTCAAACAGACACAGAACACTCACCAAGACAGACCATGTAATAAGCCATAATACAAGTCTCTTGTTAGTTGTCTGGGCCCAAGGGAGAAAAACAGATGCAACATTTCCTAAACTTATTTGACCATAAACCCTTTCTGCAAAGGCATCTCCAGGGACTACTGTTTCTCAGAACACTTTGGGAAAACCTATCCCATTCATTCTCAACATCTCTCCCTAATTCTCCTCCTGGTTGTGACTAAGGAAATAAGGGAGTCAATAAATATACCTTTTCCTTGACTACCAATCCAGGATTAATCAGTGTTATGAAGTGCACACCAAAGTCCTAAGGCAGGAATAAGCTTGACATATTTGGGGAACAGCAAGGGGGCCAGAATGGCTGGAACAACATAAGGTAAAGGACAAGTGGTAGAAAATGAAATCAGAAAGTTAAGCAGAGGTCAAAGCATATAAAACCTTCTAAGCCTTGGCAAGGATTTTTAAGTGTGATTTTAAGTATGATAGGATTTTGAGAAAAGAATATTATCTTATTTACATTTTTAAAAGAGCTCTCAGGCTGCTGTGTAAAGAACAGAATGGAAACTAGGCAACCAGTTAGGAAGCTCTGGCAGCAGCATAAGAGATGGCTAAGACCAGAGTGGCTTAGACCAGATTAAATGTGTTTGTCAAAGAAAAAAAGCCCTGAAAAATCTACATAAATTGTGTTGAGATGCCTTAAAGCATTTTCCCTACTTGGCTCCCAGGACATCTCATCCTCTTCCTCATGAGAAGCTTAATCTATCTTCCTCACATGATATCCCTCACCTCTTCAACCTCTTCAAGTTGGAAATGTTCCAAGGCTCACTCACAAACCTCTTTTCTCTGGCTACTCTGATTCCTATGGTGATTTCATCCAGACACTTGGCTTTAAATGTTATCTACATAATGATAATTCCCAATTTTAAAGCTCCACCCTAGGCCTCTCCCCTAAACTCCAGACTCATGTATCCACTTAACTATATAGTAAACATCTCAAACTTAACAAACCAAAATTGAGCTCCTAACCTTCCCCCTCCAAACCTGTTTCTCTTAAGTCTTCCCTTTCTCAGATAATAGCAACTTCATTATTGCAATCTCAGGGATAAACCTTAAGAAATATCCATGACTCCTCTCTTTCTCTCACACTCCACTCCAAGTATATCAGCAAATCCTTTCGACTCTACCTTCAAAATATACCCAGTAATGAACCACTTCTTACCCACTTCCACAGCTATTACTCAATCCAAGCCATCATCTGTAACTTGGATTGCTACTTTCCTCTTAACTGTTGGTTCAGCCCTTGCCACTGCCTTCACCACTCCCCAACTACTCTGAACATGGCAGTCAAGTGGTTCTAGTAAGTCTAAACTATAATAGATCATGTCACCAACCGCTCAAAACTTTCCAATAGCTATCTCACTCAAGTAAAGGTCCTTACAATGGTCTTCCAGACCTAATGTCATCTGACCACAACACCTTTGTGCCTCTGCTCCAGCTATTTATTTTCCTCTTAACCTCATGTCGAACTACTCTGCCCCATGTCACTTCATTCCAGTTGCAATAACCTTCTTGCATTCCTCAAATACTCCAGGCCTGCTCTAGCCACAGGACCTTTAAACTTGCTGTACCCTCGACCTAAAACTATCTAGCCCCTAACCCCTAAAATTATCTAGAATGCAAGGCTTGTTCTTTCACCTACTTCAAGTCTTCACTCAAATGTCAGTTCAGTGACGTCTACCCTGTCCTTGCCATTTAAAATTTCTCCCATTCTTGGGGACTTCCCTGGTGGTCCAGTGGCTAAGACTCCGCACTCCCAATGCTGGGGGCCCAGGTTCGATCCCTGGTCAGGGAACTAGATCCCACATGCCGCAACCAAGAGCTCGCATGCTGCAAATGAAGATCCCGTATGCTGCAACTGAAGATCCTGCATGCCGCAACGAAGGTCCCACATGCCGCAACGAAGGTCCCACATGCCACAACTAAGACCCGGCGCAGCCAAGTAAATAATTAAACAAATAAATAAATATTTTTTTAAATAAAAATAAATAAATTTCTCCCATTCTTTAACATTCCTTATGCACCAGCTCTGCTTTATTTGCTTTATAATTCTCCATAGCATTTTCCTCTAATATACTATGTGTTCTACTTACTTACCATATTTATAGTCTGTCTCCCCAACTAGAATATAAACTCTAGAGATTTTTGTCTGTTTTCATCTCCTGCTATGCACCTAGTCCCTAGAGCAGTTCTGAGTTTGTCCAATACTGAATGATTGAAAGTTAAATAAAGAACTGAGTTTGTCCAATACTGAATGATTGAAAGTTAAATAAAGCCTCTGCAGAAGTGTCAAGTTTTGTTAGGCCCAATTCAAATCCTAGGACTAGAGTAATTAAAATATACTAATTCCTTTGTCTATTTATACCATATGAATAATATTCAGTATTCTTAAGTGCTTTTAGTTATGCTTTTATTATTTTATAATATATTTAACCTGACAATTAAAGAGGTGCTTACTGATTCCAAATAGTTCAACTTCTTACTTACTCTGGCATCACTATAAATAGAAGGAACACTAGGCTTCAGCTACAAGTCCTAGGTTCAAATTCTAGCTCTACCATTTACTAGTAGTATGACTCAGACAATTTAGCCTCCTTCAAGTCTTAGTTTCTCATCAATAAAACAGCAAGGTGGGGATGGATTAAAGACCTGCCTGCCTTACCTATCCTGCACCTAATCATAAGATTATTGTGAAAGTCAAAAATGTATGAGAAAATGCTTTATAAACCATAAATGATACGTAAGTGTCAGTTAAATGTCTATATTGTAGTTTGGGAAAAACCTGAATGGAACAGAAAAGTTCAGTGTTTGGGGCAGCATATCTCATCATACCTCCCTGCCCCTAACATTTAACTCTAGTTTTGGAGTCAGACTGGCTCTTCCACTTACTTACTATACCTTAAGCAAGTTACTCAACCTCTCTGAGTCATTGTTTCCACATCCATAAATGGAGAAAATACCAACCTTGTAGCAGCCTTTTGAAGATTAGAGGTTATATAGACATATATGTAATGTAACTACAGAATACACTTAACAAATGACATTTTTATTTGTTGTCTTGACCTTCTTTAAAATGGACAAAAACCCAAAAGCAGATAATATAAACTACACTATGGAGGTAGGGAAGATGATTTTTGACTTGGAAATTGCATGTGAAAGGATAAGAAGGAAAGTGAGAAAGAGGTAATCAAGCAATAATCTCAACAGTTTACCTATTAAATTTGTTCTTTCCTTCTTGCCTTTCTCCAAGGTTAAATAATAGGATGAGACGCAAAGATCATCATACAGAAAACCATATTTAGTAACCTAAAAAAGTTCATTTCAAAACTAAATATTATATAGTATTTTCTCTTCAAAGGAGAATATTTTTATCAGTTTTTTAATTTCTCACACACCAAGATATACTTTGACACTCTAGAACTCAAGGTACATGCCAAAAAAAAAAAGTTGTGGTTTTCCAATTATAGAACCCTGATATAATTTTATTAAATATATTTAGAAATATGACAGAAAGAATTAAAACAACTTAAAAAATAAAACTGCTATTAAGATATATATCATAGGGCTTCCCTGGTGGCGCAGTGGTTGAGAATCTGCCTGCCAATGCAGGGGACACGGGTTCGAGCCCTGGTCTGGGAAGATCCCACATGCCGCGGAGCAACTAGGCCCGTGAGCCACAATTACTGAGCCTGCGCGTCTGGAGCCTGTGCTCCGCAACAAGAGAGGCCGCGATAGTGAGAGGCCCGCGTACCGCGATGAAGAGTGGCCCCCACTTGCCGCAACTAGAGAAAGCCCTCGCACAGAAACGGACACCCAACACAGCCATAAATAAAAAATAAATAAATAAAATAAAATAAATTAATTAAAAAAAATAAAAATAAAAAAATAAATCTTTAAAAAAATATATATATATATCATATAAACAGTTCAAGAATGCTTTATGAAATCATTAGATTTTGATATATTTCCTCACTTCTATGACACTAGTAATTATAAGGTGTAACAACCACTTTCCAGGGGGGGGAACCTCCCACATTAAATGTACACTTAAGATATAAAACATACCAATTTCAGAAAACATTAAAATGTGATATATCCCTCTGAGACGGTGAAAACATTCTATTTCTTGAGCTAGGGGATAATTACACAGAGTATATTTGTGGATATTCATCAAAGTGTACACCCATTTTGTACACCCATTTATACTTTTTCTATATGTACATTTATTTCAAAATAAATTTATGTAATGTACCACAACCACACAGATACAGCTATCAACCAGATGAATTATTGATCTTAGTATGAAAGGTGAAAAAATAAAGCTTTTAAAAGAAAACATAGGAAAGTTAACTTCATGACACTGAGGTAGATAGAGATTTCATAAATGGAAACAGAAGAACACTAACCAGCTGATAAACTGGACTTCTTTAAAATTAAGAACTTTGACTCACCAAGATACCAAGATCCTGAAAAAGCTACAGAGTAGACGATATCTGCAATACATATACCTAAAAAGACTATATCCAGAATATACAAAGAACCACAAATCAATATGAAAAAAGTAAATACTCTAGTATAAAAAGGGCTAAAGACTTAACAGACACTTCACAAAAGCAGAAGTCCAAATGACTAATAAACATGGGGCCCCTAATATGAAAAGGTGCTCAACTTCATTAGTCATCGGAAAATAAAATCAAAACTACAATGCAATACCACTACACACCCTTCAAGAAAAACTAAAAATAAAAAGACTGACAATACCAAGTGTTGGCAAACATGTGGAACAACTGGAATTCTCTCATATACTTCTGGTGGGAGTATAAGTTTGTAAAACCACTTGGCAAAACTTCAGCAAAATCTACTAAAAATGAACACACCATAGCCATAACCATGACCTAATAATTCCACTTAAGGTACATACCCAACAAAAATGCATGTATACATTCATCAGGAAAAAGAATACAAAAATGTTCAAAGCAGCAAAACTGTAAATAACAAAAATGTCCATCAACAGTAGAATGGATAAACTGTGGTTTATTCACAGAATAGAACACAACAACAAGAATAAACAAACCACAGTATAACATGGATTAATCTCATAAATGTAATGTTGAGCAAAAGAAGCTCAAACAAGTTATACTATATGATTTCACTTATACAGAGTTCAAAAACAGACAAAACTTTTCTATGGTGTTAGAATACAAGGAATACAGTGTGAGCTGGGAATTCCACTACTGATGTTTATTGAGCTGGGTGCTAATTACAATGACATGCCTATTTTGTGAAACTTCCTCTAGCTGTACACTTTTCTATATGTATGTCGTACTTCTTTAAAAATCTTACATTAAATAAGGTCCCCAACTAGTGAATCATGATTTCTAATCTTTTCCTACCACCAAGATTCTTCACCTATACTATGCTCAGAGACTTAACTAGCAATGGTCCTATATCACCAGCAATGTTCTTAGGGATGTAAATGTCAATATCTCTGTCCATATCTACTATATGCTAAGCCCTTTAATGTTCACTTGTTCAGATACTTATTAAATATCTATTATGTACAAAACCTGTGCTTGCTGAGAACTTGGGGTACAAAAAAATTATTTAAGACATAGTCCCTGTCTTCTAGGAGCTCATACTCTTATAGAAGACCACATACACAGATAACAAGGTAAATATATAGAGATACACACAGGATATTATGGGAACACAAAGGAACATCAGAAACAGCCAGGGGGAGTTAAGGCATCAGGGTAGGCTTCTAGGAGGTGTTAACACCTGAGTCCTTAAAAGATGAGGAGTTATCCTGGCAAAGTGCATTCCAACACAGGAAACAGCTTGAATAAAAACACAGTGATAAAAAACAGCATAGTGTATTTAAAGAAACAATGAACAGCTGCTAGACGGTTGCTGAAGCGTAGTAAAAGGGAGAACTGGGATGGGGTTGGGGGAAGTGGCCAAAGAGATAGGAAGATGCCAAGTCATGAAGAGACTTAGACCTTATCCAACAGGAAAGATGGGTCAGTGAGATTTATGCAAAGAAATTATGTGGTCAGATAGATTATTCAGGGAGCAATGCAGAGGATGGACTTAAAGGGAATAAAGTTGGCAGAAAGAAGGACGGTTAGGAGGCAGTTATAACTGTCCAGACAGAAGATGATAAGGGCTGAAATAATGAAATGAAAGATATAGCAAATCCGGAAAAAATACAGAGGACAGACACATTATGCTGCTGATCTAGAGACCACATTTTGAGAACCACAAATATACACTATGGGTTGACAATTTTTTTCTGTAAAGGCCCAAATAAATAGTAAATATTTTAGGCTTTACAGGCCACATACAGACTCTATTTCACTTCTTGGTTCTTGTTTGTTTTTTAAACCCTTTAAAAATCAAAAACCGGGCTTCCCTGGTGGCGCGGTGTTTAAGAATCCGCCTGCCAATGCAGGGGACACGGGTTCGAGCCCTGGTCTGGGAAGATCTCACGTGCCATGGAGCAACTAAGTCCGTGTGCCACAACTACTGAAGCCTGTGCGCCTGGAGCCCATGCTCCGCAACAAGAGAAGCCACCGCAATGAGAGGCCCGCTCGCCGCAACTAGGGAAAGCCCACTCGCAGCAGCGAAGACCCAACACAGCCAAAAATAAAATAAATAAAATAAATAAATTTTTTTAAAAAATTAAAAACCATTCTTTGTTAGTGGACTTTACCACAAAAAAAAAAAAAAAAAAAAAAAGGTCACAGGCTGGATTTGGACTGCAGACGTAGTGAGTTTGCTGATCCCTGCTGTATACCCATAAAGAAGCAAGGATTAACCTTCCTATGAGATTAATTTTCCTAAAATGCTACTTGCATATCAGTCCCCTACTCAGAAACTTCTGCACTGGTCCTGATTACCTACTGCATAAGTTAAATCCCTATGATGCATAGAATTCACAGGCATCTACACTCTAGCTCCAACCAGGCTCGTGAACTACACCCCGTGAGAACCTTCCATTCTTATTAAATTGGCCTACTTACATTTACCTGCCTCTGTATCTTTGTGGTGTTCCCCAATGTACTTTCTCCCTTTTCAAATCTGCTCAAATACCCTTCCTTCAAAGCATAATTCAAATCCTTTGAAGTGATTCCACCCTCGTCCAAACTCCTAAAAGCACTACCTCAATTTATCTGATATTTATTTTCTGTCTTGAGTTACTACACTTCAGATTACCTTCTTGGAGGGCAGGGAATACTTGATACTTTTATCAATGGATCTAGCATATAACAAGGGGTAAATAAAAATGAAGGTGTGTATGTAGATATATAACACATATATGTATACACACACTTTTTTTTTTTTCTGAACTAGCTATATAACTGAAGTAAATGTTATTTCACCATTTTATCAGTAATTGAGCACTTTAATTCTATGGACACAATCTGAATGCTGTAGAATTACAGAATGACAATCCAAAAGCACATCTGTCTCTCTCCTACTACATGTTTTTAGGCCTAGTTTAAGGGAAGAATAATAATACAAGTAAAATTTTTCCAATGGTCAAAGTTATCAATCTAGATACAGTGGGGTCTAGAAGTCACTAGATCAAGTCAAAATTTACTTACGTATATTTTTATTCATTTTTAAAATATGAAATCAGCTTTTATAACTAAATTGCCTTTTTTTTCTTTTAAATTTGGCAGCGATGCATGGCTTGCGGGATCTCATTTCCCTGACCAGGGATTTGAACCCGCGCCCTCAGCAGTGAAAGCACAGAGCCCTAACCATTGGACCGCCAGAGAATTCCCCTAAATTGCTTTAAATTCACCCTAATTATTATTCAAGTTTAAAAGTCTCTCTCTCTCTCTCTCTCTCTCTCACACACACACACACACACACACACACACACACACGCCACACATGGTCTGAATTTTTTTTTTTAACAATAAGGTTCTCCATGACAATTCACATTACCAAAATTGCATTACTGATTTCATTCAGAATTTAGGGAAATAAGAATACATTTTAAAATTTTAAGAAAGTTGTCCATTTTAGTTCACTACTGATAAATAGTTTTAATCACAGAATGTTTTCAGCTGGATTAAAGAATTCTTATATTTGAGATTACTGGAAAAGTCTTTTCAAGTCTGAAGTGTGAACTATGCCTAATTCTACTATGCAAAGAATGTTCAAGAATCTATAAAAATTCCTACAGAATCATCTGGCCATATTTTCAGTGCAAAAGTTTAAAACATTTTTGAAAGGTATAGAAAACAAAATAAATTAACCAAAAAATGGCCATGAAAATGAAAACTGTGACTTTTTAACTCTTCAAAACACATTGAAGAAAAAGTTTAGTGACTCACAACCCTGAAAAGATTATTCACTGATAAATTTAAAAGTAATAATGCATCGATTAGAGGACAAAACCAGGAGCCAGAGACTCCCATTCCTGTTCTGCCACTGGTTTCTACAGAATCTTGGGCATATCCCCATAAGCCGAACAAGAAAGGCTTAACTGACATGCTAAGGTTGTGAGAACTGATGAAATGTTTATGAAGCACTTTGGAACCATGAGGGAAGCCACTATAACCATTAAAAGTCATCTGCTTAATGCAAAACTATAGCTACCTGTTAGGCTTGCAAATCCTTTGTGTCTTCTTAACACAGCAAATCTTCAGTGAGTCAGTAAAGTGCATGTATTTAATGAGCGAGCTTAGCAACCTCAGAGAAATGAATTTTCTTCCAAATCTTTGTTTTCTCACAAACCATGTCTCTATCCAACCCAACTATTTGCAAAGGGAAACATGATCCGACCCACACTAAAGATTTGGGTCTAGGTATTGATAAGCCAATACCAAATGACTGAAAATTCAGGAATCACAGTGGAATTTTGTCAACTTACCAGAAATGTGACTCCCGAAAATAATCCCATAAAACAATCGTTCTAACAAGAGCTTTATTAAAGGGAAAGTCCCTACACTCTCTGACCTAAAGAGCTCTAAAGTATTTTTGGACAGTGTCGATAGAAGACTAAACTCGCTCAAAACCTGACCCAACGCGTTAGGTAGTTCCAGCACCTGCTTGGTGTTAAGCGACTGGAGACTGGGGAGGCTGCTCAGGAAAAAGTGCTGATGCCATCTCCAGCTGCCCCTTTCGTGAATGACAGTAACAATGAAAACACTAACAAAAGAGCTAGGAGGCCACCCCAAGCCTCTGCTTAGCAATACTTCTACCCTACCCCCAACAGACAGAGCAGGAAACCCCAGAAAGGGGCCTCCTCTCACAGACCTAACATGCCCAGACCCTGCCTCTGGTCTGGCAATGTCAAAAAGTACTACCCTTCACTCCTCTCAAGACGGCTGAGCACCTGAAAGGTGAGGGGGAAATGCGGCCTCTCGTTCTGAACTGCCAAGGGGAGCGGGAGAAGACTGCCTGGCAGGAGGCGGGCGAGCAGAGCCCGTGTGCACCCCGGGAGACTAAGAACTCCCCGGGTCGCGGGCGCCGCTCGGAGCGTCGTGGGGAGGAGAGGCGAAGAGAGGAGACGGGAGGGGAGGGGACGGGAGGGGAGGGGAAAGGAGGAAGGCGCGTCCCTCCCGCGGCGGGAGGGCGGAGGGTCGCTCGGCTCCGCACGGAGGAAGCAGGGCTCGGGCGCAGGGCGAACCGTCCCCGCGGGGGGTGGCTGCGGCCGACCGCCCGCTTCCCGGGAGCCGGAGGAGGCGACAAGTAGGCTCGGTCGGGGAGCGCATTCTTTCCTCGAGCCTGGTCCTGAGGGAGGGCGCAGGCTGCCGAGGCGGCAACTCTCCCTCTCGCCCAACTCCCGGCAGAGCGTGAGGGCGGCCGACCCCGGGCTGACCGGCGGGATGCCGCGCGGGTGGGAAGGCGGCGAGGCCAGCCTCCGGCCCGCTCCCTCCCCACGCGGTCCGCGGCCGGCGGCCGTCAGCGACCTCGTCCCTCCCGCCGCCGCGCGGGGCCGGGCCGCCGACCTCGGCCGGCCGGGCGCGGGGCCAGGTAGCGGCGGCGGAAGGGCCGGCCGGCCGGCCTGGGGCCCTACCTGAGGCTGTGTACCAGCTCCCGGCGTGACTGGCTTCCCGGCAGACCACTCGGTTGGACATCTTGGTGCCTGTGCCGCCTATGGTGCACGAGGATGAATGAGGAGGCGGCGGCGGCGGCGGCAGGAGCGGCTCCGCGAGGGGACGAGACACCGCGGGCCCAGCCCAGGAGGAGGCGGCAGCGGGGAGGGGATCAGCCCGGCCCAGGAGGAGGAGGAAGAGGAGGAGGCGGCGGCCCGGGAGGAGGAGGAGATGGCAGCCGGGGCGGTGGCGGCGGCGGCGGCGGCAACAATCACCACAAACTCGGGCGGCCGCCGGAAGACGGGGCCCGCGGCGGCCTCACCGAAGCCCGGAAAGCCCTGGCCCCGGCCCTCGGAGTCGCCGCTGCTCCCCAGCCGGGGCTGGTTCCGCCAAGCCACCCCCACGGCCCCCTCCCCTCCCGGTCGGCCTCCCGGAGCCACCGCCGGTGACCCCACCCCCGTGACTCCGCGCCCGCCCCCTCCCCCCACCCCCCGCGGGACTCCCCGCACCCACCCCCACCCCCGGCGGGGCCCTCCTGCCCGCCCGGCTGCCGGCCCGCCGGCCCCGCCCCGCCCCGCTCCTCCTCCGGCCGCGCGGCGAGGTTAACGGCGGACACCGGACAGGCCACACGGCATCTGGGGTCGAGCGGCCCCGCGGGGAGGCAGCGACGGCTGCAGCTCCGCGCACACAAAAGCCCAGGGCCGGGGCCTGAACCGGGGAAGGCAGACCCGGAGAAGAGCCAACGCTTCCTTACTCGCCACTCTAACGGGTCCTGCCCACTGAGCATGCCCAGCAGCCTCTGCCAGGCCCGGCGAGGAATCTCGACGTGCGCGGTCCGCTCTCCGGGGTTTAGCGGCAGCAGAGGCTGGGAGGGGGAGGGCGCGGGGAGTAGGACGCAGCCGCAGGGCAAGCCCCCTCCCCCAACCAACTTCCTTAAACGCAGAGCACCCAGGGCAAGACGGTGCGGCTTTCCACGTGGAAAGTTCCCTGTCTTCCCCGCCACACACAGGACTCCTTAGTGGATGCTCACCCCCAAGGTTTCACTACTAGGCACGCAAGTCTGTGGCCACGATGGGAAGTTCATTTGTAGAAGCAGGCATGTGGTAGTGTGCCTGTGGTCCTGCAAATGCTACTTTTTGCTTCACCGGGCCACTCTTACCGTCTAATGTGGCTCTGACACTGTAAACAGTTATCTTGTTTCAAGTTATATTTATGTAATTGCATGTCTTAACTCCGTTACTAGACTACAGTGTGATATAGCTAGCCTCAGTTATTCTCATCTATAAAATGGGTATAACAATACTCAAGGTGTGTCCCTAGGATTATGAGTTAATAAATGTAAAGAGCCTGATAGAGTAGTCATACAACAAACATTATTTCCAACCCTCCATTATCTTTTAAATCCCACGTGTCAGGAACAAACAATTACGTTAAAATTATACAAGAATCACAGCAAAGTAAAGTATCTTGGACCTCCAAGGAAATGTTATGGAGTAGACCATTCCAAAACTGGGAAGAGAGTAAGAGAAAGTTGCATAACTTCAATGAAAGACTTGGAGTTAAAATAATAAAAATTGTTATATCTGAATTTCACACTAAACAGATCCCTGGTAGAGTCCAAAACAAACGACTGACTGCTTAATTTTCAAGTTTTCCTAGTGTCATATAATAGATTTTTTTTTCAGGTACTACATAGTTTCTACCCCTCCTCTCACCTTTTCAATTTTAAGGCTCAAGGATCTTGCATGAGATCCCAGTCCTGGTCAATTACTGGAACACTTCTGACTTTCACACCTTTTTATACACTGTTTTTAAGCTGGAAAAAAAAAAAAAATCTCCACTCTGTATAGTTCTTTACTCAATTTTTAACCCTCTCACTTCACCACTAACCTGCCCAAATATTAAGGTATTACACAGAAAAAAAAAAAAAAAGGACATGCCAAGTAGTCTATTTAGGGATAACAGAAAAAGGAGGGTTGGAGCTGATTCCCTGGTACTCTTCCTGAGGTAGCAAAACTCAGTGATACCTGATGAAATGGTAAACTTTTCATTGTAAATTTCAAGAAAAGGAAGTAGTTGATATGGTTGATACGGTGTAAGAATGTTGATTGCTCTGTCATCAGCTGTGTGATTATGGATATCTAGTAATTTAACCTTTTCAACGCTCAGTTTTCTCATCTGTCAAATGCAAACAGCAGTCATATGTAACTCACAGGCTTGCTGTGAGAATCATTAAGTATCATGAAAACAACTTATAAGCTGTTCTTTATAAATGTTTTATCATTATCCTCTGCTCCTAGCAACAATCCTAGGTCTCATTCCAAACTAGTAATGTAACCTAAAATTAAGCTTCCTCCCTACTAAAATGCTCAGTTGGAGGCTTCTTTCCCCAAAGGATTTTTCTTACTGATCAAACTCCGCAAAACCACAATGCCAAGCAAAGTGAAAGGTTAGAGGATCTTCTATTATTTCTAGAATGCTCTTAACATATCCCATCATTACTCCTCCTGTCCATTTTATTCTGGCTACCTTATTCAAGGATGTACTCTTGAAAGAAATGTTGAAACTACTCACTTACCCACATCCCCTAAATTAAGGAAGATCCATATAATGCAAAATACTTCATATCCTAGAAGAAGCCTGTTTGGCAATACTATACAATTCCCGTCTTATTATTAACAATTTCCAGGGACTTCGCCGGTGGTCCAATGGTTAAGACTCCGTGCTTCCACTGAAGGGGGCGTGGGTTCAATCCCTCGTGAGGGAACTAAGATCCCACATGCCACGTGGCATGGCCAAAAAGAAAAAAAAAAAAAAAATTCCATTATATCCACCAGGGATTTGGGTTTGACGCTCCATAAACATCATCCAAAGTTAAGGGCAAGGAGGAAATCTTCGTTAACAGAGAGTCCTTATGAAGCACAGACTTCAACAAATAAGGCACCCAGAGCCCAACATTAATAACACATCTTCTGAAATAGCATGTTGGATAGTCACTGCATCAGTCTGTACTAGCAAACGACTAGAAACAACCACAGTGTCTGTCAATGAGACTTGTTAAATTAGGGTATACCCATACATATGCACCCATTAAAAAGAATAAGGTGGTGCTATATACTGGTATGGAAAGAGCTCCCCCCCCCAAAAAAATGCAAAAGGCAAATTGCAGAACAATGTGTAAAGTATGCTACCATTTGTGTAAAAGCAAGTACTTATATTCTCACACACTTGCATATACATGGCATACTTCTAGAAGGAAACAAACTGGTAACGGTCAATGTACATCTTTGTATATCTTTTTGAATTTTGTGCCATATACATATACTACCTATACCCAAAAATAATTATTTATTAAATAATTTATTAGGCTTGATTTTGGGAGCCTATATGGCAATATTAAATTGCCCATTTTTAGATTTTACTTATACAAAACTGACACCTCGAGGAGCCCGCTAATTACTAAAAGCCCTTTGTCAGAAAAATATTCTAGAATGATACCACAAGGTTTTGAAAAAATCAAGGTTGAGAGAAGGGAGTTTAGCATAAGGATGCTCTTTTAATTTCAATTAACACTGGTACTCTAACCTAGTATCAGTTGACTTTGCTCTTTTCTTCTTTAGAAACCAAACTTAATAATAAGTAACATTTATTAAACACTTACTATGCACCTGACACTAGGCTAAGTACTTTACATAGTTAATGATTCTTACAAGATGAAAACTTGTTCATTTCCAATTTTTTGGAGTAAATTTTGTACATAGAGCTTTTTCCAAATTTATTGTTAATATTACTTAGGATTCCCAGAAATTAAACAACTGAGTCAAAAGATTTGAAGTTTTTTTAAAGGCTGACAAGAGTTTTCTTAAAAAGAAAATTCTTATTCATTACTGATTGCCCCCTTTAGCTCTGGTGACCTATTTTCCTCTATTATATTACTTTCCTTCTTTAAATCCAGAGATTTTAAACAAGTGGATTCTCAGTGATAGCCATTTACACCTTCCATCTTTTGTCCCTTGTTGCTACAGTTAGACAATATGTATCAGGCCTCCAATTTGTTACTGCCTTTTTGGAATCCAGTCCAGGAAAATACCTGGCTACAATATTTTATGCTGTCCCTACAGCCATTCTATCATGTTGCTAATGGGAAGTTATCAATCTTAAAATACCTTCTCCTAAACAAAGAGATTTAAACAAAGGTTCAATATTCTCCCCATAGCTTCATCAGAATTAGGTAAACAGTTTCCTTCTATCCAAACTATTTTTCTCTTCTTTCTTTTCCTTTTTTTTTTTTTTTTTTTTTTTGGCCACGGCTTGTGGGATCTTAGGTCCCTGACCAGGGATTGAACCCGTGCCCTCGGAAGTGAAAGCGTGAAGTCCTAACCACTTGGACCTCCAGGGAATTCCCTATTTTTCTGTTTTTTCAATTCAAGGTCTCTATATCCTCTAGGAATCTATTCCTGATTTACTCTATTGGTCCTCCCATTTATCCACATTTTTCAAGAATTCACTCTACAGGATACAGTACCTTTTACTCTATTACTGTATATGTTTATTAAACATTATCTTCCTAAGCAGTCAAAGGGTAGGAATTGCTTCTATAGTATAATTGTCAGCTACACATGAAATACCTCATCAAAGTATAGTAGAAGCTTTCTTAACTGATTTCTATTTAACCAACTTACTGGACTAAGTGATGCTGTCCATCCCCATAGTAAAATACACTGAACCATGCCCACCACAAGCTGCATTCTTGAAGATGGTAGACTACACTTTTTAGGAAACTCACACTGTTGCACTCTTCTCCCAGGTTTGTGTGCATAACTAACAAGGGTCAATCATGTTCTCCAACCTATTTATACGAGATGTACAAAGTACTGCCATTACATAATTTAATAAAATATTACGTAAACCAACGAAACACAAACACATAATGCAAAAGGTGTTAGTACAAAAATTAGGTGGAATGCTTTGGACTCAATAAAAACAACTGTCAAATTAGAGGCAGATAAGATGACTGAAGGCTGGAGAAAAAAAATCATGAAAAAGTGTATCATTATACACTTAATGCCTTAAGAATTAAGATCTTAAATGTCTAAGATCTTACTCTACTTTCAAAAAATCTGAAACTGAAATTTGTAAACCATACATTATAGAAGTGGTTTGTGGAAGGAAGATACAGAATTCCAATCAAAGAACCCATACTCAGAGCAAAGGCTGACATCAAAATATTACCAAGTTAATATAGATTAATATTTTCTAAGTTTTTAAAAAAACTGTTCATAGTGTCATTTATGTTTCCTTACTATGACTCCTATTTTTCATCTACCAGCTAGATAAGAGGGCTTCTACTGTATATACATAAGGGCAGACTGATTTTTCCCCCCAAAGAAAATTTTTAAGCACATCTGAAAGCATTAGAGCAGAGATTACTATAGCATTAAGGGCAGGGAGGTAATATAGCATTAAGCTGGGTATGAATCCCTGCCCCAAACTTACTTCCCCTGTAACCTTAAGCAAGTTAACTGAATCTCACTTTCCTCCTCTAACTACAAGTGAGGTATTAAATTAAACCTACCTCACAGGGTTTTGAGGTTAAATGACAATTCATGTAAAGTATTTAGCATGGTGCCTGGCATATGGTAAGTGCTAAGTAGGATGTGCACTGCCAGCAAAAGACATGCCTATTCTCAGCCCTTACAGAGAAAAAGTATTGATTTTAAGATTAATTTAAGCCCTATCTTGAAGATAATTCATTAGAACACTGGAAGCCATGCAGCATTAGGCAGAGTACTGAATTACTTCTAAGTGGTCATTAACCAAAGGTGGTATCAGAATGCCTTAGAATTTTTGTCAAATTCAGAAGTCCAGGCTCTATCCCAGTTGAATCAGTCTCTCCAGGGTCCAGGTATGCATCAATATATAGATGTATAATAGAGATATATAACACAGAGAGATATAATTTATATTTATATTTTTAATATATTTTTATATGAAAAGTTCCACAAGTGGCTCTGATGTGAATCGCTAATGAAGAACTGTTAAGAAGATAAAATTATTGATGCTTTAATAAAAGACTACCCAGTTAGTACTTACTCGAATATTAAAATATCATTAAAAGACATAGACAGATTAACTTATGAGTTAGTCAAATCACCAAAATAAATTTAATGAAATTAATAGTTGCAAAAACTACTACATAAGCATAAATATTGACAGCTCAATATTTCCAGGTTTTTCCTATTCAAACCTATAGATCTGCAGATGTATATCAAAACCATCATATCACCTCCCCAGAAGTGTCACTCCTACTGAAATGTTTTTCCTATATTAAAGAGAACTATAAGACACACCTCGTCAGCATTAAATTTCTAACTTTGCCTTCACATGTTTAGCTTGGAGACATGTCTTTAATATATGCTTCCAAAGCAGGGTTTCTCAGCCTTAGCTCTACTAACATTTTGAGCTGGATGATTCTTGGAGATGGGTGGGGCACCCAGGCTGTCCTGTGCATCATTAAGATATTTAGCAGCATCCCTGGCCATTACCCACTAGATGCCAGTAGGATCCCACCTTACTCCAGTTGTGACAACCAAAATGCTTCTGGACATCGCCAAATGTCCCTTGGGGAAAGGGGGGGACAAAATCACTCCCAGCTGAGAAACCACTGCTCCACCGAATGTTTATCCTTCCTGGCTCTCTTCAATTTTCTCTTTTCTGAGCTAGTGCATTATCTCAATTTCTTCATACAGGACAAAGTGAGCAGACCCAAAAAAAGGACTAGCTGGTGTGTTTTATTGCAAAAAGAAGCAATATGTTAACTAGCACAAGTATTTCTCACTTAGCTATCAGCAGCACGTTGGTAGAACTGGGTTTGAATGCCCGTTCAAGCACTTACCAGCAGTGTGGTCTTGAGCAAGTCGCTTAACCTCTCCAAATCTGTTTCCTCATCTGCAAAATGGGAATAACAGCATCTACTTTGCAGAATTGCTACATTAGAGATAACAAAATAGTTCTGTGCCTGATACATAGTAGAACTGCAATAAATGATAGCTATTATTATATTAATACCATAAAGGTTGATAGCATTGAAGGATATTGTACACCCTCTGCAATGCTTATAACAGCACTCCAAAATTTATTGCGCAAAAAAAAAAAAAATTTATTGTGCATTAGAATCACTGATAATGTTTGTTAAAAACTGAAGATGCCCAAATCCTACCCTCCAAGAGGTCCAGGAACAATGCTAGAAAAACTGGCTGAGATTTTTTTATATGCTACTTGACTCTGGTGTATTTTCACACTGTTGTAAAACTCTGCAGCATTCTAAGACACAAGGAATAAGTAATACATGAAAACAACTGAACCACATAAAATATTTGTCATATAGAACAAACACTACTGTAAGATAATGATGTTTTAACAGTTTATTTTGAAGGTCATTTTAAAAACAAAGTTAAAGACAATCAGAAAAAATTGCACAGAATACACTCATTAAATAAGTATGTGATTAAATCAATAAGGGAGATATGTCTTCTTCTGCAACTCCAAAATAAGTTCGGCTGTCCTGATGATTCTTATACTTCCAAAATGGGGGGGAAAATCATGGCAATTAAAGTTGCCTCTTAATCATGTAAATCTACAGTGGAAACCAAATTTTTCTGTTCTTCCCAATAAGTCAGTTTCGATCTTCAAACTGTGCCTTGTTTTTTAAAAGATAGGATGCTAGAAATTCAATGGGATTTGGTGGTCTGTAAGGGAAAAGAAATCCAAAATTTAGAAATTTATATTTGAGACATGTTAATTTAAATGTATTGCCCCATAATGAAAACATCTTTTTTTTTTTTTTTTTTGGCCGTGCTGCATGTGGGATCTTAGTTCCCCCACCAGGGATCGAACCTGTGCCCCCTGCAGTGGAAGCACGGAGTCTTAACCACTGGACCGCCAGCGAAGTCCCTTAAACATATTTTAAAATTAAGAGGTGGGAGAGAGGGGTTGTTGGAGGAAGGTGGTACAAAATTCCAGTTCTAAGTACTAGGGGTATAATGTACAACATGACGACTATAGCTGACACTGCTGTATGACATACAGGAAAGTTGTTAAAAGAGTAGATCCTAAGAGTTCTCATCACAAGAAGAAAATTTTTTTCTTTTTTTCCTTTTTATTGTATCTATATATGAGATCATGGATGTTAACTAAACCTGTGTGGTCATCATTTCACAACATACGTAAATCAAACCATCATGCTGTACACCTTAAACTTATATAGTGACATATGTAATTTTTTTCTCAAAACTGGAAAAAAATTTTTAATAAAATAAAGAGGTGTTATTTCATATTTATCACTTTTACATATGTTGTTTTTGCTGATAAAACAGGTCCAAAGATGAAAAGTTGGGGGAAACATCTATTTTAAACCCTACTATAAAAAGGCATATTTAGAATTGATTTACAATGATCTCAAAACATTCTCCTAGCACTTTAAACAGCCTTTTGAACTAACTAGACAGAGACAATACTTGTTACATAATATTTATAGTTAATTTGATGAATTATTTTGCTAGAATGCCTTACTTAAAAATTGTATTTACTAATAGAATGTTACTGTAAAACTTCTTCAAATTCTTTTCTTCTAGCATTTAAAGTAATATTTAGAATTTCTGATATATTGGCCTTCTTTAGAGAAAGAACAAAAATGCATAAAAGATGCCCATATTTTAATTGTCAGTAGTAGAGCCAAGACATACCTTGCAGTCAAAAATAAATCCTATTTTATAAATACAACAATCCAAAACAAATACTTATTGTTTATTCATTTAATTTTTTAACTTAAAACTAAGTAATAAAAATTAATTAGTTAATTAAAAAATAAAACTAAGTAATACACCTATTTTAAATAACTCAGATACGTTCCATGAAGTTCCTTATCAAGTTATGTCAGTTTACTACAGTGTTCATTATTAGTCTTTGAGAAAAACATAATTTACACCCAATAAATGTTGACTAATGTAACTTAACAACAAAATTTTCTTGTTGGATTTACTTATACAAAAAGAATTTTTGTACAGAAAACATGTACAGAAAAGAGAAAAACTGTAATCGTGCTAACAAAGAAATGTAAATTAAAACAACTTGGCAAAAAAAAAGTTTATAACACGCATGCACTTGAGGCTATGATGACACTTGAAGAATTTTAAGGATAAACTCTTGGACAGAAATATGATATTATGTGTCAAACACTATAAAAATAGTCATGTCATTTGAAATAGCAAACCAATTCTTGGGTATTTATCATAAAGTAATTAAACAAAAGCAAAAGGGTATGAAAACAGATAAACTACCTGGTGATCAATAATAACAAAGGAAATTGGTCCTAAATGGTCAACAACAAGAAAATGGCTAAGTTAACTGTGATATTATAATTTCATTTATAATCATGAAGGCTCTGTAAAGATATGGAAGAAGTTTTATCTTATAATTTTAAGTAAAAAGGAGATATAAAATTACATGTATACCATGATTACAAATATGCATATGATCTAAGACTAGAAGAAAAATAAGTGTCTGAATTGAGATTATGGCTGACTTGTTTCTAAAAAAACTTTAGTATCTATAAATTCCTTATATAGTAAAAAATAACTATACATAACTCATGATATTTCAACTAGGGAAGTTTTTATTTTGCTTTTTCTGGTAACTCCATTTGCAGACACTATTATCTTACCTTTCCTTTGCAAGCACAGCAAGTCCTTGTAATAAGATAGGCACAACTGTCTGATCCAGATAGGCACGAGTTGGCAAAGACTGGAGATCCACTTTCTGTTTTGATGACTTTTCTGCATTAATTTTCTCATTTTCTACTATCCTCTAGTGAATTCAAAAAACATGCATGAATATTAAAAAATAACTAGATTATTTTGAGTGCTAAACCAAAATTAATGGCAATATAAAACTAATAGAAAAGGTAACTCAATGACTAGAAAGCTGATTGAACTGCAAATCTTTCTGCCAAAATAAAATCAGACCCATTTCTAAATTTCATTCGAGCATTTTCTGAAGGCACCATAATATCTCATTCTTTTAATGTCGTTATCTCCAGATCCTACACTTACTTTCTCTCTTTCTTTCTGCCTTTTTAGGAGTAAATACAAGTCCCTTTTCTTTTCTTCATGAGAATACACCTCCTTACAATGTGCTTCAAAAAATCTGGACATGGACACTAAGTAGCACTGAATCACAGTGAGAAAACTAGTCCTGTTTCAATTCTTCTATCACAGATAGTATCAAGGACAATGTCTCAGTTTGGCACTAACATGTCTTTAACACTTCTGTAACACTTGCTAAACTCCCTTCTTAACAGAGAGAACAGGCTTCAGGCTTAGAGACTTCAACTGGCAACAGAATCTAGCTAAAATTTATTACCACTGTTTTGTATTCACTGTTTTCATTTTTAAGGTTACCCTCTACGGCAATGAGAATGCTTTTCCATTTGTTTCTTTTCTAAACAAATGCATCTACGATTTTTTAAAACTGAGTAAATTTAAGAAAAAAATATAAAGTAAAATTAGCCAAAAAATAGAAGAAATGACTAATATGGGAAAGATCATTAATGTGATATTTAAATGATGTTTCAGAAATGATGACTTATACTTCCTCCATCTAAGAACCTCCCAAAATCTGGGCCTTTCATATAAATTCACCTGACATCCAGAGCATCAAAAACTACTTTACTGGAAAACTTTGCCTTCTTCTGAAAATCTACCATTTCAGAAATTTAGAAATAAGTGGCTATCTCAAAGACAAAACAGTATTAAGGGCACTTTCATTTAAATGAACTTTGTTCCAATCATACTAGAACTGGATATAAATGAGTCAACAATTACAAACAAACAAAAAAATTCTACACTTAATTTTTTTTAAGAAAATTTTATTTTGTAAAAACTGAGAAAAAACTTTAAGCATATAACTACAACATACATACCATGCTTTCCAAAAACACTTGCCAGAACTATGTCAGGTAACTTATCTAGTTTTGCTTGTGATTTTTCAATCTAATTTTTGGACTTAATAAAAATAATTACCTATACTTATTTAATGTATGAAACAGTTATTTTATTTGCCCATGAATTAAGAAACTTATAGTTCACCAGTAAATTTCAACAAATACCCATATATGATGATAAAAACTAGTCAGTTACACGACATCCCAATACCTTCATTAAGAAACAGCAATGCCTAAGCAACGCTGATAGATCCTATAATAAGCTCCTTGACCAAATCCTCTCATTTATTTCATTCAGACATTTACTGACTATCCACTATGTGCCAATTGCTATGCTTACTTTTAGTAAAGTCAAAATCCTGAATTAATCTAAAAAACATACAGTTGATGCCTGAACAACATGACCCTCTGCCCAGCCAAAAATCCGCTTATAACTTACAGTTGGCCCTTTATATAGGCTGTTCCTCCATATCTGTGGTTCTGTATCTACAGTTCCATATCCGTGGATTCAAGCAACTGGAAATCGTGTAGTACTACAGTATTTACTATTGAAAAAAAATCCACTTTTAAGTGGACGCACGCAGTTCAAACCTGGGTTGTTCTAGGGTCAAATGTATATCCAACCACACACACACACACACACACACACACACACACACACACAAAGATTAAGCTTTTAAGAGTGTAGAACAGTGATCACAAAAATGGGAAAAAACTAGGTGAATCCTATGATTGCCCCAGCTTACTGCATGCATCCTGCCTAGAGAACTTATACAACGAAACCCTGGGAGAAGGAACCCAAGCAGAGCCCTGCAGTTTCCCTAAGTTGAGAAGACAGAGTTGAAAATTCAGGGAGACCAAGAGAACTAGAACTTGCAGAGCAGAGTACTGAAAAGGAAACTTTCACAGAGAGGAGAGAGTTGCATAGAAAGAGACTAAGAGACTGCCTTCCAGTCTTCAGGTGAGTATTTATCAGAGCATGAGTGTGAGGGAACTACTCAAGGCCAGAAGAAAAAACCACTTGGAAGAAGCAGGAGGCACAATCCCTGGAGCTCACACAGGCCAGGAGTAGTTCATGTTCCTGTGACCCAGGATGGGAAAACCTCATAACACATGAAGCACTGGGTAGAATACACAAGAGGAAGAAATTATGTCTAAAAAAAGGTTGGTCTGGTCCCACCTAAAAAAGTTTAAAGGCAAACCTCAAAAGATCAAATTGTTTCCAATTAACTTAACCGAGTCCTAGAACAAAGCCCAAGAGTATTTGAAGAAATACAAAAATAACCAGTACCCAACAAGGTAACATTCATAATGCCCAGCCTCCAATAAAAATTACCGGACAGGCAAAGAAGCAGAAAAAACTACCCATAATGAAGAGAAAAACCAATTCACAGAAACAGACTCAGAAATGATACAGATAGCATAGGCAATGCCATTAAACCAGTTAGTATAATATATTCCATATGTTCAAGAAGACAGAGGAAAGAATTAGTAAATTAAGCTAACAAAATACTTGAAAATATTTGAAGAAATAATGGCTGAAATTTTTTCAAATTTCATGAAAACTCTAAACCCAAAGATCCAAGAAACTCAATGAATCCTAAGCACAAGAAACATTAAAAAAAAAAAAATTACGCCAAGACACATTATAATCAAGTTATTTAAAACCAGTAATAAAATCGTAAAAGCACAAAGAGAAGACATTAACTACACAGGAGCAAAGATAGGAATGATAGCAGACTTTTCAGCAGAAACAATGTCAGCCAGAAGACAGTGGAGCAAATACTCAGCAAAAATACCTCAAAAGCAAAGGCAAAATAATTACCTTTTCAGACATTCAGAACCTTAAAGAATTCCTTCCCAGCCGACCTCCACTACAAGAAATGTTAAAGAAAGCCCTTCAGGAGGATGGGAAATGACACCAGCTGGATCTACACAAAAGAATGGAGAACCCAGAAATGACAATTACACGGATAAACGTGAAACACTCCTTTCTCGTACTGTTTAAACCTCTTTTAAAAAGATAATTGGACGGAAGTCAAGGGAGCACTTCCGGGTTCAGCAATAACCTGGAGCCGGCGGCGCTAGGTCGGCCCTCTTGGGCCTTGCTCCGCAGCTCTGCCTTCACTCTGGTCTTTCTAGAAACCCAGCTGTGCTCTTGGGTGTGCCCGACAGCCTCCCAGACGCGGGTGTAATAAGCCCCCCATGGTGGACACGGCCCCGAACGGCCCCCAAGAGGCGGGCGCAGTGCAATTCATCACGGCCAATAAACTGGACACAGCAATGTGGCTTTCTGGCTTCTTCATAGTTTACTGCTCTTTGTTCTGCCTCTCCGTGGGTTGCATGAAGTAGCAAGCTTTCACCAACGTGCTTTGCTGGCAAATGCTCTGGCTAGTGCTCTGAGGCTGCACCAAAGCTTACTACACTTCCAGTCAAGCAGAGCATTCCTGCCCCAGGCTTTGTTAGAGGACAGCTGCCACTACCTGTTCTGTTCACTCATCTTTCTCAATTCCCACCCCGTTACAATGAGTATTTCCCAGTCTTGTTATTTTCTTCGCTTCATACTGCCACATACAAGAAAAAGGTGCCTTGATGCAAAGGGTTCAAATAGTTTATCTCTCCTGAGACCTCTCTTGGATAAATTCAGCGCTATTCAACAGAATATTCTGAAATTCATCGCTTGTCATGAAATAATCTTGATGCCTGCTACAGTTTTAATGCTTTTTAGGGGTCAAGGAAGTTTGCTCCAGCCTTTTATATACCATAGATTCCTTACTGTTCGATACTCCTCTAGAAGAAATCCGTATTATTGGACCTTGTTTAATGAACGGAGGATTGTTGTTGAACATCTAATAATGAAACCTGCTTGCCCACTGTTTGTGAGAAGACTTCGTCTCCAGAGCATTGTCTTTATAAGAAGACTGGCACCAACAGTTGCATAGTTTAACATCCAGCTAAGTTATGTGTAATATAAATAAGCACTGTTAGCTGCTGGTACTTCTGCTAGGGATGGTTAATTCCAGGTGTAAAACTGACCTCACTGCAATTTACATAATTTACATAAATGCATCTCAAAAGAAAATCATTTTCCTGGCACGTTAAATCAAGCCTTTTAAACACTTTCTGAGAAACTTTATTGTAATGTGTTGTTAATAGTTAAGGAAATTTAAATCTTGTGATAAATGTACCAAAAATTCTTTAGACACTGCTGTGCCTTTATCATGAAGTACCTTTATTTCTCTTGTAAAAATAGCTCTAAAATTCGTTTTCATCTAATTAGTAATCTTAATTTATATCTGGCATGAGTTCATTATGGTAATATTAACATGTAAATTCAGTATATTTTGAGACAGTATTCTTTTGCCATTCAGTAATTTTGGTTGATGATTTTAACAAAAACACTTCCCACTATTTAATTTCAAATTGTTTTTAAATTGATTTTGTGCTACTTTGTTACGACAGATTTATTTTGGATGTACCATTATAATAGGAATTCTATGTGTATCTTATACTATGATCTTCCAAAATTTTATTTTCATAATTACTTCTGTGGCTTTGAATACTTTTTTTTAAAAGACCCAACTGTTAAGATTGTTAGCCAATTGGGTTAAATACTTGTGGTCACCTAAGTGTTTTACATCAAAGAGCAGTAGTCAGACAGTTTTCCTTTCAGAGACCCACTGAGTAACATTTCTCAAATAGGAAATCCTTCTTTTAGAAATGTGCACACATAGGTTTTAGTATTATTGTAGTTTACACAATTACTTAGATCAGATTCTTGACTGCCAGTTTTCTCGGTTTCTTAGGCTTGAATTTTCATAGACAATTGCAGCAGTTCAGATGCTTTCTGAAAGGAATGTAACTGAAGACTGAGCATGTGACTAAATTTGGTATCTGTTCTGAAATAATGAAGACTATACATACTTACCCATCAAATCTGATTTAAAAGATTAAACAGAAAGGTTTATATAGGTAAGGTTATTGATTAGGAAAGGGGCCAGAGGAGGAGTTGTGGGGGAAATAGTGTGCATTTAAATGTTGTAATGCATAGATAAATTTGGGATAACTGGATGTGTTACGCAACTGTGATTTGAGTTGTATAATATGTTAAATACGTTTGTTGAGCTTCCATCAACTCCTTTATAAAATTCATTCTGATCTTTATTATTGTTGCATGATTGGAAATGTTTAAAACGTTGCAAAATGTTAATACAGAGTAACATAATGGTTTTTGTAACCAGTTTTTTTTCTGTGTGCATGTAGCTTGGATTTCTCATATACACTCACCAACTTATCAGTAACATCAGTTTTCTTTTTATTCAACTTTTCAATCTACAGAAATGTGATACCTACTTGATAGCTCAACTGTAACCAGCTATTTTTGTAATTTTGTAATAGTTATCTACCAAGTTAGAGAAGCCTCATAATATACAGTTGATTGTTGGGGGAGTGGGTAGTCTCATTATCACTATGTATGTAATCTGATGGTTTTAAAAACTAAATTTTCTAGATCAATAAAGTAACTATAATGTTAAGTAAACAATAAAAAAATTTTAATAAAATAAAAAAGATAATTGACTTTTTAAAGAAAAATAAAAATAATCAATTGCAGGGTTTATAACATATGTAGAAATATAATATATGATAACAATAGTATAAAGGCCAGGAGAGAGGAAATGGAAGGATACTGTTATAAGGTCCTTATACCATACATGAAAAGATATGATACCACTTGAAGGTAAATTGTGGGAAGTTAAACTTCCGTACAATAAGTCCTAAAGCAACCACCTAAAAAAACTATAAGTCAATAATGGAAATAAAATGGAATTCTAAGACAAAAAGCAGCAGCAGCAGCTGTAGGTGGTTTCCAGACTCCGAGATATCACAAACAAGTAAATTAAAAATAAAATAATACAATGAATGAAGGGACTAA
This sequence comes from Balaenoptera physalus, assembly GCF_965194825.1. Taxonomy (NCBI): domain Eukaryota; kingdom Metazoa; phylum Chordata; class Mammalia; order Artiodactyla; family Balaenopteridae; genus Balaenoptera; species Balaenoptera physalus. The sequence goes on along the minus strand of NC_138894.1, from coordinate 72,467,149 downwards.
CATAGGGTTGTTAACTCTATTTTACCAAGTAAAAACTTACAAACAAGCATAATTATTATTTTACTATCACCATAACTCATAAAAGAACGGGCATTTTAAAATTATGGAAGCAAGAAAACCAATCACCAAATAATGTATCATCAGTACTCACTCCACTCTCCTTATTTTTTTTCTCACTTTACCATGGAAATTGGTCTGAGGGTTTGAAAATAAAGCATTTGGTGTCACTGCTCTACTGTATTATGGCTCTGCCTCCATACACAAGCACCATCAAGAAAAGACTGCTGATGCCTAAAAAGACATCTCTTAAATGATAAATGGCATAGAGTATCTTCACCTGATTCAGCATAGCAGTTCAATTAAAAACTACATTATGAAAAGACTCAGATTTTCTTAACCCTGATATCAAACCAACAAACATTCCTAGCAATTTTATAGACACAGAGTAGTCACTCCACATGCCAGGGAACTCTAGCAGTTGGTCAAGATCAGCAATACAATTTAATTCCACCTCAAAAATGTCAGCCTGCTTAGGTTTAACACACAGCTCTCCACTTACTTCCTGGTGACCTTAGACAAGTTACTCAAATTCTCTGAGCCTTGCAAGACTGAAAATACATGGAAGTTACTTAGGAGTGTGCCTGGCACATAGTAAAAGGACTAATATTAGCAGTTATTACTATTATTACTCTACTTGGAAATGCTCCTGCCCTCATTTATCCAAACTTAATTATTGATTATGTCTCCCCCCCCGCCCCCCCACCTCGTAAAACACCCACATCTCTTCCAGGAGCTCTCTGTTTTCCTAACCAATCCCACCTAGCTCTAGTTAATTCAACTGTTCCAGCATTTATTCATTCATTTACAAAGTAGCTTCTTCTTTTAGACAGCAACTTCTTAGTACTTGTATGAAAAAGCTCTATAAAAGTATACCTTCTTTTGTACATTTTTCACATGTACTCTCTGAATTCAGACTCAACCATGTAAGGCAAAAACAGTGTCTACTACTTGTTATAGCTTCCAATGGCACCTACTACGGTACTCTGCAAAGATATCAACATTTACTAAATGTTGACTTCAGCAGCACACTATTCTGCTACAAATACAATGGGCTTAATTGTGATGTGCAGTTTTTCCAATGCAGTATCCCAACAGAGCATTAGTAGCCACCAAGCAAAAGGATTGAGTCTCCATCAGTAATGTATGTTTGTTTCTCTATATCATTTTCAAAATTCAACCTCTCGACTCAGCTGATTTGTACGTCTGCATACCACGAAGTATTAGTACCGCTAATAAAACAAGCTGCCCATAATTTGATACTATTTCGTTCGTGACGATAAAGTTTTCCCTTGTGCAAAGCAACCTAGTAAAAATGAAACCCAAGTTTTCTCCAGTTCATAAGAGACGCAAAGATACGGCATAGGAACTGGGCAAGTTACCTCGACGTTGTCTGTGAGACCGTACTCAGAGTGGGGATTTTCTGCAACCTAGAAAAAAAAACACCGGTCACAGAAACATCAGCCACTCTTCCTTGCTTCACACCGCCACCCTGAATCCAGGGCCTTCTGGTACCTGCGTCTGTCCCTCCAGCATCTGCTCTGGTTCCATGGTGGACCCTGCAAGTCACAGTCCCCGGATACCAGTCTTGGAAAACAAGAAAAACCGTGAGTTACCCGGGAGATTTCAAGACGAAGACACCAGGATGGAGTCCAGCCCAGCCCCGTCCCCGCCCCTCACCCCCACCTGGGCGCGGAGCACCCCGAGCAGTAGAGGAACAGGGTGGGACAGTCCACGACCGGGCGCCCGCATCAGGTCCGGAAGCTCCGCCGTATTCCCAAGAACCTAGAAGAGGTAGAGAAAAGGGGAAAAGGGAGCTGATTACCCGCGCCCAAGCCGTTCGTTCCTAAGAGCCCTGCACCGCGCCACCAACTCCCAGCACAAACCGCTTCCGCCGTAAGTGACGGATGTCGCACGACTGCCGCGCCTGCGCAGAACTGCCAGTGGGGGCCGGGCTGGGAGGGATCTAGACCGGCCTTGATTCTACGATACACTTTGCGGAAAGCAGTGACCTGGGCAAGTTGTGGCCTCGGGGTCTGCCAAAGACTTGTTCCTCGACCTGCCTACCCAGAGCAGGCGCCACCCCAGCTGCAGAACCAGTGACTAGGCCAGCCGGCAGAGGTTCGGCCTGGCCAGCCCTCCGTGCTACCTGAAATCTGCCGAAGCTCTTCGTCGCGGAACCGAAACCACTTGCTGGATAGTTCTTACTAGAAAATCACAGACCCAAACTCAACTGTCTACGAAAGAATGTCAGTGTTTTACTCTAAAGCCAAAGTGGGGAAGAAGCAATGTTTTAGGGTTTCATAGTAAGCTTTTATTCAAGCCCTTAAATATGTGAACATGCCACGTTAGTGCTACCTTACATTTGTATCAAGATTAGCAATATGCAACTGGCTTTCCAAACCGTGATACTATTGATACTATTGTATTTGTAAAAATACAAAAGACAATTTGCCTCCTACACACATTTGTAAATACCAAACAGGATCTAATAAATCGGATTGTTGTTGTAATTCCAATAAATTCCTTTTATTTTAATGTAAATATAAGTGATACACTCATTAAAGTGCCTGCCTTTGATTCAATAATCCCATTTGTAGTTGCACTTTGTAATATGAAAATATTTTAACTTCATATAAAATATTTGGAGACTAAATTATGGCATATCAATATACTAGAATAAAGCCATAACTCTAAAAATGCAGAAATATTTGTGATCATAACATTAACGTGTTTGTTTTTTAAGGCCGCGCTGTGCGGCATGCGGAATCTTAGTTCCTCAACCAGGGATCAAACCCGTGCCCCCTGTGTTGGGAGTGTGGAGTCTTAACCACTGGACCGCCAGGAAAGTCCCAAGGGTTTTTTTTAAGGTAGAATACAACGTCATTTTACTACTCCGTTAAAACTGCATGGCTAAAAATCTAAAGTAAATAAAATTTGTTTAGGAGCCAGACTTGTGGACACATTTTTAAAGTTTTATTTTATAATGTATACTTGATTGGGACTTCCCTGGTGGCGTGGCACAGTGGTTAAGAATCCGCCTGCCAATGCAGGGGACACGGGTTCCATCCCTAGTCCGGAAAGATCCCACGTGCCACGGAACAACTAAGCCCGAAAGCCACAACTACTGAGCCTGCATGCTGCAACTACTGGAGCCTGCGCACCTAGAGTCCATGTTCCAAAACAAGAGAAGCCCGCGCACCACAACAAAGAGTAGCCCCCACTCGCCACAACTAGAGAAAGCCCGCACGCAGCAGTGAAGACCCAACACAGCCAAAACTTAAAAAAAAAAAATCACCTTATGTAATGTATACTTGATTAGCATCGTGATTGGTGACAGCTTTTTCATGTAGAACTGTTGCAAAGATGTGGATGCGTATGTACAAGATATAGAATTTTTTTATTTTTAAATTTAGTGGGAGATTTTTGAATGAAATTGATATGGGCTAAAGTCTTTTTTTTTTAAATTATTAGCACCTTAATTATTATTTATTTTTGGCTGTGTTGGGTCTTCGTTTCTGTGCGAGGGCTTCCTCTAGTTGCGGCAAGCGGGGGCCACTCTTCATCGCGGTGCGCGGGCCTCTCTCTATCGTGGCCTCTCTTGTTGTGGAGCACAGGCTCCAGACGCGCAGGCTCAGTAGTTGTGGCTCACGGGCCTAGTTGCTCCGCGGCATGTGGGATCTTCCCAGACCAGGGCTCGAACCCGTGTCCCCTGCATTGGCAGTCAGATTCTCAACCACTGCGCCACCAGGGAAGCCCAAGATACAGAATTTTTCATGCAGAATTGATGCAAAGTTGTGGATGCTTATGTACAGGATATAGAAACTGACTAGTACATATATTGATTCAAATTAAGATTAAATGCTTTTCAGGAATGGAAAATAACAGAAAGTAAAACCAGAGAATGATTGGGAAAACTTAAGAGGAGAGTTACGTGGATCGTTATTATATATCCATACATTTCCCAATACACAGTAGGCACGCCATAAAAACTTCCAAATTAAAAAAAATAAAAATAAAAAACAAAACAAAAACAAAAAAGTCTTCCAGAAAGTAACTGAGAGCTGCTAATTTACATTTTCTAAGTATTGACAGTAAAGTAGGAAGCTAGATTGTGAGCTCCTTCAGGACAGAGACCTTGTTTTATATATCTTTATGCTTCACGTGGTGCCTGGTACATCATAGGTACACAACATATATTGAGTTGATTCACAGTTAAAACTGGATTTTAATTAAGACACTGACACTACTGAAGAAAAAGGACAGAATGTAAAAATGATTACTGAAGGAAACAGCACAGAATAATTAACTATAGGCCAGGTTTCTCTCAATCAAAAAAAAAGTTATCAGTGTGGTTTACAAAAAAGCTTCACTAAAGTTTTTACATTTACAACATATTAATTGAAAGATTCAGGGAAAAAGCCATAGCAGCAGAGAGCTGAGCAAAAATAAATAAATAAATATAAGTAAATAACAGCTAGAAATGATAGAAACAAAGTAGCAAGAAAGTTATAGGAAGTATAAAAATTCAAAATACTGCAGAATGTTGTTTTGATATGAAATTAAAAATTCTAAAGGGTATGGCATAGAAAACAAACTTATGGTTACCAAAATTGAAAGGGGGGGAGATAAATTAGGAGTTTGAGATTAACATATACACACTACTATATATAAAATAGATAACCAACAAGGACCTACTGTATAGCACAGGGAACTATACTCAATATTTTGTAATAACCTCTAAGGGAAAAGAATCTGAAAAAATATATATATATACATAGGTATATACATATATCTGAATCACTTTGCTGTACACCTGGAACTAACACAACATTGTAAATCAACTATACTTCAATAAAAAAAATTAAAATAAAAAGATGGCCCTGAAAACCATCATTATGACAGAAATTTGCAATATTGTGTACTATTTTTTGTTGTTGTTAGTTTCTGCTTTATATCTTGTGTACTGTCTAGAGTGGGATAAATTAAAAGAATGAGAATAACATTTAGCTCTTATTTGGACTTGTAGTACCAAACTTTGTTCAGTACTCCTCTCATCTACTTCCACTATGTCTATTTATTATGGTACTTACCTCATCCTGCCTTATATTTTGTTTACAGTTAAACACAATTAGATTTTTTAGTTCTTCAAAGGCAAAGATCTTATTATATTCATCTTTTCATTTTTTGTTTCTTATATTTGATAAATATTTTTCCAAAAGAAGTGAACTTATAGGGAAAGCAAGCAGCTGCACCAAAGTACTAGTCTCTAGCCTTCCTTTCTTGGGGTATTAGGGAGATAGTAGTTATAGATTCTAGAACTAGAATTCTAGAATCTAGAATAATTTTGCTACTGTTCTTGACCCCCTTTTTACAGACATGATGCAAATTCTGTTAATAAAATATTAACCTATTTAGACAGGCAATACCTATTTAGGAATAATACAATATGTGTAGTAGAGAAAGACTTGATTTGGGATTAGTTAAGTATTAAAACCTGGTTCCTTCATTTGTTTGCCATGTGGAATTAAACAAATAGTTTAACACTTCTGAGCTTCATGTTTTTTCACATAGATAATTAGCATAACAATTCTTCACAGAGGGAATCAAATGAGATTAGATAGATGAAACTGCTTTGTAAATAAAAGTTATATAAATCTAAGTGAAACCTAAGTACTTCATTATTATGATATTGTTCTACCTATTATTGTTGTTGTTTCTAACCTGTTTTTTTCTTTTAAATAATTTGTGGGAGAGAAAGTGCTCAGAGAAATAAAGAACATGATCCAGCACACACACACACACACACACACACACACACACACACACAAATGTGTTTGCAGAGAAATACATAGAATTTATTGAGTGTAAATGGACCCTCTGAACGCAGTTCGTGTGGAGGGACACCAACCACCTTTCAAGAAGACCTAAAAATATATATTCCAGATTTGGTAAATCACTTTCCAAGGAAGTGGTTTTTTTTTGCCTAACATAGGATAACAACTACTCCACCTGTAGTTCCCTTGTCTTCACTACCAAACTCCATGCCCAGGCACACTTACCACCATCCCCAAGGAACATACCAAATGGGCTTTTCAAAGACATGAATACAGGGACTTCCCTGATGGTCCAGTGGTTAAGACTCTGCTCTTCCACTGCAGGGGACACGGGTTCGATCCCTGGTCCTGGAATTAAGATCCCACATGCTGTGTGGCATGGCCAAAAAAAAAAAAGACATGAATAAAGTGTATTCTTCTGATTCTTATGATACAGACATATCTCAGCAATGAGAATAATAAAAATGAAGGAAAAAGCTAACCTTAATATCACTTTCCATCCCCAGATTGTCAATTACTTCAGCCGTTTCTCATAAGAGCCCATATTTAGATTTCTTTTCCACATTCCAGGAGGGAAAGCATCACTTCTCATGGGTCTACCCATGAGAAAAAAGTCTGAAGTTTTCTTTCACCTATCCAACTTGAACCAGTTATTTCGATAAGGCAGATGCCATGTGCTGATTGCCACAGACCTAAATTACTGCCTTCCCTGAACAATGATGAAGATATGACCTGGTGGTAGTTAATACCACCTGAATTGCATGACTGCTATGCAATGGGACAGGACGGGCTTCACAAGGGAAAACCTTAGAATGGCTAGGAAGCGGGAAGAAAGGGAATGGATTCTGAGTAGTGAGTCAAAAAATGTTCACTATCATGTATTATGTAAAGAGTTCATACTCAGTATGAGCTTACCACAAAAGAGATAAAATAAAATGGAATGTTCACTTTGACACACTAATTCTACTTCTGTGATTTTAATCCCATAAAAATACAAAAATGTACAAGGGTACAAAGATACTTACTGTACCACAGTTTTTAGTAGAAAGAGATTGGGAATAGATTAAATTATGATATCTCAATACAATGGACTGCTGTGTAGCCATTGAAAAGAATGAGGTAGGGTTTCCCTGGTGGCGCAGTGGTTAAGAATCTGACTGCCAATGCAGGGCACACGGGTTCGAGCCCTGGTCTGGGAAGATCCCACATGCCGCGGAGCAACTAGGCCCGTGAGCCACAACTACTGAGCCTGCGCGTCTGGAGCCCGTGCTCCACAAAAATAGAGGCCGCAACAGTGAGAGTCCCGCGCACCGCGATGAAGAGTGGCCCCCGCTCGCCGCAACTGGAGAAAGCCCTCGCACAGAAACGAAGACCCAACACAGCCAAAAATAAATAAATAAATACATAAATAAATAAGTTTATTAAAAAAAAAAAGAATGAGATAGATTTATAGGTACTGGCATGTAAAAACATTCACAACATAATTTCATCTGAAAAATGCATGTTATAGGAAAATCTGTGTAGTGAGATTCTTTTTTTTTTTTTGCATGTATATACTAGTATATGCATAGGAAAAAAGCCTGGAGAGATATACAACAAACTATAAATATGGTTACCTGTGGAGCAGGAAAAAGGGGAAGTGAAGTCTTTGCTTTTTGCAAACTTTTATATTGTTTGAACATTTTTTTTTTTACCGAAAGCATGAATTTATTTTAAAATTAAAAGGCCAGGGACTTCCCTGGTGGTCCAGTGGTTAAGACTCTGTGCTTCCACTGCTGGGGGCATAGGTTTGATCCCTGGTTAGGGAACTAAGATCCCGAGTGGCATGGCCCCCCCAAAAAAAGACCAAAAATATTTAGATAAATTTTTTAAATTGGAAAATATGTCACCTTATTATTTGTAACACAGGCAATAATGGGGAAGAATATTTATATGGGTAATGAGTCTAATCGGTTGTATGACAGCATTAAAAGAAAAATCTTCCAGTTTATTCTTCCCTTTACCCACGTATTTATGAGGCATATGCAGAAGACAGTTAACATAGCAGGCCTGAGACTGCTGGCCTTAGGAAGGCCTGCTTGCAAGATTGTCTGGTATCTAGGAATTTGAATGATAAACAGTTCCCTACACTGATATAAAACTTTCCCTAAATGATGAGAGTGACTCACTGGGCCTAAAATGTTTGTGCAAAAAATATGGTTTATGTTAAGCACGTGCTTTCCTTCTAGGAGTCTGGACTTTTAGTATGTATTAGGCAGAGGGTGCCTACATGATCAGCAGGACTGAATTTCTTATGAGTGTCCCTGGTAGACAACATTTCACACATGTTGTCAGATCTCAGTGCTGGAAGAATTGTGTCCTGTGTGACTCCACTGAGAGAAGACTCTTGGAAGCTGATGCCGGGTTTCATTCAGACTTTGCTCCATGTGCCTTTTCCCATTGCTGATTTTGCTTTGTAGCCTTTTGCTGTCATAAATCATAGCTGTGAGTATGACTATATGCTGAGTCCTGTGAGTCCTAGCAAATCACCAAATCTGGGGGTTAACCTGGGGATCCTAAACTCTTGGAGAGCTTAAGATAAATATAAATTACAGTGCCTGCCCTCATAAATTTGTATTCTAGTTCAGCTCTATCAGACATACATATGTCATACATTTAAATGACAAAAAAGATAACTGATTAAAGGTTAAGATGAATGATATAGAGCACAAATTCTGAAGGAGTTCAGATGAGGTTGAGATAAATGTAAGCAGGTATCCTTGGAGCAGTTTGGAACAAAGAATAATTATTTAAGCAAAGCAGGGAGGAATGGGGTGGAGAGGACATAATACAGACTGAAACACTAACAAAGAAATTAAATGGAGGAATTCATTTAATATCCAGTATTAACTGACTCCGCTTACGCTTCCATAGCCTCACAGCTTTAAAAATTGAGCTGAGCAAATTAGGTAACAATTTATACTGTTACACCTAATACTATTTCAAAAACATGAGCTCATTCACACTTTCACTAGTAACAAATCCTCTGTAAACTAGAGAATCTCAAACTGGTGCCTCAGTTTTGTTTTGGTTTGTTTGTTTTAAAATTTTGAGCCAGAATCTCCTCAGCAATAAATTTCACATAAAAATTCAGAATTCTGGCTTCTCTTGATATGTTTTAAACTTTGGCAACAGAGGCCACACATTTCTGAAAGGCAAAAATCAGCCGGAGCTGAGTAACAGCTGTCCCATTTAATAAGGGAAGGCTACTCTCCAATTTCTCAAAATCTTTATTATTCACATCATATATACATTTTTGAATTCCACACCCACCCATGGAACTCATATATGTTATATGTCTGACCACTGTGTCTCGTTGTTATTTGAGTTTTTTAGCCATTGTATTAGACTGTAAACTTGCTCTTATTCCCTACTATATCCTGGCAATTTATTCATCAGCTGGCACGTTGTCTGTGCTTAATATCTATTTGTTGAACAAATGAATGATTAATATATGTCACAATGTGAACTCAATATGGGGAAATGATTAATTGTCCGCAACGATGCTTTTGCTTATTAACACAGCTATAGGATAATAATCCCCTAATTGTTACTCTACTCTTCCCATTCCCTACCTTCAACCATGCCTTCTGTTTCTCTCTTTTAAGTTTTCTGCCTTTTTCAAAATCAGTCATCTCTTCTCTTGGTTCTAGGTGCTCCACTTTATTTTCCTTTTCTTTTTTAATTGAAAAGAAGTCCTTAATAAGTGTCATTGGTCCCTATTTCAAATAATTCAGCATCTCTCAAACTGAAGGTTTGAGGAGTTCCTTAGAAGAGAAGGAGAGCTAAAATATCCAAAAAAACTATTTAGCAGTAGTCACTTTCTAAATAAATTAATGGGTTAAAGTGATAAAGTGACCAAATGTCCTGGATTAGTTAGCTCAGTACTCAGCTCCTCCTTTTTGTCCTGGTGAAACTGGCCCAGATTCCCTTCAAGATTAAGTGTCCTGCAAGTTCTTGCCATCTAAAAACTGGGAGGCTGTCACACTGTAGGTTAAATGGCTGAGAAGGTTAGGATCTTCAGTCCAGGGAGATTATAAAGCCAGTGTAATATCCAGGCACTATTTTTCTTGAAACAAATTTTAAAAGATGTTAATTCAGAAAATGGATTTGACTGAGATATAATTCCAAGGGGCAGAAAATGTGGACTGAGATTATTAAAAATTGAGATCCTAGTAGAGTCTGAATTCTGGAATGACATTGTACATGTAAGAGATAAAAACAAATAAAATTATTGAGCCCTCTTACATTGCAGGTATTATGCAGGAGGTTTTAGGTGTATTCTTTCATTTCGTAATTTAATTCTTATTCCACCCATTTTACAGATGAGTTAATTAAAGAACTTGCTTCATAACACACAACTAATAAGTGGCAGAACCAAAATACCAACCCCAGTCTTTCTGACTCTCAAGCCCATATTTTTACCAAACAAAAAAATGGCAAAGGTACAGAAAAGCAGTCAATATTAAGAACAACTGGATAGCAGGGACTTAGCAAGTGAGAGGCCAGGGGGCAGAAACTCAATACCTGGATGCTCAGGAATGAAAGATCACTCTTGTTCCAGGGGCTAATGATATATTTATTTCATGACTAATAAAATATAAACAGTCTATGTAAAAATGTTTTTCTTTGGAAGCCTAGATTTTAACCTTAAAACCCTAAAGTAGTGTGTGTCCTTAACTAATATGTGATGTTGGGCAAGTAACAGACTGTTAGAGCCTCAAATTCCTTATTTAAAAAAATGGGGGCTTCCCTGGTGGCGCAGTGGTTGGGAGTCTGCCTGCCAATGCAGGGGACACGGGTTCGGGTCCTGGTCTGGGAAGATCCCACATGCCGCGGAGCAACTGGGCCCGTGAGCCACAACTACTGAGCCTGCGCGTCTGGAGCCTGTGCTCCGCAACAAGAGAGGCCGCGGTAATGAGAGGCCTGCGCACCGCGATGAAGAGTGGCCCCCGCTCGCCGCAACTGGAGAAAGCCCTCGCACAGAAACGAAGACCCAACACAGCCAAAAATAAATAAAATTAATTAATTAATTAATTAAAAAAAAAAAAGTAATTCCTCTAAATTGGGAGAGATCTTTTAAAAAAAAAAAATGGAGACCGGAATGCTTAACTCAAATAGTGATGACTGACTACAACAGTAAAAGTTAACCTGCTTAGCCTAGAATATGGGTTCAATAAATGTTAGCTAGTAGTAGTAGTAGTCGTCATCATCATCATTGTTGCTGTTGTCTCCTTAAACTTACCTTAATTTACCTCATGATTGAAACTAGGAATGTTTTTATGACTCAGCAAAGTGACTCAGAAATGCTTTTTTAGATGAGCAATCCATCTTAAGCTCTAATCTGAAATTGAGGTAAAAGGAAATTCTGCATATAATCACTGTGGTAGATTACTTGCAAAGACGGCCACAATAATTTCTTCCATCCCTACATATACACCTCTTTGCAATGTGGCTTTGCTACTCCTCCATAAGGATGTAGAATTTATTTTCCCATCTCTTATGTTGGAGCTGGCCATGTGACTTGCTTTGACAAAAGAATGCAGCAGAAATTACATTGTGCAACTTTGAAGTTTAGGCTTCAAGAGGCCTTGCATCTTCGACTCATGCTCTCTTGGAAGCCAGATGCTATATAAAGAAGTCTGGAATACCCTGCTGGAGATACATGCCCCAGCCAATAGCCACCACCAGCATCTGGACATGTGAATGAAGATAACTAGGCCACTCAGCCCTGGTCAAGCCTGCAGCAGATTACTGCATTCACATAAATGAACCCAGGCAAGGCCAGCAGAAGGACCACCCAGCCAAACTCTGCCCAAATTGCTGACTCACAGAACTGTGAGTAAATAAATGGCTGTTATCTTAAGTCAGTAAGTTTTTGAGTGGTTTATTACACAGCAACAGAAATCTACAACAATTACCATGTTTGAATCATTTTTCAAATTATTAATATTTATTATATGAGTACCATAAGCAAGGCATCAGGCTAGGTGCAGAAAGTGAGCCAAAATATGTAGAGTTTGGCCACTGTCTTGAAATGAGTTTATAATCTATATCAGGAGGTGATAAAGTATTTAAATAACAATAACACAAGACAATATATTAGAACAGCCATAGAGTAACACAACCATATTGTCGTAAGAATTAAAAAATCTGATCATTTCTGCTGGAGGTGATAAGGGAAGGATTTATCAAGAAGATAATATTAGAGTTAAGCCTTGAAGGATTTTGACAGTGGAGTAGGAGGAAAAGAAATTCTAAGGGAAAGAAAAATGACCTGAGGATAACTGTGGTCTTGGTAAAGAGCAAAGAGTGCTCAGAAACTTGCCAATACTTTTTGTTGGGTTATAGTATATATGTAGACGTGGGAGAACAATTCTTCAACAAATATCAAGTTGCAACTTCATTCCAGGCACTGCCTACTACTACATTATTATGTATTGATGATAGATGTGGAAGCTGAACTGCAGATGTGAAGGCCAAGTCATTAGTCCAAGTTCACAGAAAGTGGGGGAGCAGGGGTTTGAATGCAACCAGTCGGACTCTAGAGCCACTCTACTATTGGGCAGTGTCTTGGCTAAGTTAAAAAGTTAGTTACTTAAGGAAAAACAAAAAAACAAAAAGGCTGGCACCAAACTAAATACCCATTTAACAGTTGCAGTGAAAACAAATCAACAAGGAGGAAATTCAAACACTTAATATTGAGCAGAAAAATCAAATTAAGAAGAATAAATGCAGGGACTTCCCTGGTGGCGCAGCGGTTAAGAATCTGCCTCGCGATGCAGGGAACATGGGTTCGAGCCCTGATCCGGGAAGATCCCACATGCCGTGGAGCAACTAAGCCCGTGTGCCACAACTACTGAGCCTGTGCCCTAGAGCCCACGAGCCACAACTACTGAGCCCATGTGCTGCAACTACTGAAGCCTGCGTGCCTAGAGCCCATGCTCCGCAACAAGAGAAGCCACCGCAATGAGAAGCCCGCACGCAGCAGCGAAGACCCAACACAGCCAAAATAAATAAATAAATTAATTAATTAATTTTAAAAAAAAAGAATACATGCAGTATGATTATATTTGTGTAAGGTAAAAACCAGGCAACTATGCAGCATATTTACATATGTTAATGTATACACAAAACTAAAATGAAAAGAAAAAAATGATGAGTACAAAATTCAGGATAAATTTCCTGGAGGTCCAGTGGTTAAGACTATGCACTTCCACTGCAAGGGTCACAGGTTCGATCTCTGGTCGGGGAACTAAGATCCCGCAGGCCGCGGGGGGGAGGCGGGGCGGCGGGGCGGTGGAAAACAAAAACCAAAATTCAGGTTAGTGGCTTCCTCTAGAGGGGGAGAAAAGAGTTTGAGATTAGGGAGGGGCTCACAGAGTGCTTCAAGGAACTGGTTACATTAGTTTTTCTTAAAATAGATGCTGTTTATTTTATTATTTTTCTTTACATTATATATATGTTATACAGTTGTTCCTTAGTTTCCTGGGGGTGTGGGGTAAGTTCCAGGAACCACCCCCCCCAATACCAAAAGCCGTATGCTCAAGCCTGTTACATAAAATGACATAGTTTTTGCATATAACCTACTCACATCCTACCATACACCTGAAATCATCTCTAGATTACTTACAACACCTAATACAATGTAAATGCTATGTAAATAGTTGCAGGCCATGTGGCAAATTCAAGTTTTGCTTTTTGGAACTTTCTGGAATTTTTTTCCAAGTATTTTCCATCTGCTGTTGGTTGAATTCAGATGCAGAACAACGGATACGGAGGGCCCATTGTATACATCTTGTTTACATGATGTATGTATAAATCTAATAGATTTCACACAACAACAAAAAGTACCACAGGGTTCAAAAGAGGGAAGTTAGGAATTGAAATGAATCAGATGTGAAAGAGAGAAGGCATTTCAGAATGAGGAACTGGCGGAGGCACAGAGGCAGGAAAAGAGGTGGGGAACAGTAAGAGGGAAACAGGGAGTAAGTCATTTTTGCAGTAGCCTACATTTGTAGGGGAGTAGTGGTGGGGAAAAGCTAGATAAAGTTGTGGCCAGAATGTGGAGAGTCTTGGAAGCACTTGTAAACCTCACACTGTAAACAATGGGGTCTTTACTTCAATTAGTATTCCTTAGTTTTGGGCAAGAAGAAACAATTACGGCTATTCCAAGTAAAAAGAGAAAGAGAAGAGAGAAAAAAAGATAGGGAGATAGTAGGAGGGAGAAAAAGAGAGAAGAAGGGAAGGAGAAACAGAAGGAAAAAAACAGAGAAATAGACTGAATAGTTTGGGGATAGGTTATCAAGTAAGTGACCAGTCCAGGAACCTGGTAGTTCTGGGGATCTCAATGAAATAAACTGATAGAGCAGCTCTTTAGAACACTCAGTTCTTACTGTCGTCTACCCCAGTGTGTTTCCATCCAAGATTCCAGTTTCTAGGAGAGTATGGTTAACCTAGTGCTTCCACCTCTGTGATCTGGGAAGCAGGGTTCTGTGCTTGCAGCTCATGAGAATACAGGAAGCGAAGTCGAGTAGAATTAAAAAAAAAAAAAAAAAAAAAAAAGGCCCAGTCTGAATTGCTCAGGAAGTATGGGATTACTGAGCAAAACCTAAGGATTCCCTTATTCAAACATTAGTTCTTCAGATTAGACATGTAAACACGTACTAATTTAATTAAATCTCTGGAACTGATGATTTCATCACAATGAGCTAACAGTTTCGTTTTCGGTGACCTTAAGTTTTTGTACGCCTCTACAACTGCTGTCCTCTCATAATAATTACTAGATTGGGACCCATTACTTCTGTGATGGAACTCAGATCAACCATCCTTTGCGGAAGACTGGCAGAAAATGCTGAAAGAAATATAAGAAAACTATGACACCGTAAGATGACCCTGAGAACTAGCCGAGCGACCCCAAGCTGCAGCGGTCCCTCCAGTGAGTTGCCAGCCTAAGTTCCCTGCTAAAGAGCTCCCAGGGTCAGCAAAGTCGACTGAGCGACCGGTCCCTAAGGCAGACGTAGGCCAAACTGCACTGGGAAATGTAGTTCCGCGGGGAACGGACGGAGTGGCAGGCGCCGCACACGCGCACTAAGACCTCAGGGCAACAAAGACGGCGGCGTGCGCGCACGCGCCTGAGAAAGACTCGGGAGGGCGTGCGCGTACGCGTGCGCGCCCGGCCGCGGTTCTGAGCTACCGAGCGGCTGAGAGGACAGAGAGGAGGGGCAGGAGCTACCGACCGCAGGAGGAGGAGAAGGGGTTGTGCTCCTGGCCGAGCAAGGAGAAAGGGGCGGGGCTGGAGAGCAGCGCGCCGGGGTGCCGAGCTCCTGGGACAGGCGGGCGCGTGAGGGTCTGTGGCCCTTGCCGTCCCAGTGGCCGCCGCCGTCGCTTGGCTGCCGTCGGTCTGCGGGAGGCGGGTTATGGCGGCGGCGGCAGTGGGAGCTGTGAATGAATTCTCCGGGTGGACGAGGAAAGAAGAAAGGCTCCGGCGGCCCCAGCAGCCCGGTGCCTCCCAGGCCTCCGCCCCACTGCCTGGCCCCCTCCCGCCCCGCCCCCAGGCCGGCCCCTCCGCCCCAATCGTCGCATAAGCGGAACCTGTACTACTTCTCCTACCCGCTGTTCGTAGGCTTCGCGCTGCTGCGTTTGGTCGCCTTCCACCTGGGGCTCCTCTTCGTGTGGCTCTGCCAGCGCTTCTCCCGCGCCCTCATGGCCGCCAAGAGGAGCTCCGGGGCCGCGCCGGCGCCGGCCTCGGCCTCGCCCCCGGCGCCAGTGCCAGGCGGGGAGGCCGAGCGCGTCCGAGCCTTCCACAAGCAGGCCTTCGAGTACATCTCCGTTGCTCTGCGCATCGATGAGGACGAGAAAGGTAACTGGGGGCCTGGGGGGAGAGGGCGGCGGCGCCGGGAAGAAAGCGGTGGGGTCGCCGAGGGAGGGCAACACCTGCGTCCCTTTCCTGCGGGAGCCGGCGGTGCTCCCCCGTAATTGATCTGCCCGGCGAGACTGCTTTCTCGGGTTAGACCCTCATCCTCCACGATTCTCAGTTAAACATCTCTCTCCTCTCAGGCACCCTAGCCGGTGACTTTGTTTCAGACACTAGCCTACACCTACACTTCTGCATGACCCAAGTCCCTATGAGACACCCAGACGTGCTGGTGACAGTGACAGTTGTCCTAGAGTGACCACACAGATCCTTTCTAGCGCTGTAAACAGTGAGTGGCTTCCTCTGAGCCAGGTTTTCCAAAAGGTTTTGATATCGAAGAAGCTGTGCCTTGTTATAGGCTTTTAGTGAAAGCAGAGTACTGTAGTGTCAGAAAAAAAGAACAAATGGTGACTCAGTTTTGAAAGGAACAGCTGCATATGATTACAGCTGAATTTGCACTATTTTTAAAAGTTTCATAACAGTCATTTTTATCAATGTAATGACTTCTAAGTATTTTTCAATAAAGTTCTATTTTAGTACAAAACTTTTGCTCCTGGTTAATTTGATCTCATCTAAGTAAGTATTCCAAGGTAACCTCTAAATTTTTAAATTGAAATATTGAGTGAGGACTTCCCGGGTGGGGCAGTGGTTAAGAATCCGCCTGCCAACGCAGGGGACACGGGTTTGATCCCTGGTCCGGGAAGATCCCACATGCCGTGGAGCAACTAAGCCCATGCACCACAACTACTGAGCCTGCGCTCTAGAGCCTGCAAGCCACAACTACTGAAGCCTGCGCGCCTAGAGCCGGTGCTCCACAACAAAAGAAGCCACTGCAGTGAGAAGGCCACGCTCGCAGCAATGAAGAAGACTCAATGCAGCCAAAAATAAATAAAAAATAAATAAATTTTAAAGAAATTGAGTGAATAGGACTAATTTATAATACCATTTTACAATAAAATTTAAAGATTTCTATTTCTGAATGAAAGCAAGGGTACTACATCCTTCAGATTTCTTTTAAGCTAATGTTTCTTAGTCTTTCTATAGGCTAGGCACTGTGTGCTCTTAGCTTTGCATGTGTTATCTGTTTAGTCCTCACAATTACCCTGTGAGGTGAAGGTACTGTTAGTATCAGCATTTTACAGATGAACAAACTGAGGCTCAAAAGATTAAAACAGGTCATTCCAAGCCTATGCTAATTGCTAATGCCAAATTTTTTATGGAAGATGATAAATGGAGTTAGAAGGAGTCTTATAGCATTTTGAAAATCCCTCCTTTCGTCCCAACTCCAGTATGCTGAGATCGTCTTTTCCCTCTAACTACTCATTTTCATTGTCCATTAGTTTAAAAAAAAAAAAGCAATCTGCAGTTCATTTGTAGTGTCTCCACTACCGACTCCAGAAACTGTTCTAGAATTTCAGTTTTGTTGAAACTTATTTCCTTTGTGAGGCCTTGGACTGAGAAGTAGGATATAAGGAAGGAGGCAGGTATTCATGGGTTTTGGAGTGTAAGGACAGAGTGGAGGTTAAGAACGTTGAAGAAAGGAGGCGTGGGGCTTCCCTGGTGGCACAGTGGTTAAGAATCCGCCTGCCAATTCTGGGGACATGGGTTCAATCCCTGGCCTGGGAAGATCCCACAGGCTGCGGAGCAACTAAGCCCATGCGCCACAACTACTGAGCCTGCGCTCTAGAGCCCATGCTCTGCAACAAGAGAAGCCACGACAATGAGAAGCCTGCGCACCACAACGAAGAGTAGCCCCCACTTGCTTCAACTAGAGAAAGCCCATGCGCAGCAACGAAGACCTAATACAACCAAAAATAAAAACAAATAAATAAATAAATTTATTAAAAAAAAAAAAGGCACATTTAAGAGAAGAATACCATGTGTTTTGGGAGGGAAGCTTTTAATCGCTTCATTCTTTTTTTTTAATATATATTTAAAATATTTATTTATTCATTTTTGTCTGCGTTGGGTCTTTGTTGCTGCGTGTGGGCTTTTTCTAGTTGTGGCGAGTGGGGGCTGCTCTTCGTTGAGGTGCACAGGCTTCGCATTGCAGTGGCTTTTCTTGTTGCGGAGCACAGCCTCCAGGCGTGCGGGCTTCAGTAGTTTTGGCTTGCAGGCTCAGTAGTTGTGGTGCACGGGCTTAGTTGCTCCACGGCATGTGGGATCTTCCTGGACCAGGGCTCAAACCCGTGTCCCCGGCATTGGCAGGCGGATTCTTAACCACTGCGCCACCAGGGAACTCCCTATTGCTTCATTTTTTATCTCTAAGGAGCATCCACGATCTCCTAGGGAGGATGTAGAAGCATACCATTATCGCTTCCTAGAGAAGCACTGTTTTATTGCACTATTTTATTATAATAGAGTCCTTTGAAGTTTACTAATCTAGGTCAAAAGTTGTTTTAGAATAGAGGGAATATATTTAAGGGTAGATCAATTCCAGTAAATACAAGGATATTTTGTTAACACTGGGTGATGGGAGTTGGGAGGTAGCATAAGAGGTCAAGGAGAACTTAGGTATTAAAAAAAAGGATCCTGCACTCTTAGATTTAAAAAGAAATCAGTTCCATGTGAGGGGTAAGTAATGGAAGTGGAATTCAGACCTTGGGTTTCATGCTGGTGACTTATCTTTGGGTATCACATATATACCTCTATTATATTTAATTCCTCTTAAAATATTTAAGTGTAAATATTTTCAGCAATCTCTGTACCTCATATTTCACTCTCAGCTGATAATGTTTCTGTTCAAAGGTTTTGCTTTATTTATCCAGTTAGTTTATAAAGTGGACATCAGAACAGGCAATGATAACTCTAGTTTGAGTTCTACAACTGATGCATTATATGACAAAATAAATTAGTTCAAACCGAAACAAATTAGTTATATTAATTTTCCTTTAACAGTAAAGTAAAACTGAGTTTACATTGTCGTGGTTCTCTTCTATCTCAAATTTTTCCTTTAGCATATTGAAAATTTTTTTACTTTACCTTTAATTAAGTGGTTGCCAGAGTTCACATTTGAAGTCTATTTGCCTCTCAGCCATCCTTGACAATACAGAACTTAATTTCAGGAGAATTTTATTCTCCCTCTTTCCTACTGCATCAAAATATATATGAACAAATTGAAATGAATCAGATAGTGTTCAAAGGTTTCCTAACTCTGTAGTTAGCCCCTAAACCATTAAGGGGCTACTAATGTCGTACAATCCCTTTCCGTTAAAAACTTGACCTAGCGTCTAAACATACTGAAAGCCACTTTATTTCATCAGGTGAAGTGGGCTATTTCAGACTGTAGTGATATTAGTTAATTGACACATTTGGTGCCTTCAAATAATAAAGGCCAAATTAAATCTTATTTTAACAAGGTAATACATAAATGTGGTTTATAAGGTGGCTGTTTATTTTGAATTTTATTCTTTTTTATGGCATACTCAACTTTGACACTGAACTTTCATAAAGGCCTAAATTTATCTGAAACCAAGCTATTTAAAAAAAAAATAAATTTATTTATTTTTGTCTGCGTGTGGGCTTTCTCTAGTTGCGGCGAGCGGGGGCTACTCTTTGTTGTGGTGCGCGGGCTTCTCATTGCGGTGCCTTCTCTTGTTGCAGAGCATGGGCTCTAGGTGCACGGGCTTCAGTAGTTGTGGCACATGGGCTCAGTAGTTGTGGCTTGCGGGCTCTAGAGCGCAGGCTCAGTAGTTGTGGCGTACGGGCTTAGTTGCTCCACGTCATGTGGGATCTTCCCGGACCAGGGCTCGAACCCGTGTCCCCTGCATTGGCAGGCGGATTCTTAACCACTGCGCCACCAGGGAAGCCCCTGTTTGTTTTATATGAAGCAGGTTCTCTGTTTTGTAATTCCAAGGGCCCCTTGGAATACTTGGGGGAGAAGAGAAGGTTGTAATAGTGGTTCTTTGGATTAACCAGAACATGACCTAACGTGCTTTGGGTGGCTCCTGCTGGTAGACAAGCCTGGGGTCTCCTGAGTAATACAGTGGTGCAGGTTCTTCAGGTGTGGCTCAGTTACCTCAAGTGTGTAGGACTTGACAGACAGTAAGGGCCCAATGTATTGTATGAAAGAGAGAGAGCCAGTTTCTCGGGATAAGATAGGGCTGCAGCATCTGGCATCAAGGATAGAAGTTATCTAAATAAAATCCTTTTTTATTTATTCCTAATCAGTTTATATTTAAAACGGAAGGTTTTTTAAAAAATTAATTACCATGTACTATAATTTCATATAATCCAATGTAGTACTTTATTTAAAACACACAAAATACTTGCTTATCCACATCTATTTTCAGAAGGTGAACTAGAGATTAGAAATCAGAAGTATCAGATTTGGTATACTTTCTTTTATTCCTAAAAACTACTAGATACCATTTTGAAAGGATTGATTTCAGACAATTTTCTTGTGCCTAATTTCTGCTTTAAATGATTAGAACAAGGAAAGAATTATTCTGATGGATGGACATTCTGATAATATACTTTTCCCAAAGAATAACATTATTTTTTATTAAATAAACAATAAACACTTTATATTTCTCTTCAAGAATATTTGGTGGCATTTGCACTAAAGAGACAAAAAGGCAGCCACTTTTACGAACTTCATTCCTTGTTCTGTTTTTAGCTGATTTTTATTGCAGTTTATATTCTTCCTAATACAGAATACAGTTGAACCGTATAAAACTCACCTGGTAACTAGATTCCTAAGATTATTGTTAGTCATCCTGATGACAATTAAGGGATAGTCAGTAAACGGATATTAAATTATTGAAGAAGGATCTTCCCTAACCCTTCCTGCCTCTTTTCCACTATCTTATTCTCTGTGCTCTACCCAGTAGTAGTTGGATTTTTCAGTTATGGCAAAGTGTAGATTCTCTACTTTTCTACTCGTTTTCCACTCTCTTGACCTGTATAAGATCAGTGAAGGTATTAATCAGTGACCTAGCCTTTTTTTCTCTTGCTTTGTGAATTATTAACAAATGCTCATGCTAGACATCCTATAGAATAAAACATCTTTGAGCACACTCACATCTCAGTGGTTCATTCTGGTAGTAAGGAAAGAAAAATGTCAAAATCCACAATTTTCTTGGGACTAGTAAGTGTTTTACAGCTATATAGGTATAGCATAGACATGTTATACTTATTCACATATCTTTCTGTTCTTTTGCAGATATTTTATGCTGCAGTAGAGAGGGAGAGAATTAGTTGTTGTTCTTAAGTGGATTTTGTCAGTTCCTTTCAGTGAGCTTTCAGTAGAACACCCATCTGTGGCTGAACAAGTGGGATTTATTACTTATTGTAACCAAGAGAACATACACCATGGGGAGCCATGGTGTATCTCAGAAAAAGGCTAAAAAGAACTTATAGAATTTGGACTTGTATTAGGTGATTTTAAGGAGGATTTAAGGAAGCAGGGTTTTGCTCTGGATTGGATGTTTTCAGGAATTGGGGATAATTCTGTGATTAAGTATCTTTAATCTAACCCAGAAAGAGAGAAGACTGGAGTGAGGATGAAGCTGCAGTTGGTTAAGAAGCAGTCATTAGCCCGAAGAGGGGGATGTTTGGTGTTTCATGGCTTGGCCAATGTTCACATTTTGTCTGTGTTTAGACATGATTGTAGAGTGGTCTCATTTTTGTCTTCATCCATCATGATCACAGAGTGACCTTGTCTGATGTTGTTGTTCTGTGGAATTGTTTATACTCAATAGAACACCAAGGCTTAGTTGTAATGTCAGGTCATATCCTTGTTACACCAAGGCTTAGTTGACGGTACCAGCTCCTGGATGTCAGGGGCTGCTTTTCTTTATCTCAGGTTTGAGAATCTAATTTTATCCTTTTTAAATTGCAGTGCCTCTTATCCAAATTGACATTTGAATTCTGGCTCCACAGGATCTTGGGCAAGTTACTTATTATTACACTGAGATAATGTTTGTAAAATACTTAGTGTCTGCACATAGTAGGTCCTCAGAAAATGGGAACTATTGTTATTTATTTATTTATTTAACAAACTTTTTAAAAATTTTATTTATTTAATTTACTTATTTTTGGCTGCGCTGGGTCTTCGTTGCTGTGCACGGGCTTTCTCTAGTTGCGGCAGGCGGGGGCTACTCTTCGTTGCGGTGCACGGGCTTCTCATTGCAGTGGCTTCTTGCTGTGGAGCACGGGCTCTAGACGCATGGGCTTCAGTAGTTGTAGTTGTGGCACGAGAGCTGAGTAGTTGTGGCTCACGGGCTCTAGAGCACAGGCTCAGTAGTTGTGGCGCACGGGCTTAGTTGCTCCACAGCATGTGGGATCTTCCCAGACCAGGGCTCGAACCCGTGTCCCCTGCATTGGCAGGCGGATTCTTAACCACTGCGCCACCAGGGAAGTCCCGGAACTATTGTTATTAATTTTACAGTTCTTTTAAGGTTACAGCCTCTAGAGGTTATGTTAGAAGAACATTGTTAAACCTTGTTACCTAGTTTTTACTACTCTTTTTATGAAACAGCAGCAGTCTAAATGAGATTTAGGGAAAAAGGCGAATTATCTGAAGAGTGATATACAAATATTTTTGCTAATTGTGACCCTTAGTTCAGAAAAAACAGAGGGAAGTCTCCCCTTAGCGTCACTTAGTATCCTAGTTTTTTATTACAAAAGAGATGAAATGATTTTTTATTCTCATGTATGTACTCATGTATGAATGCAAGCTCTTGATAGAGAATTGGAAAATACCAAAAATGCACAGAAGAAAATTAAAATTACCTACCATCCATAGTAAATAAAAAAAGACTTTTAAAGAAGATAAATTGATTGAAATTCTTAAGGTTTAAAGAAAATGTCCAAAACTGTAATGATTCCTTTACATGGGATTCAAAACCTTTCCAATTAAATGGGAAAAAATAAATCTTAACTTCAGAAATAAACCTTGTTGGTTGAACATGAAAGCAAATATGGCCTTTTTTTGCTGACTTAAAACAGAATAGAAAGGATCCTTTCTGTGATAGTGAACTATGAGAGAATTAATCAGGGGGCTGTTAAGTCTGATGCTTCATGGTCTCTGTGGTTTATTGTGGATTAGCACACATTAAAATCTACTGTAAGAGGGCTTCCCTGGTGGCGCAGTGGTTGAGAATCTGCCTGCCAGTGCAGGGAACACAGGTTCGAGCCCTGGTCTGGGAGGATCCCACATGCCGCGGAGCGGCTAAGCCTGTGAGCCACAACTACTGAGCCTGCGCGACTGGAGCCTGTGCTTCACAACAAGAGAGGCCGCGATAGTGAGAGGCCTGCGCACCGCGATGAAGAGTGGCCCCTGCTTGCCACAACTAGAGAAAGCCCTCGCACAGAAACAAGGACCCAACACAAACAAAAATAAATAAATAAATAAATAAAAATTAAAAAAAAAAATCTATTGTAAGATTTTTAGATACCCATTATTCCGCTAATGTGACACTTGCAAGTTGCTAGCAAAAAATTGTGTAGGAAAATGGATGTACTTACTCCCTGGAATTGTTTGTAGAATGATGCTTAAGAAGGACTAAATAGATAAGTTAAAAGCAGTGGGGTTTATGAGCTAAAATACAACAGTGCATACAGTTCTGGAGTAGAAGGATTTATATTTATCAACAAATTTACTAAGTATGATAAAGGTAATTTTTTACATACCTCTTTATTAAAGTATTATCCCATGCCCTATTTCATTTGATCTTTGCCACAACTCATGAGGTAAAAGAAATGTCATCTTGTTTTTAGCTAAGGAGACTAAAACTCAGAGAGATTGCCAGACTTTCCCAAAGTCATACAGCTATTAAATGATGGAGCAAGGACTTAAATCTCTGTCTTCTAACTCACATATTTGCAAACTGACATCCTCTCTTGCTGCCCAAACTACTCATGTTTTGACCCTTCTTGTGGCAATCTGGGTACCACTAACATGTGAGTGGAAAGATGCAGTTGATGATTCACAAATTAGTCCGCTATTCTTTTTTTTTTAAACAGAATATAGATTTACTTTTTTTAAAATTAATTAATTTGGCTGCGTTGGGTTCTTAGCTGCAGCACACGGGATCTTCATTGTGGCATGTGAGATCTTTTGTTTCCACGCATGGGCTCTTTGTTGTGGCGTGCAGTCTTCTCTAGTTGTGGTGCACGGGCTCAGTAGTTGCGCACGCGGGCTTAGTTGCCCCGCGGCATGTGGGATTTTAGTTCCCTGACTAGGGATTGAACCCGTGTCCCCTGCACTGGAAGGCGGATTCTTAATCACTGGACCACCAGGGAAGTCCCTCCACTATTATTATCTTTATTTAAAGATGGATAACATCAGTATTTTTTTTGCTTGTACAGTAACACAACTCAAAAATTAAAATAATGCACAAATACAGAAAGTGAAAATCTTCTGTAATCTTATCCTTAGGGAGATGATTACTGATAAGTTTCCTAATTTTGTCTAGTTACATAAACATAAATATTCATTAGAGGAGAAGAACCATGTTACATAGAAACTGATCTGTAACCTTTTTCACTTAATGTATGAGGACTCACTTTCCGTTTCAATATATTTAATCTTCCTCCTCTATTTTTTTCAGTTTTTAAGTACACTTTTATTAAAGTATACATAAAGTGCACAGTGTGTTGCTTAATGAATTATTAAACTGAGCACAGCAGTTTGAAACCCCACCAGGTCAAGAAATAGAATATTACTCCAGAAGCCTGCCTTTCTCATCCTCCCTTCTGCTCACTACCTTTCCCCACCCTTCACAAAGGTATCTTCAATTCCTAACTTCTTATACCATAAATCAACTTTGCCTGATCTTGAGCTTTATCAGTGAAATCATACAGTGTGTGTTCTTTTTATGTATGGCTCCTTTTGCTCAACATTATGCTTGTCAGATTAATCCTTTAGGTTACTTGTGGCAATAATTGTTCATTTTCATTGCTGTATACCAGGGAGCAGCAAACTGCCTATAATGGGTCATTTAGTAATTTTTTTTATTGTAGTAAAAGATAGATAACAAAATTTGTCATTTTAGTCAATTAAAGTATGCAAATCATTGGCATTAAATACATTCACAGTACTGTGTAACCATCACCACTATCCATTTCTAGAGCTTTTTTTTTTTAATTAATTAATTTATTTATTTATTTATTTATTTATTTATGGCTGTGTTGGGTCTTTGTGTCTGTGCAAGGGCTTTCTCTAGTTGCGGCGAGCGGGGGCCACTGTTCATCGCGGTGCGTGGGCCTCTCACTGTCGCGGCCTCTCTTGTTGCGGAGCACAGGCTCCAGACGCGCAGGCTCAGTAATTGTGGCTCACGGGCCTAGTTGCTCCGCGGCATGTGGGATCTTCCCAGACCAGCGCTCGAACCCGTGTCCCCTGCATTGGCAGGCAGATTCTCAACCACTGCGCCACCAGGGAAGCCCTCTAGAGCTTTTCATCATCCCAAACAGCAACTCTGTATCCATTAAACAATAACTCCCCATTTCCTCTTCTCCATACTCCCCTCCTCCCAGTCTCTGATAACCTCTGTTCTGCTTTCTGTCTCTATGAATTTGCATATTCTGGGTACCTCATATAAGTGGACTCATACAATATCTGTCCTTTTGTGTCTAATATTTCACTTAGCATTTCAATGTTCATCAGCCTTGCTGTAGCATATAACAGATTTCATTCCTTTTTGAGGCTGAATAATATTCCATTGTATGTATATACCACGTTTTGTTTATCCCTTCATCTGTTGATGGATATTTGGGTTGTTTCCATCTGTTGTTAATAATGCTACTATAAACATTGGTATACAAGTCTCTGAGTTCCTTTTTCAATACTTTTGAGTATCCACCTAGGAATAGAGTTGCTGGATCATAAGGTAATTATTATGTTTAATTTTTTGAGGGACTGCCAAACTGCTTTCCACAGCAGCTTTGCATTTTTTAAGCATATTTTTTAAAATTAATTAATTAATTTTTTTAATCTTTGGCTGCTTTGGGTCTTCATTACCGCGAGCGGGCTTTCTCTACTTGCGGCGAGCGGGGGCTACTCTTTGTTGCGGTGCGTGGGCTTCTCTTATTGCGGAGCACAGGCTCTAGGCACACGGGCTTCAGTAGTTGTGACTCACAGGCTCTGGAGCGCAGGCTCAGTGCTTGTGGCTCAAGGGCTTAGTTGCTCTGCGGCATGTGGGATCTTCCCAGACCAGGGCTCAAACCCGTGTCCCCTGCATTGACAGGCGGATTCTTAACCACTGCACCACCAGTGAAGTCCCCAGCTTTGCATTTTTACATTCCCAGCACCAGTGCACAAGGGTTTCTAATTTCTTCACATTTGTTAGTTTCAAGGTTTGCTTGTTTTATTTTTATTTATATTTATTTATTTTTACTTTATTTTATTGTTTCATCTTTTGGCCACACCATGCGGCATATGGGATCCTAGTTCCCCAACCAGGGATCGAACACGAGGCCCCTGCATTGGAAGCGTGGAGTCTTAACCACTGGACCGCCAGGGAAGTCTCTGTTTTTTTAAATAATGGCCATCCTAATTAATGTGAAGTGGTAGTGCATCATAGTTTTGATTTGCATTTCACTAATGACTTATGATATCAAGTATCTTTTCATGTGCTTATTGGCTATTTGCATATCTTCTTTGGAAAAATGTCTATTCAAGTCCTTTGCCCATTTTTGCATTCACTTGGTTTTTTGTTGAACCATTTAATAAATATTTCTCTTTTTTTTTGGAATTTTGAATTTTATTTATTTTTTTATGCAGCAGGTTCTTATTAGTTATCTATTTTATACATATTAGTGTATATATTTAATAATTATTTCAAGTGCTCTTTCAAAACTATTCAACACTCTCATATAGGGGGTGTGATCCAGTAAAGCTTTATATACGAAAATAGGCAGCTGACTCTATTTGGCTCTTGGGCTGTTGTTGGTCCTAGATTATGTAGTTCACTTGTAGTTCACATTATTGGCTATTAATTTCAACTACCACTACAACCATTGTAAGTTTCTGCCATCCCACACTTCTCTTGATTTGATGTAGTCTGGTTGGTTGAGTTTGAATGTTGTTGGGGCCCATATAGGAAAGAGGGAAATGTGTAAGGGAAACTAAGAACTGTTCAAGTATCATGAAGGCCTTTTGTGTGCTGGACGCCATTGTAAGGTTTGATTTTTCTGCCATAATTTAGTCAAAAGGGGGAATTCCCTGACGGTCCAGTGTCAGGGTTCGGCTCTCTCACTGCCAGGGCCTGGGTTCAATCCCTGGTCGGCGAACTAAGATCCCACAAGCTGCATGGCATGGCCAAAAGCTGAAAAAAAAAATTTAGTCAGAAGGGTGATCACGTCGGAGCTTATGGGCTTGTAGTTTCCCCTAATTTAGGGGACTGAAGTGATTTGAGTGTGGGTGTCAGCCCTTGTACAGGCTGGCCTAGTTCATAACTCTTCAGTGATGCAGGGTCCCCACCAAAATCTTGGAATCTTTGCCGCTTATTCTCCTTGGCATGCCCTAGAATTCATTTTTTGTCAACTTAGTCCCATGAGTCTGCTGAAAGCTCTGCTTAGTTTCTTGGTCACATTTGCATTCAGAATTGACAATTGTTTCAAGCAGAAAAGTGCCCCAAGTCATAGGCTCACCTCTGTTGGCTTTTCTCTTTTCCATATTTTGGTAATTTTTTAAAACAGCCATCCTAATGGGTGTGAAATGGTCCCTCCTTCCAAGTTTTAGTAATTTTCATACTGTTTTGAAAATTCTCTGATCCCTTCAAACAGATGTTTTTAAAATATTTTTCTAGTTTTTCTCTTCTAATCTTACTCTTGTAATCAAAATTTTAGTTCTGGTATTATAATTCAAGTCACAACAAATGTTCTTATACGTAAATGTTGGAGTATTGCACTTTTAAAAAATCAGATTTATTGAGGTTTAATTTACGTAAAGTTTACCCTATTTAGGGATCTGTAGTTCAGTGAGTTATGACAAAGAGCTGTGTAAACCATCACCACAGTCAATATATTGAATGTTTTATCACCCCGAAATCTCCCTTGTGCCTCTTTGTAGTCCGTCCCTTTGCCTCCCCCTTAGCCTCTGGCAATCACTAATCTGATTTGTCCCTATAGTTTTGTCTTCACTGAATGTCATGTAAATGGCATTATATAGTGTGTAGCCTCTTGTGTCTGGCTTTTTTCACTTAGCATGTTTTTGAGATTCATCTGTGTTCCTACATATATCAGTATTTTGTTCTTTTTATTGCTGAGTAGTAGTCTATGTATGGTTGTACCACAATTTGTTAATATGTTCACTAAATGATGGACATCTGGGTTGTTTCCAGTTTTTAGCTCTTATGAATAAAGCTGGTAAACATTCATGTACAGGTCTTTGATGTTTTTATTTCTTAGGGTAAATACATAGAAGAAGGGCTGGGTCATGTGGTAAGTATATGTTAATGTCATGAGGAACTACCAAACTCTTCCAAAATGGCTGTATCATTTTGTAGTCACACCTGCAAATGTGACTTGTCTTGTAACTTTTTTCCATTCAAAATTAAAATCTTGGAGTTTTAATTTGTAGTTCCCTAACAGCTGATGATGTTGAACATCTTTTCTTGTGTTTATTTGCCATTTATGTCTCTTCTTTGGTAAAGTGTATGTTTTGATCTCTTGCACACTATTTTTAAATGACTTTTAAAAAAAATCATTGTAAGAGTTCTCTATATATTCTGCTTACAAGACCTTTATTAGACATATTGTTTTGCAAATATTCTCTCCCAGTCAGTCTGTGGCCTGTCTTTACATTGTCAGATCCATCTTTTGAAGAGCAGGAACTTTTAATTTTTATGAAGTCTGGGTTATCAAGTTTTTCCTCTTTTTTAAAAATTTATTTATTTATCTATTTATTTTTGGCTGTGTTGGGTCTTTGTTGCTGTGCGCAGGCTTTCTCTAGTTGCAGTGAGCGGGGGCTACTCTTTGATGCGGTGCACGGGCTTCTCATTGCCGTGCCTTCTCTTGTTGCAGAGCACGGGTTCTAGGCGGGTGGACTTCAGTAGTTGTGGCACGTGGGCTCAGTAGTTGTGGCTCACGGGCTCTGGAGTGCAGGCTCCGTAGTTGTGGTGCACGGGCTTAGTTGCTCCGTGGCATGTGGGATCTTCCCAGACCAGGGCTCAAACCCCTGTCCCCTGCATTAGCAGGTGGATTCTTAACCACTGCGCCACCAGGGAAGTCCCACTTTTTTCCTCTTAAGGTTTGTGATTTTTATGTTCTAAGAAGTATCTGCCTAAGCCAAGATCACAAAGAATTTTGTCTATGTTTTCTTCTGTAAATTTTATATTTTTAGGTTTTACATTTAGGTCTGTGATCCACTTCAAGTTAATTTTTGTATGTCATGTGAAGTTTTTTTGGGTATGGGTGTCCGTTATTCCAGTGTCATTTTTTGAAAAAGCTATTCTTTCTCCATTGAATTACCTTGTCATATTTGTCAAAGTCAAATCAATGATATATGTGGGGTCTATTTCTGGACTTCTGTTCCATTGATTTTTTTTTTTTAATTTTCTTTCTTTCTTTTTTGTTTTTGGCTACGTCGGGTCTTAGTTATGGCATGCAGGATCTTCGTTGAGGCATGTGGGATCTTTCGTTGTGGTGCTCAGACTTCTCTCTAGTTGTGGCCTGTGGGTTTTTTTCTCTCTCTAGTTGTGGCACATGGGCTCCAGGGCGCGTGGGCTCTGTAGTTTGTGGCACACGGTCTCTCTTGTTGAGGAGCGTGAGCTCAGTAGTTGTGGCGTGCAGGCTTAGTTGCCCTGCAGCATGTGGGATCTTAGTTCCCTAACCAGGGATGAAACCCACATCTCCTGCATTGGAAGGCAGATTCTTTACCACTGGACCACCAGGAAAGTCCCTCTGTTCCATTGATTTATATGTCTGTCCTTTCTCTGGTGGTCTTGTACTTTTAGGTAAGAAATATCTATGCATTTTCTACTGTCACACTGACTTAACAAGATTCAAATAATGCAGTAAATCAACTTCCTGTTACCAACGGATGTTAGGTAGTAGAGTAATTATTGAGCATGTGATTTTATTTGTAATCAGTCATTGCACTTGCCTCCCTGTAATGTGGTAAAACGCCTTAAAAGATTTTGTTCAGATGTTGCCAGTGAGAACTGTCATACACTGCTGTTAGGAGTATAAATTGGCACAAGCACTCTCAAAAAGCATTTTGTTGATTTCTGGTAAATGGAGAATATGTGATGAACTATGACTCATCAATTCTACTTCTTAAGCATATACTCAAGAGAAACTGGCACATGTACATAGGGGGACAGGTACAAGAATGTTTATTGCAACATTATTTGAAATATTGAAAAACTGGAAACAACCTACATATCTTTTAATAGGAGATAGTTGAATAAATTGTAGGATGGTATAGGATACTATACAGAGTCGAAATGAATGAACTAATCTCTGTATAGCAACATAGATCTAAAAAGCAATGTAAATTTTTAAAATAAAATGATATAAATAAAGTAGGAACAATAGAAAAATATATACAAGTAAGGTAGACACTCAATTCATGATAGTGGTTTCTGGGAAGGAAAGGAGCGTGAGAATGGGAAGAGGCACAAAAAAGGAACTTTTGTTGTATCTGTTAAGTTGCAGTTCATTTTTTAAATTTTTAAGTAAATATGACATTGTTATCAATATTCCCACCACACAGAATGCAAATGCTATTTTACTGTTTTCTGTAATTTACCCCTTTTTTAAAATTAAAAAACCAAAAATACATGTAAACAGATATTTTCTTCATAAAAAACTAGAAGGTAAGCATCCAAATAGTTTGAATTGACTTACAACAGATTCTTAATAATTTCTTCATGTGTCATTATCAAGTACTTATTGAGCACTTACTCTGGATCAGACACTGTGTAAAATACTAACGGCATTTTATATGGGTAATAAGTAAGAAATTACCCTGTCCAAGGGGCTAAATCTAGTTAGTGATTTATTTTGGGGGTGGAGGAAGGTAGGGAGGAGGTACACACTCGTAAGGGGACAGTATTTCTTAGTTGTTGTGTGGTGTTTATAATAAGACTTCATCTATTCTATGTTATCAAGAGAGTCATGGTATTTTATTGATTTTGAAATTTCAAATTAAAGAATGGCATGGGAATTTTTGTTTGATTAAATAGGGACATGAGTAGGGAAAAATGAAAAACAGTTCTTATGCATGATTTCCACCTTTGCTTTACTGTATCTCTATATTAGTCACTTATGAGGCTTTGCAGATTCTAAGGACTAAGAAATTAATTTTTAAAAACAATGAAATTTGCATATAATTGTTACCACTTTAAAGAAGTATCCTACACATATTTTGATTATACTGAATTTTTAGGTCCTTTTAAAGCTGAATTTTAGATCAAGGATAAATGTTGTCATGTTTCAAAGAAAATAGAAATGTGTTACTTAATGGCCACACTCATATACCAGTTCTCATGGTGCAATCATTTATTAAATAAAAGCTAACTCTAGAAAGGAGCACCCGTGAACATATTACATCATATTTGACTACAGTTAGATTAAACAGTGCTTTTTTCCTCACTATTATTGAAATCGTATTTATTTTTCCTAACAGTATATATTTTAAAAACCATTTATTTAAAATAAAATCTTGAATATTTATTTCTCTAATACAACATTTCAGTGGTTATAAGCCTCAATACCATGAGATGATAAACAAATAAAGAATCACAGCTCTAAAATTTTGAGAAACGTTGACGTCCATATCTCCCTCCTGCAGAGCCACATATGCATTAAGATGCTAAAGTCCTAATAAGTCACAGAGTAACAGTTTTCAGACTTGTTTAATCACAACTCTTTTCTTCATGTATCTCCTAATAAGAGCATGCTTTGGAAAATGTTTAGTGTATTCTTAGGGTATACTTGTGATTTATACAAATAATTATTTCTATTTTAAAGTAGGACAAAAGGAGCAAGCTGTGGAATGGTATAAGAAAGGTATTGAAGAACTAGAAAAAGGAATAGCTGTCGTAGTTACAGGACAAGGTAAGGTTATATTTACGTTTGTTTAGTAGCATCCGAAATTGTGTTCACATGATTGCCCTGATTTCAGATCCATTTATCTTAATAAAGGTAATTAACAGATTTTTAAATGTTCTTGTTAAAGTTAATGCTTTATTACCTATGCTAAAAATGAAGTTGTAACCAGATATGCTCAAACTTGATTACTGAATTACTTGTGTCCTCCTTGGAACCGCTGTTCATGATATTTTAACCCTATTTTTAAACCTGTTTTTGAAGCCTCATCCTTTCCTCATTGTCGAGGCAGGGAAGGAGTGGTTATTTCACAGACTCCCTTTTACACTGTGGGTAATGCTTGACTGCATGTTAAAATATGAGCTGTAATGTCTGACTTTGATTCACACATGGCTTTTTAAAACCAAAACAGTTATTTCTCATCTTTACTTTCCTGTCACATCAAATTAAAAATTAGAGTCTAAGGACTTCCCTGGTGGCACAGTGGTTAAGAATCCGCCTGCCAATGCAGGGGACACAGGTTCAATCCCTGGTCCAGGAAGATCCCACATGCCATGGAGCAACTAAGCCCGTGTGCCACAACTAGTGAGCCTGCGCTCTAGAGCCCGTGAGCCACAACTACTGAGCCTGCGTGCCACAACTACTGAAGCCCATGCTCCGCAACAAGAGAAGCCATCGCTATGAGAAGCCAGCGCACTGCAACGAAGAGTAGCCCCCTCTCGCTGCAACTAGAGAAAGCCTGCATGCAGCAACGAAGACCCAACGCAGCCAAAAAAAAAAATTAGAGTCTAATATTACCTTTAAATATGTAGACAACATTTCTTGCACACATACTATGTGCCCAAGCATCATTGTATGTGCTCCATACGTATTAGCTCTTTTAATTTCACCACAACCCTACACTCTAAAGCTGCTACCGTTATCCTTATTTTTCAGATGAAAAACCTTAAGTGCAAAGAAATTAAGTAACTTGCGTGAGGTCTCATAGGCAGGAAGTGGTAGAGTCAGGATTTGAACCCAGGCAGTCTGACTTCAGAGCCTGAATTCTTAAATACTATGCTGTGAATAGTGGTATGTGGATACCACTATTATATGAGTAAAGTACTTCAGCTTATCATAGCTAAAATAAATTCAGAAGCAAAAATTACAATGTGTGGGCTGAGAATCTTAGCCTTATGGATCAATCCACCCAGTGGATATTTTATCTGGCTGGCTGATTCTATAACTTATATCAGCTAATCTCCAGTAACTATAATGTGTCCAATATTTACCATGTTTTCTTCTCTCTCCTTTTTATTTTGACTGTTTCTCTAGCTACTGGTCTCCTGTATAAAGGAGAGCAGACTAGAACAAGTAAATATGGAAGATTGGGTCTTGGAGACTTTTCATGAGTTTATGAGCATGACTTTATGAATTATGTACAAAATATATTTGATGTTCTTTGTCAAATGCATAGAAGAAGAGTTAGAAGAAAATGAGTTGGTTATAAGAAAAATAGTATTTCATTGAATCAAAAATGCCTTCAACTGTACCAAGAGAAAATACAATGTCAATTAAACTATGACACATCCTCTCTTATCACATAGAATTTGAATTTTAACCTTATTGAATATGCTATCTTAATCTTATTTAAACATAGCTATAACAGAAGTATTAGTATCTATGACCAAATTTTTGTATGCAGAGGAAGTGACAGACTATGTTATGACTGCAGCCTGGCTGATAGCATTAGTAGGTTGGCACAGGTTTTAAAACACTTCCCAATTTCAAAGAGTTTTAAATGTAGGGGGAAAAATATGTCTCAAAACCCGTAAAATCCATGATATACCACAAAAGGTCTGAAACCATGATAAGGAACTATAACTGATTTTTTTAAGATATTATTTGAAAATGATATTTTGTTAATTTCATAGTCTTTTCATAAAGACTAGGACTCCCCATGAGATTAGTTGGTATGATAATTTATCTTGAAGCAGCATTAGTAGGTAAATGTAGATATTTTAATTCTTTTTTTCTGCTTTTTCTTTCAGGTGAACAGTGTGACAGAGCTAGACGCCTTCAAGCTAAAATGATGACTAATTTGGTTATGGCCAAGGACCGTTTACAACTATTAGGTATCAATTAATGAATTGTATAACTGGAATGAGATGTATTTAAAATCTTAAAATTTAAGATTTAAAATCTTAAAAGTTTAATGAAACTTTAAATGCAGATGGAAATAAATCAATGAACTTGAAAATGTGTTCTAGGCTTTCTTTTAACTTATGAAAATTTCTAACATATACAAAACAGAAGAGTTTATTGAACTAATTATCCATCACTCAGCTTTGGTAATTATCAAATCATTGTCGGTCTTGATTTAAGACTGGCAAACTATAGCCTATGGACTAAACCCAGTTCACTGCCTGTTTTTGTAAGTTGGTACAAAGCTACTTTCATTCCTTTGTATATTATCTGGTTGCTTTCATGCTACAGTGAGAGAATTAAGTAGTTGATACAGAGATCATACAGCCTGCAAAGCCTTTTAATATATAGCTTTTAAAAATATTTTAATATTTACTACTGGCTCTTTACAGAAAAAGTTTGCCAACCACAGTTTATATCCCTGCTCACTTTCCCCAGCTTCATATTACTATTTTGAAACAATTTCTCGATATCTTTTTATTTCATTTATAAGTATTTCATATCTCTAAAAGGTAAAGATGCTTTAAAAATAAAATTGCCAAAGTGAGGAGATTGTCGCTTCTAACGTTTCCCTTCTTTCCGTCCCTCCCTTATTTCCTGTGTATCACTTATTTTTTACTTTGATTTGTAACTAGAACAAACCTTCAAAAAGAAAACTCATTTCATTATAAAACGAAGGTAATGATTCTTCCCTCTGGGGAAGCTGTGAATATTAAATGGGATGATGGAAATGACTGCCAAAAAAAAAAAAATTGCCAAAATACCATTATCACACCTAAAAAATAACTAATAATTCTTTTAATACTAACATAAACATAAAAGTAATGGCCAAAAAAATGGTCAGTGTCCAAATTTATATATAATATATAAATAATGTGCAGTCAGTATCTCAAAATTTAATAACTCCTACTATTTTTTTTATAATTTAATTGTTTGAATCAGGATTTCAAGAAGATCCATACTATACATCTCTTTTAATATACAAGTCTGTTTTTTCTTTTTCTTGCAATTTATTTGCTGATGAACCAGATCTTTGCCACGTAGTGTTTCCTGCAGTCTGACTTTCACTCCATGCATCTCCATGTTATCTTTTAGTATGTTCTTCTGTCCTCCCTATAAATTGATAGTTGGATATAGAGCCTTAATTGGATTGAAAGTAGATTTTTATTTTTTAATGATAAGACTACTTGATAGTTGGTTCTGTGTTTATCCATCAGTATTTCTTGTGATGTTAGCAGCAGTTGATGACTTATGCCTAGTGACATTATAATTGTCATTCTTTCTGCATTCATCAGCTGTAAAAGGTCTATAAAGAGAAACTTCTCATCTTCTATTTGATGGTATAGGTTTTAAAAATATATTCTTAAGGTAAATCTACCCCTCAAACAAGGTGGAACTAAAACCCACCCTTCTTGGGTGGTTCTGCCATAGCTTGATGTGATAGAAATAGTAGAAACTTGGTAAACAGGCAGACTTTATTTGTTGCTCTGTGCTTTTGATAAGTTATTTAGCATTTCTGAGTCTTCTTTATTTCATTTGTAATATGAGGCTAATAGATAATTATTATCTCACTGTATTTGTGACTATGAATTGTTGAAGGAACCTAACCCATAGTAAGTACTCGAAAATGCTGGTTTTTGTTTATCTCCTGACCTGTGTGTAATCACCACCCCTGCTTTTGTGTACAAATATACACATATGTTTTTTATTAATTCACTCATTCATTCATTCCTATATGGTCCATGGTGTTTATAAATTTTTTGCCCCACATTTTTGAAAAAGAAGCCCTTACTGTTTTCAGATAGCTAACAAGGCAGTGTTCTCCTGGCTTCTGTGGCTGACAGTTTGCCTTCTTCCTAAGGGACGGTTATTACTGTGTCAAATAAAATTACATATTACATCAAGGGTTGTTGTAGTAAAATAATTATCTAATTGTTTTAATTGGTCCTTTCTATGTGTTTTAGCTATAACACCTTTTCAGTATATGTACAAAGTATCAATGTATGTGATGCAGATTAAGTTTGATTATGGAACATTTTGTAACATGTTTCAAATTGAATAATAGTTGGTTTTTAACTTTAATCAGTATTTGAAATTGTGATATGGTAAAACATTAGAAGCAACTCATCAATTTATAGACTTGTCTTTAAATGCAACTTAGTAATTTCTTATTTGTGTTGTTAGAGGAGAGGACAAAAAGATATATAATATAACATGAAGCTAGGCTTTAATAGAATTAATATTTGGTGGTTGTTGTTGTCTGTTATCCTCAGAAATGCTATATGTCCATTCATGAAAGATGTTACCTTAAAAAAGAGAGGGTGGAATAAAAGACATCATCAACATTTTCCTGTCTTCTGAGAACGCAGAATATCTGGGAGTTATCTACCAAAGACAGTAAAAAAGAAGTGTGCACAAGTGCATAGTAGAGCATATTTGTGTATTATGTGCTGGTTAAAAAATGGAGCTTTTCAGAGATGGGATGCCTGATAGGTATCTAAGTAGTATGGAGAATGATAACTGGGAGTTCCCCATACAGACTGGTTTGAGAGGATGTAGCATCTCTGATAAAGATGGGAAGAGTTCATATGTATTATGTATCTTCAATTTAGTGATAGTGAACCTTAGAGCAAAGCTTAAGTGTAAAACCTGCTGTAGATTATAAGATAATTTTGGCATTGGTGTCTGGTATACTTGGCAATTACCCTTTTTAAAAAAAATTTAGCTTCATTCAAGGTCCATTTATTAAGTCCTTACTCTGTACCAGGAATGGTGCCAAGGGATATAAACTGAATTTCTTTCTTTCTTTTTTTTTTTTTAATTTATTTTTGGCTGTGTTGGGTCTTTGTTGCTGTGCGCAGGCATTCTCTAGTTGCAGCAAGCGGGGGCTACTCTTTGTTGCAGCGCGCGGGCTTCTCATTGCAGCGGCTTCTCTTGTTGCGGAGCATGGGCTCTAGGCGCATGGGCTTCAGTAGTTGTGGCACGTGGGCTCAGTAGTTGTGGCTCGCGGGCTCTAGAGCGCAGGCCAGTAGTTGTGGCACATGGGCTTAGTTGCTCCGTGGCATGTGAGATCTTCCCGGACCAGGGCTTGAACCTGTGTCCCCTGCATTGGCAGACGGATTCTTAACCACTGTGCCACCAGGGAAGCCCTGAATTTATTTCTTGACTCGGGAAATATTTATTGGGTGGTTATCATGTTCTAGGCACTTAGGATATAGACAAGGATCCTTGTGTCATAGAGTTTATATTCCAGCAGGGAGAATACTGACAGTAGGCAATAAACATAAAGAATAAATAAGTTATTCCATGTGTTAGAAGGTGATAAATTTGTGGAGAAAAGAAAACATAAAACACAGTACAGGGGATTAGGAGTAGATGGGAGGTGGTCTGGGTTTTTAGTTTTAAACAGGATAGTCAGGGTATACCTCTTGGAGAAGTTGACATGACCTGTAAGTTAGCCTTACAGGTATCTGGGAGAAGAGTGGTCTGGGGAGAAGTAAGAGCTGATGCAAAGCCTTAAGAAAACACATCTGGTATGTTTGAGAGGAGCAAAGAGGCCAGTGTGCCACAGCAAGGAGAGTATAGTAGAGATGAGGTCAGAGAACTAATGGCCGGGGGGGGCGGGCAGAGGGGGCGGCCATCACAACATGCAGGACCTTACAGGCCACTGAAGATTTGAGCTTTTGCCGCCTGTGAAGTGGGGAGCAGTTACAACGATTTTTTAAGAAAGGAGTAACATCATCTGACTTCAGTTTTAAAAGGATCCCTCTGGTTGTGATGTTGCAAGGGTATGTTATGTACCAAGGAGAGCAAGTAGGACAACTATTGTGGTAAGCTAGGAGAAAAATGATGGACCAGGGTGATACCAGGAGTAACAAGTGGTTGGATTATGATTGTATTTGAAGCTTGAGCAAACAGATTTACTGATAGATTGGATAAAATGTTCCTGTGTTTAGGCTTTTGTTGATATAGTGGGGAAGGCAGACATAAATAGATAAATCATCATCACTGCAGGATGGAGATACACAAATATTTCGTAGGGATGGGAAAATAGGTGTCTGAGAAATCTTCCTGGAAGAAACCTAAAGTGGGAATTTAAAAAGATAAATAAAAGTTATTAATGCTTGGGCGGAAAGATATTCCATGAGGAACTAACAGCATGAACATAGACTCAGGGACAAGGAAAAGCATGGTGCTGGTAGAGACATGAATTCGGGATTGCTCAGGCATAAGAAGTGTAGGCAGATCATGGAGGGCCTTGTTGGTCATATAAAGGAGCTTGAGTGCTAATCTGTGGGCAATGGGAAACTGCTAAAGAGTTGTAGGCACACAGGTTATGTGGTAAAATTTCCCTTATAAGTAGATCACTGAGATGATTGTGTGGGGATTGCACATGAGGGGATCAAGAAGCAAGGTGACTTGTTTTATTTTAAATCATTGTTTAATCTACACGACCTTTAGTCATTTTAAAAAGAAGCATTAAACTAAGCTTACTTTCTTCAAAAAAAAAAAAAAATTAATTGGAGCAGGTTCACATTAGCTGTGTCCTGCTGTTGTGTGTGTGTTTTCATGCATATAAATCCAAGCCCTGCAAAAAAGTTCTATGGCTTATTAGTTATTAGTTATAAAAACTAAGGATTTAATTTCTGTTTATTTTTTACTATATAATGAATGTTTATGTGAACTTTTTGTTACATTTCATTGAAGAGTTTTAATTGATAAATCAGACATTTACAAATCAGTTCTTTCTAATTTATGTCTTTTACCAACACAAATGGTTTCTTTCTCAATATGGTGATTTGAAGAGTATTATCTTTGAGAAAAATCAGATGACCTACCTGTTAACTAACAACAGAAAAAGGGCTCCAAGGTATATTGTATCAGCCAGTTCTAGGATACAAAAGCTGTGCAGTACTTTGTGCTTTGTGCAAAAAGGGTAGCTGCTATTTAACCTGTCCCAAAGGCATGTGTGGTTGTACCATAAACCAAGCATGGCGCCTGCTTGTCTGACATTAGAAATGAAAGTTTAAAAGAGTTAGTATATATGTGCTACATTTTTGCATATATTCGTTGACTTCTTAGTACCGGAGGAAAGAATCAGTAATGATAACTTAGAGTATTTCAACAAAATAAATATGGTCAAAATTGAGCCCTATTATGAATGACGCTCAGAGCAAGTACTTCATGTATTATTTTATTTAACCCTTGAGACCCTCGGAAAACTGACGCTAAAGCAAGTTCGTACTAGTGAGTAAGTGGTAGAGTGTTTGTCAGGGTGTTCGTCAGCTAACAGTATGGATTGACTTGACTGGGCAAAGAGTGTAGTAGCAGTGATGTAGAGTGGCAAGGAAGCTCAAACCGATACACTCTTGGGCTTCAGGTGCTAGACATAGAGACCTAGATCTTGAGAGGATTTGTTGTTGTTATTTGAAGTGGGAGTAAGGTTGAAATAATCCTTTAAAATCTTTGATTAATTTAAAAATAGGCAATATATGCACATGCCACAAAATTTCAAAAGTTAAAGTTTGAAAAGCATCCATCCCATGCTATGCCCCAGCCACTCATTTCCCATCCCCAGAGGCAGCTGGTATTACCAGTTTCTCTGGGTCTTTTTTAGAGATAATTTTCATATATACAAGTATACATGTGTGTATTTAAATAAATGGTAGGGTACTGTACACACAGTTCTGCAGCATGCTTATTCCATTCTGCTTTATTACATTTATTTTCTTCCTGACATGCATTAATGTAGCTGAATATGGCATTTTCCTAGACACTCCTTACAGTTTCCTTCTGTGTCATTTCTCCTTTCCTGAATGTCCTTTTTTTTTTTAATCTTTACAGATCCCAGCCAACTCACAGCCCACTTCCTCTGTAAAGCCTTTTTAATGTTCTCTTTGTATCTCTATCCTGCTCTCCCTACACAATAATTTGGACATATTAGATATTCAGGAAATATTTGCTGGCGATGGTAGTGATATAGAATTGCCTCAGGTTACCAAACCTGAATAATGCATATTTTGAACATAGTCATTCACTTGTTCATTTCTGTTGCTATTTTAATGTCTGAGTTTTTACTAATTATGTTGTTAAAGGTAACTCTATGTAAATGCCAAACCCTTCATTATGTAATAACTTTGTAACACCTTGAATCGTTTTTCATTTTCACATATACATTTTATTCTTTTATCATGTATTTTTTTTGTTTGTTTATTTTTTTCTTTTTTACCCCCCTCTGTTGCATAGAGAAGCTGCAGCCAGTTTTGCAGTTTTCCAAGTCACAAACGGACGTCTATAATGACAATACTAACTTGACATGCCGCAATGGACATCTCCAGTCAGGTGGGTTTAGGTTAACTAACATGTAAAATAATAAAGCTTGCATGCAAAGTAGAGTCTTACTTAACCTGATAATGTTGATTTGATTTTATAGTGGTAGATTTGATTGGTTTTTGTTTGCACAGGGCTGTGTGGAAAATACAGTAGCCCTATCATTCATGGTGTGTAAACATGTAATAAATAGGGCATAGCCAT
This sequence comes from Balaenoptera physalus, assembly GCF_965194825.1. NCBI lineage: Eukaryota > Metazoa > Chordata > Mammalia > Artiodactyla > Balaenopteridae > Balaenoptera > Balaenoptera physalus. The sequence continues at coordinate 72,426,583 of NC_138894.1, read as the reverse complement.
TCTCAACATGTTATATTTGCATATTTTACAACCTCCAATTTTTGAAATTATAAAATATGAAGGTTCGTTTTCCTAAATTATTAAAATGTTCTTTTGTTTCTATCTTATTTTGAGCTTTTGTGTTTTTTTCTGTGGGTACCTGTACCAAATTTTTATGAAGTAGTGTTTATTGAGACAGAAATTTTAATTTTTCTTTGTTATATACCAGTTTTCAATGCATATATATTTTCATTTATATAATACATGAATGTTTTATCATAGCACTTGTTAGAAAAAGTTTGAAGCTGAATTCACATAGTGAGGAGAAGCATTAGAATACTATTTTTCGGTGGTCCCACCTCCTCGCCCAGAACAGAGCCCGTGTTTCCGCAGAGTTGGAACTCCCGGCTCGGGGTCTCTTCCCTCCGCCGTCACTGAAGTGCCCCGGAGCCCGAGGGGAGGGCAGCCTCACTGAGGCTGCTGGCTCTGGAGGGGCCCCGGCGGCCGAAGCGCGACAGTCCTGGGGACCGTGGGCCGGTTGTTTCAGCAAGTAACTTAAAGACAAAATGGAAAGACAAGGAGGTTTGTGCCTGAGATCATGTTGATTTGAAACCAGGGATGGCCACCTTGTGCCAGATGAATGCACAAAGAAGAAGTAAGTGGTCCATGTACACAATGGAATATTCGCCATGGAAAAGGATGAAACACTGCTCTTGCAGCACCATAGATGAGCCTAGAGATAATCACAGAACATGAGGGGACACGGGTTCGATCCCTGGTTCAGGAGGATCCCACGTGCTGCGGAGCGGCTGGGCCCGTGCGCCACAACTAATGAGCCTACGCTCTGGAGCCCATGAGCCATAACTACTGAGCCCATGCGCCACGGCTGCTGAAGCCCGCACGCCTAGAGCTCATGCTCCGCAACGGGGGAGGCCACTGCAGTGGGGGGCCCGTGCACCACGGCGGAGAGTGGCCCCCGCTCGCCGCAACTGGAGGGAGCCCACGGGCAGCAGCGAGGATCCAACTCAGCCAAAAATAAATAAATAAATAAATAAATTTTATTAAAAAAAAAAAAAAAGAATACTATTTTTCTTTTTTTTTGTCCATGCTGCGTGGCATGCAGGGATCTTAGTTCCCCAACCAGGGGTCAAACCCTACCCCACTGCAGTGGAAGCACAGAGTCTTAACCACTGGACTGCCAGGGAAGTCCCCTAGAATACTATTATTTACTATGGGTTAAATTTGTTTTCCATAAACTTTAGTCATCACATCAACTCCTACAGAAAATTAAATGTTTTTTGTTTTGTTTTGTTTGGGTGGTAGGATCTTCATTTCCTAGGTTCTCTGACATCTTCTCTAGTTTTATTGGTAACTTTTTCAGAATTCGTTCTGTGTCCAGTACTTAAATTTTATTAAAGTAAATATTACTTTGTTCAAATTGTAGCAGAAAACCGTTAGTATAGACTATAAAACAACTGCTTTCTTTACTCATATGTGATTTTTAAAAGTTTCAAGATTTGTTTTTTTGTTTGTTTGCTTTTTTCATTTTTATTGGAGTGTAGTTGATTTACAATGTTGTGTTAGTTTCAGGTGTACAGCAAAGTGAATCAGTTATACATACACATATATCCACTCTTTTTTTAGATTCTTTTCCCATATAGGCCATTACAGAGTATCGAGTAGAGTTCCCTGTGCTATACAGTAGATTCTTATTAGTTATCTATTTCATATATGGTAGTGTGTATATGTCAATCCCAATCTCCCAGTTTATCCCCCCCCCCCGTTACCCCCTGGTAATCATAAGTTTGTTTTCTACTTCTGTAACTCTATTTCTGTTTTGTAGATAAGTTCAGTTGTACCCATTTTTTAGATTCCACATATAAAAACGATATGATATTTACCCTTCTCTGTCTAACTTACTTTACTCAGTATGACAATCTCTAGGTCCATCCATGTTGCTGCACTTGGCATTATTTTGTTCTTTCTTATGGCCGAGTAATATTCCATTGTATATAGGTACCACATCTCTTTAAAAAAATATTTATTTTATTATTTATTTATCTATTTGGCTGCGCCAGGTCTTAGTTGCTATACCACATCTTCTTTATCCATTCCTCTGTTGATGGACATTTAGGTTGCTTCCATGTCCTGGCTATTGTAAATAGTGCTGCAATGAACAAGATTTCAATAAAGAAGAAATAGTGTGAGTGGTTTTCTTGGGATGGAAGAGACAATTGGTCATCAACTCTTTCCCTTGTGGCTTCACCTCTTCCTTAAGGAGTTCTCACTCTGGTTTGGTCTTCCACTACAGAGCCCCACCTTAGTAACTACATTCATTTTCCCATTCCTTCGTGTATCTGATTTAAAATAACCTTTTCAAGTATAGAGAAGTATTTTGTCTGTTTCTTTTAGCATGTTTGTGAAGGGCTGACGTCTTCATAATGAACTGTTTGAAAAAACAAAGAACTGTAAGAATGCACCACGTGTAAATAGTGAAGTTTCCAAAATACAAATTTGAGATCCTAATAATCCTGCCTGAGTAAACAGCAAAATTTTCTAGCCCTGAGGAGCTGGTATGCCTTTCCCTTGTCATCTTGATTTTCTTCTACTTAATTCCACATGTGAGATCCTATTGTATTTTTCTGCCATGTTGGGGGACAAAAGCAGCTTTCTCTTCTGGGACCCATTAAAAAAATCAAACTGTCTTATTTTAAATACCTAGTTACCAGTTCTGTTCTTTTTTCTTGTTGGGGGGACATACTGACTTCACAGCTAATTTATGCAGCACTGGTGTTTGATTCCTGATGAGCCTTAGTTAATCAGCTGGCTCATTCATGCCTAGTTCATTAGTGTCACCCACTTATGGAACATTCTATGATGTTTCACTTGGATGAGTTACTTCTTCTCTCTTAGGAAGCAGATATGCCAAAGTCTGCTTAATACTTTATGTGTTATCTACAATGTCCAATTTTCAAGTCAAAATTATTAGACGTGCAAAGAAATAGGAAAGTGTGACCCTTACTCAAGAAAGAAATCAGCCTGTAGAAACTGATTCTTGGCTGGCCCCACATGTTGAATTTAGCAGATAAAGACTTCAAAGCAGCCATTATAAATATGGTCAAAGAATTAAAAGAAAATATGGCATCTGTTAACAAACCTGCAATCTTAGCAGAGAATATAAACTAAACAATAAAAATAATGGAAGTTTTAAAGTTGAAAAGTACAGTTGGTGAAAAAAATTGCTAGATAGCCTCAACAGCAGATTGGAGATGTCAAATGAAAGATTCAGTGACCTTGAACTTAGATCAATAGAAATTGCTAAATCAGATGACTCCAGTATTCAGAAAGCAGATTAGTCATTGCTTAGGGCCAGGGGCAGTAAGAGGAATGGAGTGCAAATGGATACAAGGAAACTTTTGGCTATGATGGAAACATTTTGTATCTTGATTTTAGTGGCTATTTTGCCAATATATTATATATTTTAAATGCATGCAAAAGATTATACCCTAAAATGTTGATTAAAAAATACTGAAAAGGTTTATAAAGAAAAATAATATTCCCCTTCCCACCTGTTATATCTCCCTTTCTTACCTGCACCCCTAGTTTGGCTCCTCATACAATATTTAACTCTTTGCTATTTTTTCTCATGCTCATTATACTTTTAAATATTATGCTTTTATTGCTATTCCTGATTTATGAGTTTTTGATATGTATTGACTTCTTTTTCAGGTAGAAGAAGGTTTAATTCTCTTACGCCACCATTATCCTTCATTCCGTGTGTGTGTGTATATATGTACATATATATGTGTATATATATCACTGTTTTTAGTTATATTGAAAAATTATATTTCATATTATTAGTAACTTAGTAAATATTGTTTGCCCAAAGACAAATAATATATTTTAATTATTTGCCCTTTTGGGTTTTTCCTCCCCCCACATTGTCTGATTTTTTTCTTGCTCTCTAGCTTCATGTTACAGTTTTTTACTCCTTTCTGTGTTTAATTTGCTTTTTTTTTTTTTTAAACATCTTTATTGAAGTATAATTGCTTTACTTTAATTTGCTTTTTAACTAAAAGACCTCCTTTAGTATTTCTTTTAATGAGGGTTTGTAGATAGTAAACTCTCTCAGCCTTGCTAGTGTCTGAAAATACCCTCATTCTTATGTGACTGGTCACCTGAATATAGAATAAATGAAAGTTAACATTGTTTTTTCCTTCAGCATTTTGAGCATACTCCATTGTCTACTGACCTTTGTTATTTTTATGAAAAGTCTGCTGTCATTCTCACAGTTCCTTATGAAAATTTCTATCCATTTGTAATCTTAGGACTGTATATTTTCTGTTTGAAGAAATTCTTCTCCGGTCTCCTTTTTTCCCTCTGAAATGCATGATACTTATCATCACCCTAGACAGATCTTGCTTTTATTCACACCTTGGCTTTTCCTTATTGTCATTCCCTTTTCTGGATTGCTTTCCTGCTTCTTCCTATAGGGTCATTATCCATTAGTTCCTTGAACATACGGTACAGAACTTTGCATTTGTTTACTAGAAAAGAACCCTTGGATCTTAATTCCCTGACCAGGATCTAACCTGCTCCCCCTGCATTGGGAGCACGGAGTCTTAACCACTGGACCGCCAGGGAAGTCCCTAATTTACTGTACTCTTAAGTTCCCTTCTTTTGTTTCCTTAAACCATATTAAGGGATTTGATGACAAGAGCAACAATAAGGCTTTTGTCCTTCAGCTAGTCTTTTCTCTAGGCTACTCTGATTTGCTGACTGATTTAACATCTGTCTTCACAGTGAACATTGTTATTCATAAACTCTGATGTTTGTTATATAGTATATGAAAATATTATTTAGAAGCAGTGAGATTTGAACATTCAAAAGTCTGTAATTTATGTAGAAGAGCACGGTAGCTAGGTCAGGTAACCTTTTAGATTTAATTGAAGGTGTCCTATATGTGTTTATTTGCATAGATAGAGGATAAAATACTTGGCGATTTAACCATATCTTTATACCCTTTAAATTAAAATTATTTTTTAAAACCTTTGGTGGCACAGACTGGACTTTCATACTATTTTGTAGTCTTAAAAGTTTGGAACGAAGTGCTATTTTTTTTTTTTTTTCTCCATACAACCTATCCCTAATGCCTTTACTACATTTTGTTTCTTTAATTTTTGGCAGCTTTTAAACAAAGAAAAAAAAGAAAATTTTGGCAGCTTTATTGCTTGGTACCTTTTTTATATCCTCCTCCTGTCCCCACAAATAAAGTTATTTCTTTTTATAGCAAATACATGTTCCTTATAAGAAAATTATAATATACATCAGGAAAAGGAAAAAGCTAAATAACCCATAATCTTGCCCACACCCAGTAATAACCCTTATGAACACCCTGGTATATATTCTGATTGAAATCTTATTTTGAAATATTGTTGAAGTAAAAAACAATTAGTTTTACAAATTTATACTGGTCTTTATATTACTTTTTATAATGTTTAGCCACAATTTTCTAACCATGATGATTTTATTTTTTTCCTTGATAGAAAGTGGAGCTGTTCCGAAAAGAAAAGATCCCTTAACGCACACTAGTAATTCACTGCCTCGTTCAAAAACAGTTATGAAAACTGGATCCACAGCTCTTTCAGGCCACCACAGAGCACCTAGCTGCAGTGGTTTATCCATGGTTTCTGGAGTGAGACAGGGACCTGGTCCTGCAACTGCCACTTATAAGGTATTTGGAGACAGTAACTTTAATTGCCATGCTGTTGCAAATAGAAAATTTTGAACATGATATGCTTGCTTAAGTTTATTACAAGTACTTTATAATACCTTAGATAATTGATAAGTTTCTACAACATTGAATGAAACTTTTTTTTTAATTTAGATTTTTAAGACTCTAAGTAGTAGAGGCAACTTGCTACTAAAAAGCAAATGTTTTTTTTTCTCTATTATTTTTTAAGCAAATTTTTTTTAACTCCTTTTGGTCCTAAATAGGTTAATAGTAAGTTTGCTTATCCAATCTGTTTTGTATAATACTGTATAATTCTTTTTTTAAAAAATTAATTAATTTATTTATTAGGCCACACGGTGCAGCTTGTGGTATCTTAGTTCCCTGACCAGGGATTGAATCCGAGTCCTTGGCAGTGAAAGCGCTGAGTCCTAACCACTGGACCACCAGGGAATTCCCTATAGTTCATTTAAAATTTGTTATTCTTTTAATTATTTAAATCTACATAAATGTTTTATAACATTAAACATACATAGAGTTTTGTTACAATTCTAACAAGGATCAAAATTGTATGACTGCATTGTGATAGAGCCTTTTTATTTTATAGTAACTGAATCTCTCTGGATAAAATCTTCTATAAACCCACTTCATGCCAAATGTAGTTCTATAGTGAATGCCATTTTATCTTGGAGTAAATATACAATTTTTGGATTTTTATATCCATTTTTTGCTACTTTTAAGCCTTTAATTATGTGAACATTAAGGTTGACTCACATGTGAAAAGTGTAAACATTATGTTGTGTTTTCACATTAAAATTTTGTGTCCTTCAAGAGTACACCAAAAACAAATAGAACAAATAAACCTTCTACCCCTACAACTGCTGCTCGTAAAAAGAAAGACTTGAAGAACTTTAGGAATGTGGACAGCAACCTTGCTAACCTTATAATGAACGAAATTGTGGACAAGTAAGTTTTGTCATCTAAAGTGTTTTATGGGGTTTTAAATTTTTTTTTATTTATGAAATATATCATGAGTGAAATAGATAATATATATACCTTGTCTAATTTACATATGTAATTTTTATGATGGTTTTCAATTACTGTAAATGTAGAAAACCATTGCTTTACTGATTTAACTATAGTTTCACAGTTAACATAAAAATGGCAATGTTACATAGAGCTTAGACTTAATATTATAATAACTGAAGTATATTTCTGTTACGGAGCTAACTGAAATTCTGTTTCTTAGTGGAACAGCTGTTAAATTTGATGATATAGCTGGTCAAGAGTTGGCAAAACAAGCATTGCAAGAAATTGTTATTCTTCCTTCTCTGAGGCCTGAGGTAAGGATTTTATATTATCATTTTCCTATAGCATCATCCATTACTGAATCCATAGTACAGTAAAGAAGTGTTTGAGCTATACTGGAATGATTAGTTCATATAACAGTAGATTAGATGTCTTTTAAGGGAAAAAAACATTAGCAGTTGATGTTGACTAGTTATTTATACTGGAGAGGAGAATAAATATAATGGTTCCTAATTCCCAGTCCATTTTTAATTAAATTTATAGGAAAAGTAGGTAACAGGAAATAATTTTTATATCAAGGTAAGAGAGATTTAAAGTTAAGAAAGAATCCACCTGCCAATGCAGGGGACACGGGTTCGATCCCTGTTCTGGGAAGATTCCCACATGCCGCGGAGCAACTAAGCCTGTGTGCCACAACTACTGAGCCTACACTCTAGAGCCCGCGAGCCACAACTACTGAGCCGGTGTGCCACAACTACTGAAGCCTGCACACCTAGAGCCCATGCTCCGCAACAAGAGAAGCCACCGCAATGAGAAGCCTGCGCACCGCAACAAAGAGCAGCCCCTGCTCACCGAAACTAGAGAAAGCCCACGCGCAGCAATGAAGACCCAACGCAGCCATAAATAAATAAATAAATAAATACGTAAATAAATAAATAAAAGAATTATTTTCAAGATATTAAGTCATCAAAGTAACTGGAGAGCTGGTGAATGATGGGTAGGGACCTCACCTTTTCATCCCTTATTTTTAAACTCACTAAGGAAGTTAGGTAATCTTGCAATTGATAATAAATATTTAATTTTCCACACATAGCATTGTTTTTCTTTTTTTCAGTGCTTCATTCTTTTTTATTGGAGTATAATTGCTTTACAATGTTGTGTTAGTTTCTGCTGTACAACGAAGTAAATCAGCCATATGTGTACATATATCCTCTCCCTCTTGGGCCTCCCTCCCATCCCCTCCCATCCCGCCCATCTAGGTCGTCACAGAGCACCAAGCTGAGCTCCCTGTGCTGTATACCGCAGGTTCCCACTAGCTATCTGTTTTACACATGGTAGTGTATTTATGTCAAACCTAATCTCCCAATTAGCATTGTTTTGGATTCTCACAATTCACGGATTGCATGTTTGATGCTGTTCTGAAAATATTGCAAAAAATAAATATGAGGATCCAGTCTGGATTAGTTATTTCTCTTCTCCTAGAACTTTCAAGTCTTAATGGACTCATTTACAAAATCTCGTGAAAATAGATGTTATATGGCACATTGTGATGAATACGCTTTTAAATCAATGTGTAAAGCTTGTGTGGCTCTAGTTTTCTATAGTCTATGTCACTCTCATACTACTTTCATGGTGTTTGTAACTTGTGAGTACCAACTATACTGAAACTTACTATTTTTTGAGTCTGCTTTCTTTATTTTTACTTCTTGCCCACTCTAAGAAGCAGTGTGCATGAAATCACTGGTCTAATATACTAACTGAAATTTTCCTAATACACAATAAAATAGAGAATTATTAAAATAGAAGGCATTTGTCCTTATATGAACCAAATTTATCTCTTGTAGCACCTCAGGCCACACTTGGAGGAAACATATTATAGCTTGTATTTGGGCTTACTTTTTGCCTGGGGTTATGTAAGAGTAGTAAATGTAGCAGAGTGAGTATTGACAAAAAAATGCTTGTTGAAAGAACTCATATAATTGTAGACCTGAAAAGGATCTTAGCAGTCATCTAGTCCACTTGTGGATAAAGAAACTAATCCTGAAATCTAAATTTCTTGCTCAACATTATAGTTAAGTGGTGGTTCTAGGAAATGAAATAAATAAGATTCCTAACGTTAGACTGCCGCCTCAATGCTATAACTGCCAGCTAATTCTTAAGTATGGATTTTAGTATTTATTAAGTGGTATGCTTCTTAGGGTACAAAAATATATCTAAAATTGTAAAGGTAGTAAGGAAATATTTGGACTGTGCTAGAAGGCATTCAGCTTCTGCTCTACCCATAGCTTTAGGGAACACATCTAAAGTGGAAAGTGAGGTCAAACAGCATATGACTTTGCATTTTGGCATATTTCCATGGTGGCGCTATAATATTAGAAAAAACTGGAATTTCAAAGTTGAATAACCTAGCCTTGGGAGGGGCAGAAACCTTAGTAAATGTACTAAATTGGAGCTTGAGGAAGGACAGAATTTGAGGTAGACCCAGACCTCAGGGTTTGGACCATTTGTCTCTCTGTCTCCACACCTGCCAATTGGACCATTTTTATAATTCTAGTTCAGATTCTAATTCAGAAAGGGAATATGATTGTCCTAGCTCAGCTTTTCACAGTAGACCCATAAAATGGATCGTGGTAAGCCGTGAATGGGTCAGACTTATTTCATAAAGCATCTCCATTGTGCAACAAATCAGCTTTATTCATATTTGTCCACAGTGGGGAGCTTGCATGGACCACGGTGGGGACATTGTTAGGCTAGATTGGAAAGTTGGGTATGACAGGCATCATGACGAACTTATTCATTCTTTAGCGTGCTAGAAATTTTATTTCATCATAGAAACGCAGAATCATAATTAAGTCACCGAACGCTAAAAATGGCTTTAAGGAGATAAATAATATTAAAAATATATGCTTGAGTTAATTTCTTCTCAGAATTACCTAAAGCAAGTACTTTAACCCTTGTTCATTCATGAAGTCATGGACCTGGAAAGGACATTGAAAAAACTCTTGTCCATCTCCCTGCCATCAAATAGGACTATGTTTTAAATATTTTAAAAGTAATTTTTAAAAATCACAAATATTAATCTTTGAAACAAGTTAAAACTGTAAGAAGAATGTAAAATAAAACATACCTTCTGACCCCAAAGTAGTACATTTCAAAGTATATCACAATGATCTGTCTACATACTTTTCTCAAAAATTTTACAACGAAAATATATATTCTTCTGTCCTATTTCATAGACCTCTTTCATATCCTGTCCACCTTATTTGTCAGCATTTTTCTGAGCTCTTGTGTTTTTGTTTTTAGTTTTTGAATTTAATTTTATTTATTTTTTTATACAGCAGGTTCTTATTAGTCATCCATTTATACACATCAGTGTATACATGTCAATCCCAATCGCCCAATTCATCCCACCCCCACCCCCACCCGCCACCGCTTTCCCCCCTTAGTGTCCATACGTTTGTTCTCTACATCTGTGTCTCAATTTCTGCCCTGCAAACCGGTTCATCTGTAGAGCTCTTATGTTTATTTTGTTATCTTGCTGCTTAATAATAGCATTTTCTTTCAGTTTTCTAGAAGAATGTGACTGTTCTCCAATTTTAAAAGGTTCTACCTACTACTAAAATTTCCATGAATTTCTAAATATGTTATCTTTCATTATACCAGCTTGAACATTTGCTTTTTTAAAAGTTTTTGAACTTACCTCTTTAAGTAATAATCTTATAAAGCCAATTCTTTTTTTTTTTCATGTAGAATCTTTAACTTGATGAACCCTTAGCTCCATTATATCACACATTCCCTACCCCATCCTCCCAGTGTAGTATATCATTGCTGAGGTTAAATCAGTATTTATTTCTTGTAAATGTTAAGTACCAAGCTGAGTAGGATAGTGTGTTTTTTTTCCCTTGTATAGGTTTTTTTTCCCCCTACAGTAAATAGTTGTGTTACTTTTTTGCTTGCTTAGTTTTCATCTTACCAATTGTCAAACCAATTTGAAAATTCATTAGCTCAGTTTTTTTTTTTTTCTTGGAACCCCTTTGCCTGGAACCACCTTTTTCTGTTCCATTCGACCAGTTGTTCTTATTTCATAGCTGTTCTATAATCTTGCTTCACCATCATCATGGAACTTTTCTTTGTCTTTCTATTTTAATGGATCTCTCGGTTTTTTGGATTCCCTATTTTCTCTTTCATGGTTTATTTTCTCATTTTGATGGCATACATCCTCCTGTAAGTTCCTGAGAAAGGGTCATGTGAGACAATATTTTGAGATTTCACACATCTGAAAATATATTTAATCTACTGTCTTCCCTTGTTGATAATTTGATTAGATGTCAAGATTTAGGTTGAAACTGTAATGGTGCATATGTGACACAAATAGTGAACCTAATGTAAACTATGGACTTAGGTTAATAGTAACATATCACTATTCATCAGCTGTATTAAATGTACCATACTAATGCAAGATGTTAATAATAGGGGAAATGGGGGAAGTGAGGAGTTATGTGGCAACTCTCTACACTTTTCATTAAATTTTCTGTAAACCTAAAACCACTCAAAAAAAATTCCATCTTTAAGTTGAATATCAACCGCTTCATATGGTTCAACTTGAAAGTACATACACTTTCACTATTAAGTAAAGTGTTATCAGTCAGGTGCTTCACCCTTCATTCCTGCCATGCCTAGTGTCCCAGAGTTTGGAGACTCTGGTTAAATTTCTCTACAGAATAAGACGTCTGCCTCCTTTGGTTATGGAAGAGGAGTACTTGCCGGAGTGCCCTTTGTGGGGGCAGGAGCATGGGTTCCATTGTTCCTCATACAGACTTTGAATCAGTTCCCCTGTTTTTGGCCAGCTACCTTACTGCTGCTTTCTCTGGTACCTGGTGCCTCCAGTTCCTGAGCTGTTCCAGGGTTTTTTGTTCACATCAGCTTGCTCCTTGTATCTAGGTATCCCTTCACAAGCTGGCACTTAGGTTTTAGCTCCTTCAACTCCGTTAAATAATTTACCACACTTTATCAGCTCTCCATCTACAAAAATTTGTGTCCTCTGTTGTCTCCTTTTGTAATTTTTTGTTCTGTTTTGAAGAGTTATATCTTTTTTATTCATTTACTATTATTTGGTGAGATTTCTAAAGGAAGTAGAGAGGCATACTATGTTCAATATGTCTTGTTTAACCAATCTGCTTTCATTTTGATCAATAAGGGTTTGGTTTTAATTCATTTTGTTTTCTTCTGTTTTTAATAATTATTCTAATTTATTGATTATGTGTTCTCTTTAGAGCTCTGGGCATCTCTCTTTGGGAGGATGCTATTGAAAGATGGTGCTTTTTAGATAACAAATAATACTTAAAATGTCTGGAAAAAGTGTCTCCAGAATCATGGTTGTGAAATAAAGTGTATATTTTTAAGTTGTTCACAGGGCTTAGAGCTCCTGCCAGAGGACTGTTACTCTTTGGTCCACCTGGAAATGGGAAAACAATGCTGGTAAGAATTCTTTTTATTTTTATTTTTTAAACTTTAAAAAAATGTATTTATTTATTTGGTTGTGCTGGGTCTTAGTTGCAGCATGTGTGCTCCTTAGTTGTGGCAGGCGGGCTCCTTAGTTGTGGCATGCGAACTCTTAGTTGCGGCATGCATGTGGGATCTAGTTCCCTGACCAGGGATTGAATCCGGGCCCCCTGCATTGGGATTGCAGAGTCTTAACCACTGGACCACAAGGGAAGTCCCAAGAATTCTTTTTAAATTTGCATGTTCTATTGAGATATTAGGGAGATAATATGAAAGAAGAAACTTTTCATTGTCCCTGAGTCTATTATTTATGACTTGCCTTTGCTATAATATACTTTTTTTTTTTTTTTGGCCGCACTGCGTGGCTTGCGGGATCTTAGTTCCCTGACCAGGAATTGAACCCAGGGCCACAGCAGTGAAAACGCCGAGTCCTAACCACTGGACCACCAGGGAACTCCCAATTTTTAAACTAGTTTTTAATGATGAAGTAGTTGGAAACCCACATACGTTATCTTCCGTAGTAGTTTGGGTTTGGCTAAATTTAATAGTGTAATTTTCATTATTTTCCCAAGTTAAATAATAAATTTTACTGTAGAAGAGCTTACCTTACTATATTGAGTATCTTCCTAATCTTTGATTTTTTTCTTTTTACTATTGTAACAGGTTTATTTAAATAAAATAATCAGCATGATACAGATTTCTTTTTTTTTTAATTGAGGCATAATTGACATACAACAGATTTTTTTTTTTCTGTATCCTTTTGCCAAAAGTTTTTGCTAGGATTTGGATATCTTTCTCCTGCATAGCTCTCCTAGAGGGAAAACATAAATAGGGAAAGAGTAACTTTTTCCCTTAGCTGTTTGTCTTTCTGCAAGCAGTTATCTTCTATAACTAGGAAGAGAATAATACCCTCTTTTTTTTTTTTTTCTTTAACCTCTCCCTGTCACTTCTTAGAGAAAAAGAGAGTGGAAAGAAGCATAGCTCTTCCTAGACCTTTTCCTCATTGCTGAGAAGAAAACACGTTGATTGCCATATGTTGAGAATTGTGTCATAGCTTATATTTTTAGGAAATCTTTTCTAGAACTTAAATTGATCAGATGTGGTTATCTTTTTAAAGCAATTGAACTAATACAGTATTTACCCTTGTGATTTTTAAAGGCTAAAGCAGTAGCTGCAGAATCTAATGCAACCTTCTTTAATATAAGTGCTGCAAGTTTAACTTCAAAATACGTGAGTGTTCTTTTTCCAGTATTGTCATGTTTTAAATTACTGTCTAAACGTTACTGTGTTAAGTATAAATGGTAAGAACATTACACCAAAATGTTTTTCTTTGAGTTTTATATCTATTATTTAGATATGCTGAATATCAGTCTTCAAAGTAGAAAGTTATGTGCATTTGCTAGGCTCTTTTAAAATTGAAATTATTCTGTTAAATACTGTATTTGTTTGCTAGGGCTATGTATTAAAGTACCACAAACTGGCTGGCTTGAACAATAGAAATTTATTATCTTGTATTTTGGAGGCTAGAAGTCCAAGATCAAGTATTGGCTGGGGTCTTAATTTTGTAAAGTAATTAAAAATAACTATAAAATGATACTTTTCCTCATTAAATTTTGCTTCCTGTGTGAAATTTTATAAGTAAAATTGTTATTAAAGTAGGTTTACCCATATTATGCACATACTGTAACAGAAAGCACTGTCTTGGAAGCTAGGACGTAGGGATTCCAGCCTAACATTTGCATGCCGAGCTGGCCTTAAGAAAGTATCACTTTAGGCTTTACTTCATTTATTTTTTTTAAATATAAACCAGGTTCCATTTATTAAATACATAGATCTTCTTTCAAATTCATGTACAAGATTTGTTAGCAGTTATGAATCAGTCTTACTATATTTACTTCACTTATAAAGTGTTGATGTCATAAGAGGTGATCTCTTGCAGTTCCTTCCGGCTCTGAGAATATTTGTTTTGAAGATTCTAAATCTGGGGCCTTTCCTTTTTTCTTCTATTTAATTTTCAATAAAAAGAATAGATGCCACCTAGAGAACAAAATAGTTTTTGTAGTAGATTACCACAAACCTCATGACTCTTGCGTTAGATGCTTTGGTGCATAGAATGGCTTTAGTATAGTATTTCAGCCCCTGGGAATGTCTTAAGGAGTGTTCATAGACCTCCTGGACTACCTGGAAATACGTTGATATTTATTGACAGTGATATTGTGAGAATGGGTTTTCACGATGTTCTCAGTAGAGCAAGTTTTATTTAGGAGAGCATTTTCCAACTTACCTGCTTCTATAAATATACCCTGCAACCTAGGGCTTAAGAATACGTGCCGCATCTCTCTCTTCTCTAGTATTCCCTCTTTTTCAGTAGTTATACCCCAATAGCTATTCCATTCTCAAGTCTTAGGAATGCAGAGTGAAACAAGACAGAGATATTTTTCATTTTTTAAAGTACTCACCAGACCGTCTTAAATAATAAATAAGTAGTCTATTTTCTAAAATTATAAGGGACAATTCAGTAACACCCCCATACCCCCATTCCTTAAACCAAATCTTTGGTTGTTGCAAAGAAAGGAAATTAAATTCCTAGGTTCTAGACTTTTAATAGTGAAATTTAAAAAGCTGGAATAATCTTGCATTTTATGGGTATAACAGTGTATAATGCCTTGTTTTAGGTGGGAGAAGGAGAGAAATTGGTGAGAGCTCTTTTTGCTGTGGCTCGAGAACTTCAACCTTCTATAATTTTTATAGGTAAGAACATGTTTTCCAACAACTTAGTTGAGCATTTGTAAAATTCCCTTTTCCAAATGTGAGGGATATGATGGGAAAGATTATTCAGAAGTAAAAAGGTTTTTTAAATTTATATTTTATTGAAGTATAGCTGCAGAAGTAAAGTTTTAAAGAAGCGCCAAGTTAAAGACTGTCTAATAAATTGAGTAGGACCCATTATATTAATAACCTAAGTAGTAAACTAGAGATCCTTTTATTTCCTCTAGATGAAGTTGATAGCCTTTTGTGTGAAAGAAGAGAAGGAGAACATGATGCTAGTAGACGTCTAAAAACTGAATTTCTAATAGAATTTGATGGTGTAAGTATTATGGTATTTTTAATGTGGTAGCATTTATGTGGTAGTATGTGTTTTCCTATTGAATGGCCCAAATTAGAAATAGATATCTTTATTATGTTTTTCTTTGTTATTTATCTAAAAGTATTGAAAAAAAATTTGGCTTATAGGTACAATCTGCTGGAGATGACAGAGTGCTTGTAATGGGTGCAACTAACAGGCCACAAGAGCTTGATGAGGCTGTTCTCAGGTAGGGCGATTTATGTAGAAATGCACACGTTTATTACAGATGTATTTACTTATGTGTTCATCTGACATATTTCTTGTTTCCTTCTCTCTCAATTTTAAGACTAAATTCATTATTTTCCTTTCTATATCCATCTTCTGGTCTCTTGTTACCAACTGAAGATTTTGAGGACAGGGCCAGCATGACATCAGGAAAACTATTTTTAACATTATGGTTTTAGGGAAATTACTTATTTCTTCTGGGTTGGATTAAAGTATCTTAAAACTCCAGAACTGATTTTTACCCTCTTTTACTGGGCTTCATGAGAAGCTGATAAAGCACAGCTCATGGGAGCCATATGCTCTCTTCTCGTGTGTTTGATCAAATTTATTCCCTTTCTACTGGGAGGACAGTTTGACTCAGCATAAAATTCTTGGCTCTCCCGTTCTTTCCCTGAGGAATTTATAACATTGCCCCATTGTTTCTAGGATTGGATGTTGCAGTGTGAAAGTCTGAAGCCAGCCTGCTTTTATTCACATTTATGGGTTAATCCAGTAGGGTTAGTGTCTAATCTCCTTTCTAATACTACTACTACTATTTTTGTAGCCTTTGTTTCTGTGGTGGTTTTTGTTTTCTTTTTTATTGCTTTCCTGATCTCTGCAATCCCATTTTTCATCTTCTGTTGTCTACTTCTTTGAGCCTTTGTATGTCATTTCCTTGAGGCTTTATATCTCACTGAGCTCTTATTTCATAGGAGCCTTTATTTTTAATCAAATTATTTTATTTCTTGGAAAGATATTTGGTCACAATTTGAATTTGCTTTATGGCAAAATCCTCTTGTGCATGTTCTTCATTTTATCTATTTTATGTTTACTGTATTCTTTCCCCTCTTTTTTTGGCACTGTTTTTTAAAATCAGTCCTATGCTTTTGTCTGTTTTGCTTGTTAATTTTATTTGAATAAGGGGAGTTTTCTTGGAAAACCTAATTTGGAAGGATATTGTAGAAGAGCTAGAAAAGAAAGATAGCAAGCATGTATCTTGAGTTGTCCTATGAATACCCTGGACTGGTGGGCAGTCTCCCTGACTCACAACAAAGCCCTACCTGATAAAGAAGTATACGTGTATATAAATAAGCGACTGGGTTGATTTAGTCTTCTTCAACTGAAAAAGATTGGTCATTGCAAAACAGCTTGTCATCTTGCCAGACTGATTGATGTCTTCTTACAAAGATGATGTATCTTTGAGTTTCTTTGTTCAGCCTCATCTTCCTTGCCATTCCCTTGCTACTGACTAGGGTCACATGATCTGCAGAGCCAGTCCTCACATGTTTGTTTAAATATGGGGAGGTTAGTTTTATTATCCCTCAGAGTGTGCTCTCTCTGTTTCTTCTGGAAAACTCTGCTCTGACAGCCATGTTTAAAATTTGCAGTGGCAGGTGCTGTCTGTATTCACCTTTGTCAGTGTAATTTTCACTGCCCTAGGCAGCCCTTCTTCATACATTTTAGTTCTGTAAATGTTATGTAGTTTGTTGATGATGGAGTTTACATTTCTGTTTCTGTTGTCCTTGTTGGTTTTAGTTGTTTTCAGTTTCAAGAAGACAGCAGAGATCTGTTTCTTCAACTTATTATATCAGATATTTTGTTTTAAAGTGTTACTGCTGTTAAAAAAATACAAATACATAAATGCTTAGTTTAATTCTGACAATATTGAATTAAGGATTTTTAAACATTAACTAGAATCTTTTTTTAAACTTTTTATTGGAGTATATTTGATTTACAATTTTGTGTTAGTTTCAGGTGTACAGCAAAGTAAATCAGTTATACATATACATATATCCACTCTTTTTTAGATTATTTTCCCATATAGGTCATGACAGAGTATTGGGTAGTGTTACCTGTGCTATGCAGTAGGTCCTTATTAGGTATCTATTTTATATATTTAACTAGAATGTTATAAAAGAGTAACTTTTACACTGATAACTACTAAAATGTATTCAAATGCCTTGAGCATTATATTTAAAGCTTTGTTCTTGTTATGTGCTACTTGAACTGAATTATCTGTAAATTCAAAACTGTATTTCTGAGATTGCTTGAATCCTTTTTTTAGGCGTTTCACCAAACGGGTATATGTGTCTTTGCCAAATGAGGAGGTATGTATCTGTGTTTGAATTTTCTTTAAGGCAGAAACAAGAACTACCATCTTGACAGTATTAAGTCTTCCAGTGCATGGTACAGCTGCATTGGAAAAGTTTGGCGGTTTCTTAAAAAGATAAACAGAAAACTTACTGTAAGACCCCAAAATTTCATTCCTAAGAATCTACCCAAGAGAAATGAAAACATATGTCTACACAGACATGTACAAGAATTTTTATAACAGCATTATAAATAATAGCCAAGAACTACAGAGAATCTAAAATAGTCTTCAGGCTTCCCTGGTGGCCTGAATCCACCTGCCAGTGAAGGGGACACAGGTTCGAGCCCTGGTCTGGGAAGATCCCACATGCTGCAGAGCAACTAAGTAGACCCCATGCTCCGCAACAAGAGAAGCCACCGCAATGAGAAGCCCACGCACTGCAACAAAGAATAGCCCCTGCTCACCGCAACTAGAGAAGGCCCACGCGCAGCGACGAAGACCCAACACAGCCAAAAATAAATAAATAATTTTTAAAAAATCCTTTAAAAAAAAAAAAGTCATCAGTTGGTGAAAGGATATACAAATGTGGTATATCCATTTAATGGAATACTGTTTAGCAATAAAAGGAATGAGCTACTTAAACATACCATAATATGGATGAACCTCAAAAACATTATACTAAGTAAAGATGCCAGATGCAAAAGATTACCTATCATATGATTCCATTTTTATGAAATGTCTAGAAAAGGCTCATTTCTAGAAACAAAGTAGATAGTGATTAGGTAAGGCTGTGGGTGGAAGTCGGGATTAACTGCAAACAGGCACAAGTGAACTTTTTCGGGTGATAGAAATGTTCTAAAATTTGATTATGGTGATGGTTGCACAATTCTAAACTTATTAAAAGTCATTGAATTATACACTTCAAAAGGGTGAGATTCCATGTTACATGAATTCATATCTCTATAAAACTTTTTTTTTTTAATTGTGGTTGTCTAGCTCAGACCCTTAGCATCCTTGGTATTAACAGCAGCTACTTTCTTAGTGTTTTATTTGGATTGTTTTTAACTCTTTCAGGAACTCTCAAAAAATTGTTATTTTAACAGATATATGTGTGAGGCTCTAAGAGGTAGAGTGGTATAAGATCATTGTATAAGATCATTCAGCTCCTAAATGAGAGTTGGGATTTGAACCTGACTCCTGGATATTTTGTTAAGCCAATTCTTAGGACTGATAATTCTTTAATATTTCTTTTCAGACACGACTACTTTTATTAAAAAATCTATTATGTAAACAAGGAAGCCCATTGACCCAAAAAGAACTAGCACAACTTGCTAGGTGAGTAATTTGATTTGGTCTATCTTGCAGCTTTTTTTTTTTTAAGAATTCTTTTTCTGTTTTCTTTAAAGTAAGCTCATGTATGAAATGAGTAATTTATCTATCACAGAACTTCTTATTGTTTCATTCTCTACTTCCTTTACCTTCTCTCATCTCATTTTCTTATATATATGGTGTCTAAATTTTAGTTTCTATATCCTCTAGAAGACATGACCTAAACAGCTAATGATGGTAGTATATATTCTTTTTATAAATTTATTAAAACTTACAAGTGGTATTAATTTTTAATAAATTTATTTTATTTATTTTTGGCTGTGTTGGGTCTTCGTTGCTGCGCGTGGGCTTTCTCTAGTTTTGGTGAGCGGGGGCTACTCTTCGTTGTGGTGCGTGGGCTTCTCATTGCGGTGGCTTCTCTTGTTGCAGAGCACGGGCTCTAGGCGCGCGGGCTTCAGTAGTTGTGGCTCATGTGCTCTAGAGCGCAGGCTCAGTAGTTGAGGCTCACAGGCTTAGTTGCTCCGTGGCATGTGGGATCTTCCTGGACCAGGGCTCGAACCTGTGTTGCCTGCATTGGCAGGCAGGTTCTTAACCACTGCACCACCAGGGAAGCCCTGAAGTAATTTTTAAAATGTAAAACATCTCATATCTGCCTACACCAACACATATTTTCACTTAAACTTGTTCTTTTGCTTACACATAATTTTTTTAAACTTTGACTTCTTCAGCTTTTTTTTTATGAGTGGTGTATTAAGTAGAAACTGAATATAGGAGATACACTCATGAATTTTAGTCATTGAAAAAAATCTCATAAAGTAATTTAAAATGTTCAACAAGAATGGGAATAGCTAGTTATGTTGTTAAAAACTCTGAGTTCCCAGATACCTATGAAAAAATAACAAATTCAGTACTTGGAAATACTGAGATCCTTCTTTGAATTCCAATCAAATATTCTGCTAATAATGTTTGCGCAGGTATTTAACATAGTACATGATAAGTAAATGCTTTTTTTCCTGTTTTATTTTCCTCTTCCTCTTTGCCTCCCTAGTTCTTAGTTCCCTTTGATAGTGTCTTGGCTGCCCAGGATCTCCACTGTGGCATCCCATTCAGGTGTGCCTCCTTTTGCCAATGTCTTCTATCCCAGACCCTTCCTTCATCCTGTCTGTCCTACATTTAAAGAAATCTTCCTTGATTGGCCCTCATTTCATCAAGGCAGTTCTCTTTGTCAAGATAAAGACTCATTAACTTATAGAGAAGTAATTGTGGTTATGTGTCAGTTGGCCAGCAATGGCTTATAGATGTTACCTTTCCAGGGCACATATTTACAATTTAATGGAGCCTCCTGGAGATATACTATACTTTAATCTAAAGGAATGGTTCTAATAATGAAAATTTGAGGCATTATAAGGAACCAGTCGGCTGTTTGTTTTTAGCAAGTAGGCCTTCCTCTGCCCTTAAAATCAAGTCACATAGCTGTCTGCTTGATAACAAAGGCAAGCTAGGTTTTACCCTCTTATTATGTGGAGATTTAAATCTGCAAAGGTGAAAATAAGTTGCTCTTTCTTCTTTCCCATTCTCAGAATGACCGATGGATACTCAGGAAGTGATCTAACAGCTTTGGCAAAAGATGCAGCACTGGGTCCTATCCGAGGTAGGGATACAAAAGCTTGAAACATTTACAACTGTTTATTAGACCACTTCAGAAGTTTAAGAAGTCCCTATTGAGAGTATTTTTTATTAGTAAGAAAGCAGTAAAACTGTATCAGTGGAAAACTTGATTAAAACTTGATACAAAGTTTCTAGACTTAGGGTCAACAGACCTTTCTGAAAATAGTTTTACACTCACGGGCTGCATATACTCTCTGTTGCATATTCTTCTCACTCTTCTTCTGACTCCTCCTGCTCATCCTCCTCTTTTTTTTTTTTTCAACAACAACAAAAAGCTGTGAAACCATTCTTAGCTCACAGACCATACAAAGAGTCCGTGGATCGGTGGACCATGAGCCCTGTTCTAGACAGCAGGTTTCGCTTCTTGATAGTAGGTTAGCAGCAGAAAACTCAAGAAAATGAGAACTTTTTAAAGCAAGTGGAAAAGAATAATAAAGGGAAGATTTTCTTATCTATTTTTTGGTTCTTTTCATTTCAGTATTCTAGTATTACTTGAAATTAATGTGTGTAAGGAAACATATAAATAGAAGTTTTTACTTTTATCATTATATGTTATCTTTTGAAAAATTGCAGCAAAGTATATCATTCATTGCTCTGTTTTGATTCAAGGTAATTTGTTGACTCTGAAATACCACATCTACCATTTTTAGGTTATGTTAGATTAAACTCACTGCGATAATCACTTTAGAGTAGATGTTCTCAGCTACTCTTCTACAGGCAGCATGGGCAGTGGATGGGTGATGCTCTCAGGTATGCACTCAGATTACTGGCTATGGTGGTAAAATTGAACATGGAACATGCAACTTCCAGAACGTATCTCTAACAGTGAAACAGCGTACTGATTAAGAGCTGCTGCTTTAGAGAATAATAAATGTAACCTTGAGAATATAGTTTGAAACTCTGGGTAAAGCATTTTAGTCAAGCTTTCTTTCTGCAGGAGGCATGAAATCTTGTTCAGATATTGGACTCAGAATCAGTAGCTAATGTATAAATCATGTGTGTTTTTTAGAATATTTTAGCTGTTATTCTGAAACAAAGTTGTTGGCTTAAAACAACGAATGCCTTTTGTAAAGAACAAGTTGCATTATTTTAAGTTTACTATGAAATTTGTAGAATCTGTTGTTCTTGAGCGATATATAAAGAAATTGAATGCCTTCCTAAGAAGGAATATTATTCTAAGCATTTATAAATTGTATGGGCTCTTAATGTGTGTCTCTTTTAATATGATTTATATTGAACATAAACTTTTAGATTATTGTACTTCATTAGTTTAAACTTGGAAATCTTTTTTTTGTAAGTGACTTTTATATTTTACAGAACTGAAACCAGAACAAGTGAAGAATATGTCTGCCAGTGAGGTATATACTATTTTACAATTATCTTTTTTTTGTTCTGGTCCTCTAGATTGTAAAACATATCTTTTGTCTGGATTTTTCTAGTTTATCTGATTAGAAACTAGAAAAAATTAATTTTGCTTCATTTCAAAATATGGAGGGGGGACTGTCCAACTAGTCTCTTATGGTGTCCTTTGGTAATACACAATAAATATACATAATCATTAAGTCATTTTCTGTCAAATCATATTAAATACTAAACAGAACAAAATGATAGGCAACTTGAGGATTTTATACATTATGAATATAGCTTGTAACAGGTTAACCCCTTGATGTTCTGTTTTGTTAGTTTTTCAATAATGTTTATGTCTTCGTTCTTATAAAAGCAATACAGTTTCCATTGTAATGTAATTCATTACATTTAAAAAATATGGGAGGTCCCCTTATGAGATGCTGAAGCATTTCTTTTGAAAAAAATTGCCAGCAAAATATAGAATTGGATATGCAAAATGATCATAACTATGTAACCAGCCAGTTTAAATCAGATTTGAATTATGTAACTTATCTCTCAGAGCTCAGATAGCACCTGAAACATTACTAATCAAAGAGACTTCATTCTTGGAACAGAAGAGAGAATAGAACTCCAGTGGAGTCCAAATGTGAACTGAAAACAAAACAAACAAAAAACACCAATAAAAAACCCCAGAGGCATGGGCTGGAGGCTGGTGGCTGGCTAGGGGATCTGCACATTACATTGCAGAGAGTCCTGTCCAAGTATTAACAGTGAACTCTTAACATAGAGAATAAATGTACTTGAGTATGAGTACATTTTGGCAGTCTTTTTTCTTCAAGCTTCCAAGTAAATTTGAGGTTGTCTTCAGGCATCTTGTGCATGGTGCTTAACCAACTACATTACTAAGAAAGCCTTCAAACTTCTTGCAACCACCTTTTTCCATTTCAGCAGTCTAGTTTACCTGGAGTGTGTTTGACGTGAATGAAGCTTAGGAATAGAGAATTCCACATGTCATATACTTTGGTATTTAGCTACTGTTACCTTAAAAAAATCATGTTTAAAGTATAAGTTTCAGGTCCCTTTTATCTGATTCATAATTTTGATTCCACATTTTTCTAATTTTTAAAAATATATTAGTACTGTCTTGAGGTGTTTTTTTTAATAGTTTAGGTATAATTTATTTACAGTATCCCATCAATATATTATTTTTTTAAATGTTCTTATACTCATAGCATAAGCCTAATAGTACTTTTCTACCCAGAAAGTAAGCATTGTGCATGAATTATTTATTTTCCACACACCACTCTCCCTACCTTGGACTCAGGACAGGTAAACTTGATATTTCATATATGTACTCCGGCCCCCTAGATTAAAGTTGAGGAAAGGCCCATTGTGTGACATTTTAGGCCTCTGTCTTTGTCCCTTGGACAGACCATATACTAAAATTAAAACTACTGAATGAATTACAAAAAATAACATTACTGGTACCTTTTGTGACCATTCCACTAATTATGTGTAGTCAGGTTACAGTGTTATTATAGTTTTGGGTTCTACTGTATACTTTCATTCAGTTTAAGTTTATTTTGAACCTAATGATTTTAGTATTAATAATTTGATAATAGCTTTTAGTCATTAGTCCTGGCTTATGAGTTAATATTTATAAAGCACTTAAAATAAGTCTGGCAATAGTGAATACTGTATAGGTATCCATTAAATAATTTTAAAATACATAAATACTAAATAATGGCAATTTATTATAGAGATCAAGGAAATCCATTCTATTTTCTTATTTATGAGATGACAGAAAAACACAAGTAGTTTGGTTTTAAAATTGTGTACTAGAATTTTTTTCAGCCATTCTTTGGTACAATTTTAATAACTGTGTTATCAGGTGCTGGTATATATGCAGAAATTTAGATGAGATATACCTAATTTGCCTTTTATAGTTTATAAGAATAGAAACTCAAATAATTGTGTTGGAATTCTGTGTTTGTAAAAGGTAGTGCTGAAAATCATTGGTTATAAATTCAGAGTATAATGTACTTTGTTTATAAAGCCCAGTTTGTATCCAGTTCAACTTTATTAGTTCTTTTATTATTTTGTTTTGATAAGACTTCTTTGCTATTTATTTTTCCCTCTTTACTGAACTAGCTACTGGTTGATTTTTCCTGTTACATACATTAGTCTCTTACTAACTTTAAAATATCATATTTTCTATGTAACTTTTAAAGGTTACTTTCCATTTACAGTTATTACAAAATATTGGCTATATTCCCCGTGTTGTACAATACATCCTTGAGCCTGTCTTATACCCGATAGTTTGTACCTCCCACTCCCCTACGCCTACATTGCCCCTCTCGCCCTCTCCCTGCTGGTAACCACTAGTTTGTTCTCTATATCTGAGTCTGCTTCTTTTTTGTTATATTCACTAGTTTGTTGTATTTTTTGAATTCCACATATAAGTGATATCATACAGTATTTGTCTTTCTCTGTCTCACTTAGTTCTCTTAGCATAATATCCTCCAAGTCCATACATGTTGCTGCAAATGGCAAAATATTGTTCTTTTATATGGCTGAGTAGTATTCCATTGTGTGTATATATGTGTGTGCATATATATATATATATAATATATATATATATATATTTTATATATATATACATATGCACACACACACACCACATCTTTATCCATTCATCTGTTGATGGACACCTAGGTTGCTTCCATATCTTGGCAATTGTAAATAATGCTGCTATGAACATTGGGGTGCATGTATCTTATCAAATTAGTGTTTTTGTTTTTTTCAGATATATACCCAGGTGTGGAATTGCTGGGTCATATGGTAGTTCTATTTTTAGTTTTTTGAGAAACCTCCATACTGTTTTTCACCGTGAAATACACACATACACACACCCTGAACTATGAACATAAATTAGAATTTTCATCAAAAGCTTTTGAAACCTTAATCTTTATAACAGATATTCAGGAGTATCATAGATAATACTCACATTACATTCATCATTCTTCTAAATTTGGGGCTTTAGGAAGAGCCAGTGTGTGTTTTACAGTTAAATAAGGAGCAAATAGGGGTCATGCAGTGATTGTGGTAACAATATATCCTTTTTCATTTTGACAAATTTTTCAGATTAGGCTACAAGTTACAAGTGTAGTTGATTTTCTTAATTTGTGCTATGTTGATATTAGAGAGGATGTGAAGTAGTTAGATTGGGTTTTATAAGAGTAATAAAAAGAATAATATAGATAAATATCAGTTGTTGAAGTTTGTCTCCAGTTCTTCTTTAACTTCTTATTTGGGAGCAAAATATACATATGATAATACATAAGTGATAATTTTTAATACCGGTCATCTTGTGCCAAACTCCATTTTGCCTTTTGAAAATCCTTAGGTAAAAATTAGGTATTTATTAACTCAGTACTGTTTTATTTTACTTTCTTGAAGCCAATTAAAAATCTCAGAAAATAAGACCAAATTGACATAAAAATGTATTATAAGCAATACTAATATTAGAAAATTTCAGACATAAGCCTCCTCCATGTTGTAGTTAAAGAGCAATATTTCCTTCAAAGTCCTGTGTACATCTTGTAAACTCCTCTTTCCTTTCTGATAAACCTGGCATGAATTTAGCTAGAGTGTGTTTGTGGTGAGTGAGACTTGAGAGTGCAAAATTCCGTGAAACTATACGCAGAAAAAAAACTGGAAGGAGATAAGCCGAATAGTGGTTGTATATCTGAACGGTGGAATTGTGAGTGATTCTTTTTTCTGATTGTCTATATTTTGTCAAATTTTCTGTAATGAGTATGTTTTGTTTTTATAATGGGAAAATATTGTGATTTAAAATGTTAATACCTAGGAGCTAAAACGTGCAATGAAAGTATATTGGTATAGCATTTTGGTAGGATTTCTTATATAGCAAACTTGCCTAATACAGAATAATATATAAAATAAGATGATTGGCATGATTTCCTAAGAATACATCTCTATATATTTTAACATTAATAAACAACAGCATCATTACTTTTATCCGTCATTGGGTTAACTATTGCATATGTGTTCACCTGTCGTCATGTGTGTTTTTTTAATCTAGATGAGAAATATTCGATTATCTGACTTCACCGAATCCTTAAAAAAGATAAAACGCAGCGTGAGTCCTCAAACCTTAGAAGCATACATACGTTGGAACAAGGATTTTGGAGATACTACTGTTTAAGCCTGCAGAACGTTTTACTTTCCAAGAGAGAAACATACCATCTTCTATGAATAGTTATCTGCTACAGAAACTCAGCCTAAGTTTACAGGACTTTTCAGAGTCTTACAATTATTTGTGCACCCCAGAAGATGAACCGTAAAATAAATTTAAATAAAGTATACAATGCAAATGGAATATTTTGTTTAAGGCCTTCTTGCCTTGATGGTCACAGATATCCCGATGGGCACTGTAAGTTAGAGCAGAACAAAAACTGATTCTGGTCTTCTTTACCAATATAATCATAATGTAAATAATGATTTGTATATTATGTTGCAGATGAAAGTATTCCAGAGACAGTGAATGGTAGAAGACACAAGAGCCTTTGGTTGTAGAGCCTTTGGTTGTTTGTCTTCTGACATCTTTTCTTAAAATAGTAATTTTTCCTATTTCCTTTCCTACTGTTGTCTTTACTACACTATGGGTGATTGGAATGCCAAACACTGTTTCTTTTTTTTTTCTTTTTACAAATTGTGTGCCAAATGAAACTTTTTCCTATGTAACAGTAGTAGGAAAAAAGTATTTTGAAGGTTTTTTTCTTCTTCATAAATCTACAGACATTAAACAATGCGTCCTTTTCACTTTTTATTTTTCTATTACCTTTCTACCAAACAATTTAGAAAGCAATATGATAGCAACAAAACAAATCTAGTGAAATGGAGAAGGAGAAATTTTGAAGTTTTCAGACACTCTGTCATACAACATGTAGATCAATCCTCCTGTGACCTGCGGTATTTTTTTTCTAATATATTTGTCAGAAATCTATTGTAGACTGTTAACTTATTCCTAATGGAATTTATTTTCTGTTAGAATTCTAATATTTAAGAAAGCCAATTTTAACTGCTGTAAAAGTGGTTTCTGTGCAAGAGAAGGGAAGTACTAGGAGCTAAGACATTTCTAATTTATTGCTTATTACTTTCTTACTGTTTATAGGATAATTACAAGCCAGTGGATTTACCATGTTTTATTCTTAATAATTATTAATCCCTCCAATGAAACTTTAAAAAAAATTACTGAATTTTTATACATTGCATACATTTTATAGGTTTCTTGTGCTCACTTTGTTAACTAAAAAGTTTTAGTCTGTTAATCTGCCTTTTGTTCCCCAAAAATGTACAGTAATTCTGTTTCTTGTTTGTATAAGTATGCCTGGGTTTTTATTATAAAAATGTCATTGTAGGAAGTAGAGACTCACATCATGGCCTTTTAAATATTGTAATAAAGGCAAATAGATATTTGCCCTTAGTTTACTGGTTAAAAGTTTGTTTATAGAAATTTTCTTTGGTGCTTTTATGTAAAATGTCATGGGTGGAAATAATAATTTTATAGTAGTAACAAATATTTTTCATTTAGGAAAAATATCTTTGGTTTAGAGAGAATATATTTAAGTTAAAAACTTGCCCCCACTAGATAAGAATTTTATAATGAAGACATACATTCTTCTTAACTTTACTCTTTCTCATCTTAAAGATTTATCTAAATATAGAAGATGTATGATTTCTTAAGATCATGTGCTGTTTGTAACCATAACTTATATCATGTTTCTTCTAATCATAGAACTCCCTGGATAATAAAAATGAGGGTTGAGATAAATAGAAAAAAAATTTTTTAAGCCAGAACCATACATATTTTTAGGTCATGAGTAGTATCTTTCTAAGGTCTCAAACACTAAACCATCCATTATAAAATATTGATAATGACAGATGATGAAGTATACACGATGACAAGAATTAGGAACATCCCAAATTAAAACATTTTCAATAAAGCTCATAAAATTTCATTTTTTCTTTTCATTTAGAAAAAGATTAACATTATTGATACTTGGATAACTGGTCAATCGTATTAAAAGTCTGTGTGCTTTAAACTCAACTTTTAAAATATAAACTCCTTTAAAATTATCATAAAATTATCTGCAATAATTGAATGTAGCTCACTTTTTATTGGGAAAGGTTTCAGATAACAAAGACTTCAAATGTTATATAAAAGTCAAATTAATATTGTCATAAACACTGAGTCAGAATTATATTACTGTATGAATATCCATCCGTGTATGGAAGTTACTTTAATTTCCTGATGAGGTCTAAAATTGAGCTTAGTGCTACAGAACTATTTTCTTTGACTTAACTGTGACCAAGTTTTATTTTAAGCTGTGTTTCTCTCATGGAAGGGCCATAAACATAGAATAATTATATAGTAGGATGTGTAAGGGATTGGTTTGGTCTTTTTCAATAAAGATAGAAGTTGCTGAGGTTTCCCGAATTAGTATTAGGCTTAGATTGTGACCTTGTAGATTTTGCACTGAGCTCTGTGCCATGTTATTTCGTAAAAGGTAATGTTTAAACATTAAACGTTAGTGTGCTGTTCATGTTAATATGGCAGAGTTTCGTAAAGTAAATTAAAACTTACTGATGTACTGAACTTTGAGCCAAGGGAAAGAATCAATACTATCTTTCCAGATATCTTAAGGGTAAAAGCTTATTCTAAGACAGTCTGCCAATTGAGGTTATTAGATTTCCGACTTGCAAATACACTTTGTGCTTGGGAAGAATTGGAGGAAAATCAGATACTAGAATTCTAATTTAAGTAAATATACAGCAGTCTTTGTTTATAGTGTAAAATTCATTATATTTTGTACAAAAACTAATTCTTTTGGTAGAATGAACCATTTACAGTTTGGACTCTGAGTCAGAGGGTTTTCCTTTAAATGCCTGTCTCAGTTTTACTCTGGTCTTTTGTACTTTTCTTCAGAAGAAATGAATTAAAAGGTTCAGCTGCATAAGTGGGTTTTTATCCTAATGGATTGGAAATAAATTATAAACTTTATTTTGCTTTTAATTTTTTTATTTGAAACTTTTTGAGATTTCAGAGGTTGCAGTCTGGTATTAAAGGAATAGCTTTTATTGGACTGATTCTCTTGCCAATAAAAATATAAAGTCTGAACAAAGTATAAAAAGCTGTGATTAGAAGATTCTAGAAAGCAATCAAAAACAGGCAAAAAGAGCACAAAATCATATACTAGAAGAGATCCACATTAACTAGCTTTTACCATGAGGGCAATTTCCAGCTTGTGCAGTGTGCTTGGAAATAGAATTCAAGCAGAATGTGACAGTCTTGCTGGCCTGAGGAGTCATTTGGGGCTTCTAGAACAGCTTGAAATTAGGAGGGAAATTTTGAAAAGGAGAGAGCTTCAGAGATCTAATCCCCCAAATCTGCTTGCAGATTCTTTTCAAATGCTTGATGGATTCCAGATTGTACCTGTGCAGTGTGATATTCAAAGGAACCCAGCAGAAAGCAATAGTTGAAGTCCAAGGAACTGAGTAGCGGTAACAACGGCTGGGCGAATACAGGGCGAGTAAGAGGGGTTTAGTAAACACTTCTGGTTTCCCATTGAAACCCAAGACGGGCCGTGGCTTAGGAGGAAGGACAACATCCCAGAACTAAGGGCTGTACTTTAGGACTCTGGGCAAAATGGGAAGAAACTCACTGAAACAAAGCTTAATATCAGGCTTTCACAGCATCAAGGTTATACATTAGTAAGTTAACAGCTAGCTAAAATAAAACATTGTTTAGAAGAAAACAAAATCCAGAGTCTTTACAACATGTCATTCACAAAGTCCAGTACAAAATAAACCTTAAGCATACAAAGAAAAATTATATGATCCGTAATCAACAGAAAATATATAGAAGCAGATACACAGATGACCCTATGTTGGAGTTAACAAAATTATTTTTTAACAGCTTTAAAATACATTTAAAAATTTACAGGGGAAAAATGGTGGATCAGTAGATTGGGATTCTTGGCAAAGAAATAGAAACTGAAAACCAAATGGAAAGTCTGGTGATTAAAAATTAGAATCTGAAATGAAAAATATAGTGTCTAAATTTAAATATTGACTGGATGGGCTTAACAGTAAACTGGACAAGCAGAGGAAGAAAAGTGGAAGACAGCCAGTACAATTATCAAACTGAAGCACAGAGAAAAAAAGGAACAGCAGAGATTTGAGACCTGTGGGACAGTATCAGTCTAATGTACAGGTACTTTTGAGGTCCAGAGGAGAGGAGAGGAAGAGAATGGGGCAAGAGAAATATTTGAAGCAGTAATGCCTGAAATTTTCTCAAAATTGTTGGAAAACATCAACTTACAGGTCCAAGAAGTTCAGTGAATTCCAAGCAGAATAAATGCAACAAAGATCACATCTGGGTGCATAGTATTGCAAAACACACACACATGCACAAAACCAAACCAAATCAAAAAAATCTCAAAAGCAGCCAGAGAGGGGAAATGACATTACACTTGAATAAACAGTAAAAGTGGTGGCTAACTTCATCAGAAACAATGGAATCCAGGAAATGATGGAATGACATTCTTAAAGTGCAAAAATCATACACTACTATATAAAAAACAGATAAGGCCCTACTGTGTAGCACAGGGAATTATATTCAATATCTTGTAATAAAATGGAAAAGAATCTGGAAAATTTTATATATATATATATATATATATATATATATATATATATATATATATATATATATATATATATATATATATATGAGAATCACTTTGCTGTATACCTGAAACTAATACAACATTGGAAATCAACTGTACATCAAAAAAATAAAGTGCAAAGATTAACAAAAGTTAACCTAAAATTCTGTGTCTACTTAGAATGTTCAAAATAGTATGACAAAATAAAAGCTATTCCAGGTGTACAAAACCTAAGAGAATTTGTTGTTAGCAGACTGACATTATAGGAAATGCTTTAAGAAATTCTTTAGGCTGACAGTAATCCTCCATAGGAATCTGTATCTCCAGGAAGGAATTAAGAACTTTGCAAATGATATATATGTCAGTAAATACAAAAGATAATTTTTTCTTAATTTCTCTGAATATCTATTTGTTGTTTTAAAAAAATTTACAGTGTGGTATTTATAATGTATGTAGAAGTAAAGTAGATGACAAAGATAGCACAAAGGGTGGAAGAGGGCAGTAAATGGAATTATGTTGAAATAAGGTTATTATATTGTACATAAAGTTGTATAGTATTAAAGTAAGGTAGACTAATGAGGATGCATATTATAATCTCTCACCCAGCAAAGGGAACAAGAGTATGGGGCAAAGTCCAGAGGAAACCAAGAACCAGCTTCCAAGAGTCCTCTCCCAGCAGAATTACATAGGATGCACTTAATTCCTCCAGCATCAAGTTATGACAACATGGGTGAAGATGTTAGGCCTAACTGCGTTAGGCACAGTGAACCACTCTCAGGGAATGGTGGGAACCCTCCCCCAAATCCAAGTTCCCAGATGCCAACCAAACTTGCAATCAGGCCTTTCAAAAGATAGCAATCTCAGCCCAGCTATGCTAGCTTCTCTTCCACACAGTGGTTCAGGGCAGGTTTTGCAGTGGGGAGAAGGGACACATGGTGGCCCAAAGTGGGGTGTCATAGACCAAGTGGGGTGAGGAGGGTGTCTACAATAATGGGCAGCTTAGTATGGGGTACTGGGGACAGAGTAAGGAAGTTATTCATATGCACTGGGGCAACCTGGGTTGAGGAATAAGTTCTCAAGAATAGAGAGGTGTGTATTGGGAAAAGGTGTCAGCAAAGATGACAAACTGCTTACATGCAGGAGACCTAATCAGACAAGTCAATATATTAACCATAGTGGAGCCATATTTCTGTCAGAGAAAGGAGTTATGAATACAAAAAAAATGAAACCTGTGGGGTTGGGCTGGAATTGGATTTAAGAGTATGAATTCATGATTTAAGATATATAAAGATAGATGAAGAAATGTCGATGTAAATATATTTATATTTGTGTACACATATTCCCCAGTTCTTTGCACTGAGAAGGCCTTGGAGTAGTTACACCCCAAAAGCAATGCGCACACATACTACTCCTGTCTTCTAAATTCTCTACTGTCTTAGTCTGTTCAAGCTGCCACATTTTTGGGTGTTTTTTAAAAGCAGCATCCCCCTTCTTGCTATCAAAATCTTAGTCTGCTTGAGCTGCCATAACAAAAATATCATAGACTGCATGACTTCAATGACAGATATTTATTTTCACAGTTCTGGAGGGTAGGAAATCCAAGATCAAGGTGCCGACCAATTTTGTTTCTGGTGAGAGCTCTCACTGGCTTGTAAATGGCTGTGTCCTCAGTGACAGAGAGAGAGCAGGCTCTCTGGTGTCTCTTCTTATGAGGACACTAATCCTATCTTGAGGGTCCCACCTTCATGACCTCATCTAATCCTAATTATCTCCGAAGGACCCCATGTCCAAATACCATCACGTTGTGGCAGTAGGGTTTCAATATACGAATTTTAAGGGGACACAAACATTCGGTGCATAATATCCACTAAAGGAACCAGGGCTCCTTGGTGAAATGGCCAACTCCAGGTTTAGGGCAGAGAAAATACAGGATAACCCAGAATATCTTGTGCCAGAAATGAAGAAAGTGCTTAAAGAAGGATGAGGATGAATTATTGATTAGAGGGGCTCCCACTGGACAATTTTGAGCATCTAAAGTGATTGTAGTAATGGATTATAACCCATGAGGTAAAATAAGAAACCATGAGCCAATGTGAACATATACATAAACACAAGAATAAATTGAAAGTGTGATTAAGTATGAATACATTCACATAGTTTCAAAGTACAGTTTTCACAGTGGAAAAACTTGATACCACCTTAATCTAGTGATGAAAGTTATTACTGGGCCAAATTTCACATAATAGGGTCAATGAGAAAAATGCAGTACTACTTCTGTGATATTCCTGTCAAAGATTCACAACCTGAATCTATTCCAGGAGCATTCTACAAAATAACTGGAATCTTCAAAATAACTGGCAAATTCGTGAAAGTCAAGTGAAAAACTGAAGAACTGTTCCAGACTGAAGGAGATAAAATAGAATGACAACTAAATGCAACTTGTGATTTAGAACTGGTTCCTTCTGCTATAAAATACCTTATTGGAACAACTGACAAAACTTGAATGGAGTCTAAGGGTTAGATGACAGTAATGTGTCATTGTTAATTTTCTGATTTTGATGGCTGTTACTGTGGTTACATAGAAGTATGTCCTTGTTTGCAGGGAATACACACTAACATGTTTGGGGGTGATGGGGCAGCAGGTCAACGACTTAACCTTAACATTTCAAGGAAAACAAAGTTATTTGCACTGTAGTTAAAACTTTTCTGCAACTTTCTCATTGTTTCAAAATCTTTTCAAATAATGTTTGGAGAGGAATTCCCTGGCAGTTCAGCGGTTAGAACACTGCGCTCTCACTGCCGAGGGCCTGGGTTCAATCCTTAGGGAACTAAAAAAAAATAGACCTCAGGAAACTTCCAAACATCATCATCATCATCATCATCATCATTTTTGCCGCAAATCGCACGGCTTGTGGGATCTTAGTTTCCCGACCAGGGATGAACCCAGGCCCCCTGCACTGGAAGCATGGAGTCCTAACCACTGGACTGCCAGGGAATTCCCTTTCATTTTTATTTAGTTTACAATTTTGAATCTTTGGTCAATCTTCCCTTAAAAGATGCTGAAATTAAATGGTATATTTTCTACTTTTATTTTTAAACTTTTATTACACAGCTGAGTTATTTAAATCTTTTCTACTCTGCTGACATAAAACATTTTACCCTTTCTGAGGAACAAACAATTGAATTATTTGGTACAGATCTGTAGTCCAGGACATTAAGTATCTAACAAAATCCTGAGTTCTGTAGCAATTTTTTTTGCCTGTCTCCCTGAAGTTTAGGAAAAAGATTTTCCTAAACTCCTGGGTTTTGGCTCTAGATTAGAGTTTTCATTTAACTTCTATAAATCTGACTTCTGGTCTAGTAAGTTTACAATGTGATTTTGATTTTCCTGAGAAAACCCTGAAGAAAAGGTATGTCACTTAGAAGGTCAGGGACAGCTGAAGAGAAAGAGAAAAATGCCAGGAGGGTAGGTTTCAGAAGGTTGCAAAATCTTTCAGAGAGACTGTCTTGGAGTTAGAATTTTCTTTTGAAGGCTCAGCATACCAATTAACAAAGCTGACTGTTCACCGGTGTTCTGTCTTCTCAGTTTAAAAAATTGATTTTATGTCAAAAGTTCTCGTAATTGTTATTCTATGTTGATTTTTTTCTAATTTACCAATGAAAATGCAAGACTTTGGATTGTAAGTAATTTTATATAAGGGGCAGAAGTTCTTCTAGGAGGAGGTGGAGACTTTGACATAGGTAATTTGCAAGAAAGGGAGGCCATGGTGGTTGATCAACAATGTGTATTTTGTTAGTGTCACAGATTCTCCAGCCAAGCAGGATGACTAGGAAGAGTCTGTACAATCAACAGTCACAAACTCTACAGATCACTAATCCCAGAATATGGGCTAATCAAAGTGATCTTTTTTTGACAAACTGACAGGACAGTGTTCTCATGAAGGTTCTGCAGGATACCTAAGGCAAAGTTTGATCAATCACTTTTTCAACAATTGATCACCAATCCAATGGGACTTCCAATTGTTAGGGCTTAGGGCTGGCTTGTACTGAAGACTTACCAGGTTTATACTTCCATCTGTTTCCTATGGAACACTCCCTTATACATTAAAAATAGATAAAACAATAAAATATAAACAAAACACATGAAACAAGACTTCGTAATACAAACAATAGCAAAAGCAACAAGAAAGAGTAAGCAGGTTAACGGCAAAAATATATTCAAAACAAAATAAAACGTCTGATAACTTCATACAAAGATCTGGGCCTAATTACAGAATACACCTCCAAACTAAAAGGTCTAATTATTCAACACAAGAACCTATGTCTGTGGTTCTATTCCTAGTTTGTTGTTTTTTCTGGTAGGGGTGTTAGATTTGTCAAATGTTTTTCTGCATCTATTGAGATGATTGTGTGGCGTTCACCCTTTATTAATATGGTGTGTTGCATTTTTAATTCTCAGATGTTGAATCTGCTTTGCATTCCTGTGAATTCCCACTCACTCATTCATGGTGTATGATTCTTTTTATATTTTGGTGGATTCATTTTGCTATTATTCTGTTGACGTTTTTTTGCATCTACGTTCATATGGGATGTTGGTCTGTAGTTTTCTTGTGATGTTTTTGTTTAGTTTTGGTATCAGGGTAATTCTGGCTTCATAGAATGAGTAGAGAAGTGTTCCTTTCTCTTCTATTTTTGGGGAACAGTTTGTCAATGATTGGTGCTAATCCTTCTTTAAATGTTTGGTAGACTTCATCAATGAAGCCATCTTTGCCTGGGTTTTTTGTGGAATTTTTTTTTTAAATTATAAGTTCAATTGCTTGTTATGTCTAATCAGATTTTCTATTTCTTCTTGAGTCGTTTTCAGTAGTCTGTGTCTTCATAGAAATTAGTCCATTTCATTTAGGTTATCTAATTTGTTGGTATATAACTGTTTATAATACTCCCTATGATCCTTATTTCTGTAAGATCAATAGTAATGTCCCCCCTTTCTCTCTTGATTTTAGTAATTTTTTTAATTATTATTTTTTAAACTTTAATTAATTAATTTATTTTGGCTGCACTGGGTCTTAGTTTTGGCATGCATGCGGGATCTAGTTCCCCGACCAGGGACCGAACCCAGGCCCCCTGCATTGGGAGTGCAGTCTTACCCACTGGACCACCAGGGAAGTCCCGATTTTAGTAATTTGAATCTTTTTTTTCTTGGTCTAGGTAAAGCTTTGTCAATTCTGTTGAACATTTCAAAGAATCAATTTTTGGTTTTGTTTTCTCTTTTTTAAAAAATTAATTAATTAATTAATTAATTTTTTTGCCATGCAGCTTGCAGGATCTTAGTTCCCTGAGCCCCTGCAGTGAAAGCACAGAGTCCTAACCACTGTAACCACTGGACCACCAGGGAATTCCCTCTCTATTGTTTTTCTATTCTCTATTTCATTTATTTCCTCTCCAAGCTTTATTTCCTTCTTTTTAATTTTTTGGCCACACCACGTAGCACATAGGACCTTAGCTCCCTGAGCAGGGATCAAACCCGTGCCTCCTGCAGTGGAAGCGCAGTCTTAACCACTGGACCACCAGGGAAGTCCTTTTATTTCCTTCTTTTTGCTTGGTTTAAGTTTAGTTTGCTCTTCTTTTTCTAGTTTTGTAAGATGGAAGGTTAGGTTATTGATTTTAGATCCTTCTTTTTTTAATACATGCATTTACAGCTATACATTTCCCTCTAAGGACTGCTTTTGCTGTATCCAATAAGTTTTGGTATGTTGAGTTTTAATTTTCATTCATCTCAATGTATTTTCTAAGTTCTCTTGTGATTTCTTCTTTCATCCATTGACTAAGAGTATGTTTTTAAAATTTCCACCAGATGGGAGCATCCCAAATTTCCTTCTGTTATGGATTTCTAATTTCATTCCAGTATATTTGGAGAACATATTTTCTATGATTTTAATCCCTTTAAATTTATTGAAAATTATTTTATGGCCTAACAAATGTTCTGTCCTGGGAATGCTCCATATACACGAGAGAAGAATGTGTATTATGCTGTTGTTGGACAGTGTATTCTAGACATATGTTAGGTCTAATAGGTATATAATGTTGTTCAAGTCTTCTGTTTCATTGTTGATCTTCTGTCTAGTTGTTTCCTATGATTTTATATCAATTACTCAGTTCCCTGTATTAGATTTTTTTCTTCTTAAAATAGCTTGAGAGATTTCTTTTTGCTAACTCTAAACCCTGTTATACTCATCAATAAGGAATTAGTTAAATATACTGATATTAAGGCACATGCCTATGATTGAATTCTCTAAGGTCACTAAAACTATATTCTAGAAAATTAAGACATGGGAAAAAACTCACAGTACATCCTTACATGAAGTAGGCAGACTATAAATAATATGTACTGTTTGATTCCAGTTTTGTTAAAATAAAAAAGACTGGAAAGAAACTTCAAGAATCAAGAATGGGGACTTCCCTGGTGGCACGGTGGTTAAGACTCTGCACTCCCAATGCAGGGGGCTCGGGTTGGATCCCTGGTCAGGGAACTAGATCCCACATGCAAGCCGCAACTAAGAGTTCGCATGCCACAACTAAGGAGCCCACCTGCTGCAACTAAGACCTGGCACAACCAAATAAATAAATATTTAAAAAAAAAAGAATTGAGAATGATTTGCTCAGGGTAAATGAAGCAATAATGTTCTAACTTGCCTTCTTGATTCTAATCCTGTCCAGGAGTAGCAAGTACTGAGTAGTTGGTAAGGCTTTAAAACTATGGTGTACAGAATTCCAGGTCCACCTTTGACTAGGTGTGTGACCTTGGCACACAACTTTCCAAGCAGAGGCTAACAATAGTACCTATATCAAAGGGCTGTTATGATGATTAAATGAGGTGATACACTAAGTTCTTAGTAACAATACTTACCACATAAGTGCTTAATAAATGTTAGCTATTATCTTCCATCTACAGTTCATTCTCCATACCACAGCCAAAATGTAGAAGGTCACTCCGTTATTAAAACCGTCCACTGGCTTCCGGTCTCACTTAGAAAAAAAAAAACCAAGCTCTTTACCCCTAATTAGAAATTCCGACTTGATCTGGCCCCTGTTTATCACTTAGACCTTCTCTTCGTTTCTTCCCCTCAAGCACAACTCTCCAGACATACTACCTTCTTTCTGATCTTAAAACACCCTTGCTTGTTTTACTTAGGTATTTGCATTACTTATTCTGCCTAGAAAAAACTTCACAGAAAGTCTTGCCATTTGGAAGTCAAATTTAATCTTCTTAGAGAAGCTTTCTCTGACTACCTCTCTAAATTAGCGACTCAGTTACTCTCTATACCATTACCCTATTTTCCAAATGGCACTACTTATCGATATATTTTAAAAATTTCCTTCTACTTGTTTTGTCTCTTCTTACCAGAATATCATTTTCATCAGTACCTGACACACACGTACTCCATATTCAATTTCTGTCGAATGAATTATATTTCGATGTGTTTTATTTTCCCTTTGTAAAATAAAATTAATCTTATAGAATTTAAGTAGTATTTTAGGAAGCACAACACAGTAGTCCGTCATTAGTCGGCCTGAGTTCAAATTCAACTACTACCGCAAACTAGATGTATGTCTCTGGGCAAGTTTCTTAATCCTGTTTCCTCACTTGAAAAATGGGAATATAATCTATTTCGTAAGGTATTGCAAAAATTAAATAACACAACATAGGTAAAAGCGCTTCAGGACTCAATGAAACTTTTCTAACATTACAAAGAAACCCTAATTGCTCCTTGACAAAGACCTCAGCGCGTACCTCTACACCCAGACCTCGGCCGGGGCTGAAGAGTCGCTCTAGCCGCCACCTTCGCCTCTATAGAACGCAGGGGCAGCCGGGAAGGGGGAGCGGGACCATGAGGCCGGTGCACGCACTTCCGCCCCCGCGTCGCTCACAGCCAATCGGCCTCTGATGCCCAACCCCCTTCCGCTCTAGGGAAAAACCAGCTCCTAGACCGTCTTCCGGCGGGAGATGTGCCCCTCCTTATCATGGTGAGTTGGCCGGGGTTATGAGGAGGGTTTCTGTCGTAAATGATTCCTCTTATCCTTTCTGGTCCTGAAGCGGCCTTGACATGCCTCAGCCACCCAGAGGTGGGGTTGTCGGAGTTATGCTCGGGGTCCCCGGGAGGAGCGGCTGGCGTCCGAGAGCGTGCCATCAGAGCTCTGATGCCCCCTCGCTCCCTCACCCGGTTCCTTTGCTGTTCCGGACCCCGGCCCCGCTCCAGGCCGACCTTTAGGCTCTGGGCGAGTTTATGACTCCTCCCTGCAGTGACATCTTTGATATAGAAATAAAAGTCTTTGCCAGTGTCAGCGACTACAACACCAACAAAAGATCAGAAAACAAGTCCACAGCAGCAACGACCGTATTAGTGATGCTTACAGCAGTGACGATAACACTGGCGTAAATAAAGAGGATGGTTAGTAGGGTATTGAGGCTGACGCCCCAGTCTCCAACTTGCCTTTATCGAGTGCGACAGCCGGGTATGGCAGCAGCTTTCAGAAGGCCAAAGACTGGCGAAAGTCAAGGTGTTGATAGTGCCTCTTACTGCAGCTTATTTTGTGTGTGCGTTTGTAGATCCCAGTATACCGTATGGCTTTGGGGATGTGGTATTCAAATTTTGTTAGAGGTGCTAGTCATTTTATTCCTTTAGAAATCAAGTATATAGCTCTCTGAATTTTATCTAAGGATAAGCAGTTGATTGTGATTTCAGTGTCAAAAGAGGTACACACCATTGTATCAGAAAATTCATGGGTCTCTTATTGATAGCCTGTATATGACAAAAGGACCACGTTTCTGTGCCCCAGCACTGACACTCTAAGTTTTTTCCTTGAGTGGATATGGTCGAAAAAATGTCTTATTCACATATTTGAAAATATTTTCTAAATTTCCTGTAATCCTTCCTTTACATACAGAAAGTGGGTAAAAGTTTACCTTTTTTGCTGACCAAATAGCTGTGTTCTTCAGAACACTCACCACTGTGTAGCCAGAGTTAAGTTTCTAAAACTTGACCATGCCACTCCCTTGCTTAAAATTCTTCCGTTTTTTTTCCTTTAGCCTGAAAGCTAAAGTCCTGTTTAGTATGGCAAGCAAAGACATCTGTAGTCTAGCTTCTTACCTTTACAGCCTCTTTTTACACATACATACATACATACACCCATATTCCAGCTACAGTGAACAGCTTGCAGATTGTGCTCTAAGAATTAGACCTTTGCACCAAATTAATATACGCTCTTCTCTCTGCCAGAATTGCTCTCCATTTGCTGTCTGCCATCCTTATCAGTATAACCCTTAACATGTCCTTTAGTCTCTTTCATGAGCCTTTCTGCCATGTCTCAACATCCTATTAAGTGCCTCCTTTACGCTCCTGTGAGGGTGCTTTTTACTAGTAACATCTGGTGCATTTTACCAGACTGTGTTAAAGTTGTGTATTCACTTGTCTTTCTCACTTCCTAGGCTGTAAGCTTTTTGAGAGGAGGACCTATGTATTCACTCTGATATCCCCAGAGCCTTTTGTACAGTGCCTGGCCCAGAGGAAGTTTTCAATAAATATCTGTTTTATAGAACACTGGATAAGTAACCGTGGCAGTAAATTTTTATGCGTGAAACATTAGTAATAAGGGAAATAGTAGCATTTAAGTTTTATTTTTAAAGTTACCCCTTATGTATTATTTATTTATAACATGCTATGTGCAAAACGTAGTGCTTTCTTAGAAAATGTCAAGGAAGTATAGCTCTTGTCATTAGTGAAGTTACTAAAAAATTAACTTACCATGCAAGATGACAAGATGAAGGCTAGCCTATGGTTAGTTACAAAGCAAGTGGCATAAAAAACTATAGTTTGAATAATCTAATAAGGCTTCATGTAGGAAGTGAAGCAGTAAACTGAGTACTTTGTCCCTTACTCCAGTACTCTTAGTCTACTATTCATTACTCTCATTTGGATGAGGAAACGGAGAGGTCAGGTAACTTGCTAAGTGCTTCAGGGCTATTAGTGCTTGGGTTAGACGAGTCTGGCCTTTTTACTCTAGAATGGTATGATCATGAGACAAGGAGAACAGCAGGTTAGTTGGAGTTGAGGATTCTTATCTGGAGCAAGAGGAAAAAAATGGAAAGAAACTGAGGCTAACTCATTGAAAGCATTGAGTTCCAAGTTGTAAAATTTGGAGTTTATCCTGATAGCAGTGGAGAGCCAATATAATTTTGGAAAGAGTGACGTGAAAATTAGGATTTTTGTGGGTTTTCCCCCACTATCAGAATGGCATCAGAAATGGCCCTCTGCCTTTTAGAAACCTTATTGATTGTTTTAACCTGAAACTATTTTTTAAAATATTTTTATTTATTTATTTATTCATTTGTTTGTCTGCACTGGGTCTTGGTTGCAGCATGCAGGATCTTTAGTTGCGGCATGCGAACTTTTAGTTGCAGCATGTGGGATCTAGTTCCCTGATCAGGGATCGAACCCAGGCCCCCAGCATTGGGAGCTCGGAGTCTTAGTCACTGGACCACCAGGGAAGTCCTTTAACCTGAAACTTAAAGTAACTGAAATAATTTAAAATGGGCTGAAGTTAGAAGATATTCAAGGATACCAGTATTAAGTAGAATTTATCTTTGGGACCAAAATGTCCACACATAATTCTTTAAGACTACAGTATGTTTGTTGACATTAGCATTTATTAACATCTCAGGTGAAAATAGTATACTGTTCCTTTTCAGCTGAATTGATTTAGCAGAGCCTTAGGGTTATACATATACACTGGTCTTTATTTGGATATGAAAATTAGTTGCACCTTTTTCCTGATACTTTATTTTTACATTTTTAAAAATACTTTTTACTTTAACTTTTTATTGTGGAAATTTTCATACATACACAAAAGTAGAGAGAATCTAACATTATGAGCCCCCATGTAGCCATAACTTGGCCTCGACAGTTATCAACATTTTGCTGTTTTTGTTATGCCAGATTTCTAGAGCTCGGCCTATTTTCTGCCTTTCCTGAGTCTAAACATAATGCAACTAATGACATGTAAAACTTGAAGAAATGGGATATATCATTTTATAACTATTGAGATGTTTCTAGATGCTGACTATAGGAAAATCATACCTCTGCTTGAATGGATCTGAAAGTTTTTCACATTTTTAATCTGTTAACTCCTAGTTCCACTGCTATCTGTGGAGCTTCGGTGTTTGAATCAAATTGGCCAACTTTAATGGGGTAGAAATGTAGTATGGTTGTTATAGTGATTGTGGCCTTTACCATCTAAGAAAATGTTTTGTTAAAATTAAAATCCAAAAATTTAAGTACATGGCACTTAGCAATCAAATTATTATGTATGACCCGTTGAAAATTGTGAAGGATTTTTTTTCCCCTAGAAACAATTACTTTGCTTTTGTAATAACAAAGATTTTCACAGCTTATTTTTCGAGGGTGTTTTTTTGTTTTGTTTTTTTGTAGAGTATTGTATTCCCATCATGAAAGTGTAGTAAAATTGATCAGTTTTTTCCCCTTTACAGCTTCTTGGTTTTATGTCCTATTAAGAAAAGTCTTCTCCACATACAAGATTAT
Organism: Balaenoptera physalus; assembly: GCF_965194825.1. Taxonomy (NCBI): domain Eukaryota; kingdom Metazoa; phylum Chordata; class Mammalia; order Artiodactyla; family Balaenopteridae; genus Balaenoptera; species Balaenoptera physalus. The sequence continues at coordinate 72,384,225 of NC_138894.1, read as the reverse complement.
AAAATTATACATCCATGAGTTTCTTCAGTTATTCTATTGTTTTATATATATATATTTTAAATGGGAGTTAACAAGAGTTACCAAACTCTTTTTTTTTTAAATTAATTAATTTATTTATTTATTTATGGCTGTGTTGGGTCTTCGTTTCTGTGCGAGGGCTTTCTCTAGTTGTGGCAAGTGGGGGCCACTCTTCATCGCGGTGCGCGGGCCTCTCATTATCGCGGCCTCTCTTGTTGAGGAGCACACGCTCCAGACGCGCAGGCTCAGTAATTGTGGCTCACGGGCTCAGTTGCTCCGCGGCATGTGGGATCTTCCTAGACCAGGGCTCGAACCCGTGTGCGCTGCATTGGCAGGCAGATTCTCAACCACTGCGCCACCAGGGAAGCCCCTATATTTTGATTTTAAAATAATGAAAAATTAGAGTGAGTAGTAAGGATCCAACTTTACCTTTTTCCAAATACTATTTATTGAATAACTCATACTTTCTCCCACTGATACTGGATACTACCTTAATCACAGGCTAATTTCCTATGTGTGCTTGAGCTCTCCTTTATGTTAAGGCTTTCTTACATGGTTTCCTGGACTTGAGTGGTAAATCCCACTGTAATCACCATTCAGTCTCTTCTCTCATTGGTAACCCCCCTGCCATGACCTTTCTCTGCTAGTACCATACTGTGTACTAGCAGGGACCATGGAAGCTAGCTAGGATGTCACATACTTTGAATGCCTGAGAGAGAAACTCAGAGGTTTTCCTGTAATAATAGTTGCCAAACCTTTCATATATAAAGCTTTAATTAGGTAAATTGTAATAATTTCTTTCCAGTAGAGCTATTTGGCAAACTGGTTTTCTGGTTCAAAATTGCCTAATCCATTAAAAAAAAAAAAAGAGTTTGGTCTAGAGCTAAAATGCCTGGGTTTGAATTCCTGCTCAGCCATTACTAGCATTGTGTGCTTAGACAATTTACTAAAAATTGTTTCCACCACATAGATGATTGTGAGGCTTAACTAGGTAAATACATGCAAAGTGTCTAGAATAATTGCTTGGGACATAATGAGCATTCAAGAAATGTTAGTTGTTATTACTATATCGCAGGAATGAAGAAGATTAGATACTTAAATGCTGATTTGTGTACTTTTTGTTTGCTTTAAAGGGGACAATTCATCTTTTTAGAAAACCACAAAGATCTTTTTTTGGCAAGTTATTGCAGGAATTTAGACTTGTAGCAGCTGATCGAAGGGTAAGTTATTTTTATTCCTTAACCCTAATTTTAATTATTGCACAAACATTATAACATTGAAGAAAGGTAATTTTTAAGGCAAATAGAAATCACTCCTGATCCATCACATTGTTTTCATTTTTTTTATGTTGGATAAGTAATTTTTAATGTAAAATTACAGTACTTTAGTATACAGTTGTTTTGCCTGGGAGGAAGCTAGGCTTTGGTTAGTTTTTATTCTAATTCTAAAGAATTTTGAAGAAAAAATGTTTGGTGATAGCCTTATGTTGTTAGTTTTTTTAGCAAATTAAGTGGATGTGGTCTGAAGCCACATTTTCTCATTTTTAATGTAAGGCAGAAAAAATAAGTTATGCTTTGAGACTATAAATAGACAATCGATACCCTTTTTGGTCACCAATGTAGACCTTCTAGTTATTATTCTGTTTTCATTGTTCTTATTATTGTCTTATACTGTAAGCTCCCTGAAGGCAGTGACTATGTCTCTTTTGCTCACTTTTTTTTTTTTTAAACATCTTTATTGGAGTATAATTGCTTTACAATGTTGTGTTAGTTTCTGCCATATAACAAAGTTAATCAGCTATACGTATACATATATCCCCTCCTTTTTTAATAAAAGTACAAAATAAGCATCCAACAAATATTTGATGAATTTTAAATAATCCTAGCTTCAATGTAACATAATAAGCAGTAGCAATGATATTGACCACGTATTATAATACTAAACTAAAGATTTCTTTTCTTTGTTTTTTACCACTATATCTCCTGTTTCTAAAACCTTGGGATATGGTCAGAACTCATTAATTCTGGTATTTGGAAATATTATCATCTCTGAACGTTAAACTCTAAGAGCCACGGGTAGGAAACTTATCTGCTTCTTTTGTATCTAGTCATTTAGGATGATCTCTTTTTTTTTTTTAATATTTATTTATTTATTTGGCTGCATCAGGTCTTAGTTGTGGCACACAGGATCTTTTATTGTGGCGTGTGGGCATAGTTGCCCCGTGGCATATGGGATCTTAGTTCTCCAACCAGGGATCGAACCCGAGTCCTCTGCATTGGAAGGTGGATTCTTAACCACTGGACCACCAGGGAAGTCCCTAGGATGATCTCTTGAGAACAGATAGTTATAACTTTATGATGTTGATGGAAAGCAACTATATTGCAGGAGGAAGCAGCAAGTTCTTTAACAGTACACTTCACTGAAGCATAGTATACCACAGAATAGGTAGTAGGAACAAAACCAATATAGGAACACCTGAATTGTACAGATAACCTCTATCATAATTTAAATCTTAAGAGGTACACCTGGCTCATCTCTTCATTGCTTTTCCTGTCTTAGTTCTTGGTGATTTCATATTTCATGTGGAAGATCCTTACCTCTCAGTTCCTCACCACAAATAATCTTGTCCTGTATCCCTCCCAACCATCCCCTCCTATGATCATACCATAAACCTTATCATTTATAATAACTATATCCTCCCATTGTCTCAATTTAAGCATTTTACTCATCAGTCACTACCTCTTGTCTTCCCAGTTCACTCCTATTACTAGGACCTCCAGTCCATTGACTCTGCTATATTTTCACTATTTTTCACCTCTCTTATCCTCATTTACTTACTTATCAATTTAGATTCTCTGGTCCATCATTTTCATTTTCTTGCATATGACTTCAACTCCTTTGTGCCCTTCTTCTGTCTATCATACTTCCTTGGCAAATCCTTAACCTCATTAAGTCCACTTTTTTCCTACTCTGTACCTGCATGCAAGCAACTGAATGGAGCCTTAAAAAAAACACAAAACCATGCTGACTGGTCTCCCTTTAAATTCATGATCAAGTATGCCATTACTATGACCCATACTATATGTTCCTAGTTTATTCAGTTTCCAGTTTCCTAAGTGACAGTTTCATACCATTTTCTTTCACTTCTGTCCTCAAACTCCCAAAAGCTTATTCATCCCCACTCTAACCTGTTCATCTTGCTTCCTGTTTCGCTGAGGGAAAAGAAGTTATCAGGAGAAAACTTCCGCATCCTGTCATTAGCATATCTACCAACACTCTGCCTTCCCTCCTATTTTGTGAATGAACTGTCTGATCTGCTATATAAGGCTAGTTCTTCCACTGTTGCCTACTCAAAGACAGCATTCCTATAATGGTTCCTTCTGTCTCTTGCACTGTTGTTCCTTCTTGAATCATTCTCCTTCTCCTTCTTGCATCATAATTACATGCCATATATTCCACTCTCAGCTACTGCTTCCTTTCTCTGCTTCCTTTTATACAAAAGTACTTAGAAGAATTGTCTTTACTCTCTTTGTTCACTTTTTCTCCCTGTTTCTATTAAACAAAACCAGTCTGATTCTAGTCGCCACTTATCCACAGAAACAGCTTTTAAAAGGTAACTAATAACTTCTATGTTGCCAAAAGCGATGGTCATCCTCATTTCCCATCTTATTTGACCTTCAATGGCATTTGATGAAAAACAGTCTCTTCCACCTTAAAGCAGTTTTATTCATATGGACTCTGAAATGCCACTGTTGATTTTCCTCCTACTTACTTGGCCATTATTTTTAGTCTCCTTTCTTACTTTCCTCTCATCTTTCTGACCTCTTAAGTTTTGGAGTGTCCCAGGGCTTATGGAGCTCTGGCCTCTCTTGTTTACATTCATTCCATTTAGGTGACACTTTCATTACCATATGCTGATGACCCTATATTTATATCTCAGTCCCTATCTTCTTCCCTACCTCCAATTCCTATATATAATGGACTTCTCAACATTTTCACCTGGATATCTAATAGGCATCTCAAATTTAATATGATCAAACCTGAACTTTGATTTTCTATCACTCCTTCACTACATGGCTCAGGCCAGAAACCTTGGAGTCACTTTTACCCATCTCTTTCCCTCACTCCTCACATCTGCTTTATAAGTAATTCTTGCCGGCTCTATCTTCAGTATAATACTCAGAATCTGACTCTTTTAACACCTTCCTATCACGTTCAAAGCCACCATCATTTCCCACATGGTTTATTGCAATCACATTCTAAGTGGTCTTCCTACTTTCATCCTTGCCCCTGTGCAGTATATTCTACATAGGGAAGCTGAATGAGCTTTTTAAAATGAAAGCTAAGTCACTTTTCATCTCATCTGGAATACATCCCAATTCTTTTCCTGGAGTACATGACACTACTTGATGTAGCCCCAGACTCCCTCTCAGCTCTCTTGTCTAGCTGTCCTCAGCCATTCTTCTATCTCAAAGAATTTGCACTGTGGTTCCCATTTTCTCTCCCAGATATCTGCATGCTTAGCACCTTGACCTCTTTCTGATTTCTGGTCACATGTCGCCTTACCAAAGGAGTCTTTTCTGACCACGCTGTCTAGAAGAGCAGCTCTTCCATGTCTTCCATTTACTGTGTTCTTACTGTATTTTTTCTTCTAGCACTTATCACCACCTGACCTTATATATTTGCTTATTGTCTGTCACCTCACCTGGATTATAAGGTCCATGTTTTGTTCACTGCTGTATCTCCAGTGCCTAGAATAGTGTCTGTTACAAAATAGATACTCAAATATTTGTTGATTAATAGCTTGATTCAGCATTAGAACTGCATGCATTAAATGCTTTATCCTCCTTTTCTGACTGCTGTTGAATCCCTGTCCTGACTAGACCCCATATCTAATCATTTCATTAATGTCCTCACTAGTATTAGAGTCCCTTGTCTTGTTAATCTATCATATCAGTTCTCAAGTCTCTAACATCCCTATCTCACTTGCTTTTCTGGTTTTGCTCATGGGTGTAGAGGAAGTTCCACAGTGGTGTCTACCATAAACTCATGTTGGTAATTATTGTTCTTCTTTTTGATGATTCAGTAGTATATTCACCATAACATCTATTCTGCAGATCCTCTTCTAGATTTAAGTTTCCAGTGCTACTTTATCATATCCCCTAATTTTAGAAAATGGCCTTGCTTCTTCCTTTCTAGACTGTTACCTCTGTGTTACATCACTGTCATTTCTTTCTGCCTTACAAGTTCTCTTTCTCTCCCGTTACCTTCCTACCCTTCTCACTTTTCTCACAGGTGGTGTTCTTCCTTTCTAGACCTACACCTTTCATCTGTATTGTAAAACCATCCTATCCCATACCATACTTGACCTTAGCAATTACATGTTTAATTTTAACACCTCCAAATAACTACCTTTTCACTAATTTATTTCACCTCTACTTTCAAACAAGCATAGGTCTCCCTTTGTAGGGAGAGGAGCAGAACAAAAATAAAAAACAGTTCACTTGATCTCTTCTTCCTTTATTTTTAGAATGCTCTTCCTCCTTCCTCTAAATCCTAGCTATTTCAAGGTGTATCTCAGATCCTCCGTTTTCTGTGAACTTCTAAACTGTGGTAATCTTTCCCTCTTTTGCAGTCCTATTTCATACAATTTATTTGGTAAATAACCAAGTACTGCTCTTTTTTGGTGAGTGAGTGGGCAGGGTAACTTTATTTTGATGTAACATCAAACTTACAGAAATGTTATGAGTATAAGGAACTCCCTTATACCCTTTATTCACATTCATCAATTGCTTTACATTTTGCCCCATTTGTTTTTATCATCGTCTCTACATGTTTATAGAGACAAAATTATATTCAAATGTCAGCATATTTTCTCAACTATTTGAGAGTTTGTGTGTCAGAATTCATTTTCTCTTGAATAATTCCCCTTCTAGAATTATTCTTTTAGGCTTATATATTATAATAGTAACTTGGTTGATGATAATTTTGGTAGTTTTAGAAAATGTGGCACTTCAACTTTTTGAAACAAGTTGTGCTTATTCCTTTGAATATTAGAGTATGAATCACAGCAACTTGAATGGACCCAGAGAAGTTTATCAGCATTTGTACAATAAGAATGATTTTCTTTTTCACAGTCCTGGAAGATACTGCTGTTTGGTGCAATAAACTTAACATGTACTGGCTTCCTGCTAATGTGGTGCAGTTCCACTAATAGTATAGGTATGTCACTATTCTTATTTTTAGGAGTTAATTATTTCACTTTTATTGTTCTCATTTTAAATAAAGGTATGTCTTCCTTTACATAGAATATATTATTCTGAACTATAACTGAAAAGATTTAAATGAGAGAATCTATTCCAAAAGTACCTTGTAAACTATAAAATTGGTTCAGTTGTTAGGCATTATCATTTAAAATGAGCTTTTTAAAAAAAAAATTTAAATCTATTTGAAAAACTAAGATTTCTTTTTATTTTTTAATTGAGGTATTGATTTACATTATTATATTAGTTTCAGGTGTACAGCATAGTGATTCAGTATTTTTATAGATTATACTCCACTAAAAATTATTGCAAAATAATGGCTATAATTCCCTGTGCTGTACAATTGATCCTTGTTGCTTATCTATTTTATACATAGTAGTGTGTATATCTTAATCTCTTACCCTTATCTTGCCCCTTTCCCACTGGTAACCACTAGTTTGTTTTCTATACCTGTGAGTCTGTTTTATAAATAGTGCTGCTGTGAACATTGGGGTGCATGTATCTTTTTTGTGAGATTTCCTTTTAATGTGATAGATTAGTTCTTCAGTTTATATAGTGTATAAATAAAATTTTATGATTTATTGAGTTTTTCCCTTGAAAAGGGAAATCTAATATTTTTCTTGTGTCGTGACTCTTATGTTTTTATTTACCATTATTTTCATCCTGCTATTTTAAAAATACATTTAAAATAGTACTCCGATGACAGAAGAAGGCAAAAAATTGATCACAGGGCTTTTGAGCATATACTGCTTCATTTTTCCTGATGGAGAAATCAGGTTCTAAAGTAAGCTTTTGTATTAACCAACTTTGGCTACATATATTCGTCAAATTTACTAGATAATTGCCAACATATGAGATTAATCAGTGACTCATGTTTTTTGGTGATGGATGTCCCTGTTATGAACAATTTTGGTGATTTGTTGTATTTCCTAACAATGGATTCAGTAACATTTTAATCAGTCTTTTTGTTGTGTTGCAGCTTTAACTGCCTATACTTACCTGACCATTTTTGATCTTTTTAGGTAAGTTTTAAAAATGCTCCTTAATGTTTTTACTTCCTTCCTTCCTTACCTACTTACTTACTTACTTACTTATTTATTTACGGCTGTGTTGGGTCTTCATTGCTATGCGCGGGCTTTCTCTAGTTGTGTCAAGTGGGAGCTACTCTTCATTGCGGTGCGCGGGCTTCTCACTGCGGTGGCTTCTCTTGTTGCAGAGCACCGGCTCTGGGCGTGAGGGCTTCATTAGTTGTGGCATGCGGGCTTAGTTGCTCCATGGCATGTGGGATCCTCCCGGACCAGGGATCGAACCTGTGTCCCCTGCATTGGCAGGCAGATTCTTAACCATTGAGCCACCAGGAAAGTCCCCTCCTTAATGTTGTTGTTGTTGTTTTTTTTAATAAATTTATTTATTTATTTTTAGCTGCATTGGGTCTTCGTTGCTGTGCAAGGTCTTCCTCTAGTTGCGGCGAGCGGGGGCTACTCTTTGTTGTAGTGCGTAGGCTCTCATTGCAGTGGCTTTTCTTGTTGCAGAGCACAGGCTCTAGGCGCGCGGGCTTCAGTAGTTGTGGAATGCAGGCTCAGTAGTTGTGGCTCGCAGGCTCTAGCGGGCTTTAGAGCTCAGGCTCAGTAGTTGTGGCACATGGGCATAGTTGCTCCGTGGCATGTGGGATCTTCCTGGACCAGGGCTCGAACCCGTGTCCCCTGCATTGGCAGGTGGATTGTTAATCACTGCGCCACCAGGGAAGCCCCTTCTTAATGTTTTGAAGCTAGTAAGGAATTTGTTATCAACTATACTTCATTTGAAAAACAGAAAGGAGACCTCCAGAAGGCTTCCCCAGTGTTTTACTCCTGACCTTGATTGGTGGTTAAATGGGTGTTTTTCTTCTATTTGTTAAAATGTACATATGTGCTTTATGCACATTTCTGTGTAAATGTCCTATTTTGAATAAAACGATAAAATTAAACTAAGAAAAAGTTTGTTGCACTGAATTTATGAAGTTTTCTTTACTTAAAGGAAAGTTATCTGTGAAATAAGTAAAATTATCAACGTGGACCATATGTACAAATAATAATTAGAAGTTATGCTGGAAGAAAATACCCCATTTATATAGCAACAGAAAAGATATAATACCCAGACTTTAGGTCAGGTGCCTACCTGTAGATGAGTCAGCTGTGACCAGGGAGCAGGAACATGTAAGAACATACTAGTTCCCACTGTAACCATGTGGATGGGAAAAGAAATGAGGGATATTAATAACTGCAAAGTATATATGTAATTGTGAGCTAGAGAGATGACCTATTGGCTCCTGCTTTGGGGACCTTTCATATTTCCAAATAAAGGTTGCAGAATGCTTAGACCATATGTCTCCAAGATCCGTGCCATAAAAGTATGTTATAAGGATGTCTTTTTCATCAGTCACATAACTAAATCTTCTTGATTGGTCTAAAACAGATAGTTGTTACCTGAATTTCACACTGTAGTAAGTTGTTTTAGAGTGAATCTCCACTATACTTAGAAAGTAACCATAACTTTATCCCATCCAGAATGTTGTCAGGGTGTTATTAATATTTAGTTTAACTTTTAACAGAGATTAAATAGAGTTTATCAAAGTTAAAATGTATTGCATATGCCTAGAATCAAGTAAATTACACTTACTATTACTGTGTCATTTTTTGCAGGCTCAGTTGTGGAAACCATTTAGGGCGGATAACTTTCTGAGTAGAGAAATTATGGGTTTAGGTTCTATTTAAGTGTCTTAATGGTATATCATAACTTCTTTCAGTTTCTCCCCATGTTAAAACTCACATTAAGGTGCTTATTGTGATTAGATTATAAATTATTAGAATAACTTGTTATTAGTTTAGTCTGCAAACACTATTAACTTTTAGCAACTTAGGTATTCTGAAAGCTAAATTTCTTTCTGTAAGTCCTCCAGTTCTAGTTCTAATGCTAAATTTATTTTCCTTTTTACTTAGTTTAATGACATGTTTAATAAGTTACTGGATAATGATGAGGAAACCTAGCCCTGCCTATTCATTTGGGTAAGTTCAAATTTTATTTTCTGCTAACTTATTGCTATTAAAGTAGTAGTTATACCAGGCAGTAAAGAGCTAGCTACAGTACTTGTAGAAAATAAATGCTGCCTGTTTAGTGGAATAGTGATCAGATAGTGAAAGTAGATAAAAAAGCATCTTCCAAGAGGATTCTAGATAAGGAACATGAATGTTTAAATTTAAATCATATTAAAGTAAAATGTTCACATTAATTTTTTTTCTATTTTATAAAACAAATCTTACATAAAATGTTCATTTTAAGTTCTTTAATATTTTGGTAATCTCTTATTTCAGTTAGAGAAAGTACAAAGGACTTTCATGTATGTATCTTCTAGATGTTAAAGTAAGTGGGATATAGTTTAACATTAATGCAGCAGTAGAGATGTATTTTTATCTTAAGACTGGATTTGTGACAGCAATGAACTGAAAAAGATTTTGAGATTTCTGTTTCTATAGTTTAGAAATTACTGAAAGTTAGAAAATAATCTTTTATATCAGAGGATTTTTAAAAATATGTTAGAAAAAAATGAGTTCTTTTCAGATTCAAGGAAACAACTTGAAAGAAGAATTTAACTTTGGTGAAGAAACTCTTGGACCAAACTTACCTTTCTTCTCCACCATACCATTTATTGGGATTATATTCTTTTGAACAAAATCAGGTTTTATTTACTTAAATAATGGGACAAAGTAAACATGAAATTTTAGTGTAAAATGAAGATATTTATAAGTGTCACTGAAATTTGATAGAGTTGGATTGATACGATAATCATTTGTAAAGTATAGATATCCATATATGGAAATCTGTGACTCTGAGTCAAGGCTTTTGGTTGTAAGCGACAGAAATCCAACTCAAACTAGTTTGGGGGAAAAATGTTAATTTACATAACCAAAGTGTGGGAAGACTGAGGTAAACTGGTATAGGGACTGGAACACTCAGGACATTGTCCTTCTCTTACCTCAAAAGGCCTGCTTTTCTCTGCATGTCAGGTTCAGTTTCTCAGACCACTTTTCTCCACTATCCTGGAATGATAACTTCTAGCAAGACTTTGAACCTTCTCACCTTCATCCTTGAGACGAAAGGATTCCCCAGCTCTAGTTCAGAAAATAGTGAGAAAGAACTATTGGTTGGTCCACCTTGGTATAGATGTTAGTCTTTAGATCAGCTATTGTGGCCAAGAGACAAGGTCACATAAGGGCAAGACAGCTCCCATTTTGGCCTAGTTACTTAGAGTGAATAGGAAAAGAGGGAGCAATCAAATATAATTGCAATCCGTCACATAGCTTGAAGTATCATCTATATTTAATAATTCCAAAATTCAGTTCTCCAGCACTGAGATTTATCTCATGTCATGTTACCTTCGTGCCAGGTTCACATGGATGTCTAATTCATGTCTTAAATTCAAGCTAGGATTCTTGTTTTCTTCCCCCAAAATCTGTTCCTCTGCAGTTTTTCACATCTTAGCAAATACACCACCACTCAGTTACTCAAGCAAAATCCTTGATTATTCTCTCATCACCCACATTTATCCATGAGCAGGTTATGTCAGGATAACTTAGGAACACATCCAGAATCTGTCCTCGCCCCCGTTTCTATCTCCACTACTACCATCCTAACTGGTCCCCATGCTTCTGCTTTTAGCCCCCTTCAGTCCATTCTCCATATAGCAACCAGTGTTTTTTCGGTTTTTTTCTTCAGTGTTTTTTTTTTTTTTTTAAGCCTAAATCATGCTATCATTCTACTTCTTAAAACCATCCAGTTGTTTCCTGTCATACTTAGAATAAAATCCTGACTCCTTTCCTCGTTTACAAAGGCCTTGTATGATTTAGACCCAGCCTACTTCTTTTCAAGTTACCACTCTCATGCCCTCTATACCACACTGTCTTTCTTTCTGTGATTTGAACACAACTTATTCCTGCTTTAGGGTCTTTGTACAAACTATTCTGTGTCCTGGAAATGCTCTTCACTTGATTCTTACGAGATAAGCCCAATTTTGTTATTCCAATCTTAATGTCACTAAATGCTAATGTCATTAAGTGACTGGGCCCAATCTAAAATGGATTCTAAAATAGATCACCTAGTTAGCTTCTTGTCACATCAGACTGCTATAATTCTCTGTATAGAACTTATCAGAACTTATAAATTAATTTTTTTTAATTTATTTATTTAATTTATTTATTTGATTTATTTATTTTTGGCCGTGTTGTGTCTTCGTTGCTGCGCGCGGGTTTTCTCTAGTTGCGGTGAGTGGGAGCTACTCTTCATTGCGGTGTGTGGGCTTCTCATTGCGGTGGCTTCTCTTGTTGTGGAGCATGGGCTCTAGGCACACGGGCTTCAGTAGTTGTGGCTTGCGGACTCTAGAGCACAAGCTCAGTAGTTGTGGCGCACGGGCTTAGTTGCTCCGCGGCATGTGGGATCTTCCTGGACCAGGGCTCAAACCCGTGTCCCCTGCATTGGCAGGCGGATTCTTAACCACTGCGCCACCAGGGAAGCCCAATTAATTGTTTTTTTTGGTCTTCCCCTTTAAAATATAAATTTCTTGGTAGCAGGGACTGTAGCTTGTTCTGCTTATATCCTTGTGCAGTTTGGTGAATTTTAGCAAATAAATATACTTGTATAACTACTATCTAGATCATGATATAAAACATTACAAGTTCCCCCAAAACCTCCTTTAATGACTTAATATTGAGTCAGAGTCAAACCCTGAGAAAAGTAACCAGTATTCTGATTGGTGTCATTGCAGATTCTTGTTGCCTGTTTTTGAAGTCATATAAATGGGATACAATATATATCATCATATAGCAGTAGTTCATTCTTGTTCATTGCTCTAATATTCCATTATGTGAATATATCAAAATTTGTTTATATGTTCAACTATTGAAAGGAATTTAGATAATTTTTAGCTTTTAGCTATTATAAATAAAACTACTTATGAACATTCTTGTACATTTCTTTTGGTATACATGTGTGCTCATTTATGTTGGGCATATGTCTTTGAAATTACTCAGTCATAGGATTTGCATATATTCATCATTAGAAGATAGGATAATACCAAACAGTTTTCCAGAGTAGTTTTACCAGTTTAACATTTCCACTGACGGTATATGAGTTCTAGTTGCTTCATGTCCTTACCAACTGTTGGTATTGCCCTTTTTTTTTTAAAGCCATTCTAGGATGTGCAGTGGCATCTCATTGAGGCTTAAGTTATTTTCCTGATGAGTATTTGAGCACTTTTTCTTATGTTTATTAACCATTCAGATTACCCCTTTTGTGAAATGCTTGCTGAAGTATTTTATCCATTTTTAGATTGGGTTGCCTGTTTTTTCTTATTGATCTATATAGGAGTCCTTTATACATAAATATATTCTCTCACTCCCATTTCTCTTTCATTCTCTTAAAGGTATCGTCTGATGAGTGAAAAGTTTTTAATTTCAATGATAAATTCAATTTATCAGTCTTTTCCTTTATGGTTAATACTTTTTATGTACTTGTCAAGAAATCTTGGCCAGAATAAAGATATTCTACCCTGTTATTAGTTAGAAGTTTTACAGTTTGACCTTTCACATTTAGGCTTACAATCAAACTAGAATTGATTTTTGGTTTTTTTTAGGATTTTTTTTATTCATTTATTTTATTTATTTTTGGCTGCGTTGGGTCTTCGTTGCTGCGCGCGGGCTTTCTCTAGTTGCAGCAAGCAGGGGCTACTCTTCGTTGTGGTGCACAGGCTTCTCATTGCGGTGGCTTTTCTTGTTGCGGGGCACAGGCTTCAGGCACTCAGGCTTCAGTAGTTGTGGTGCAAGGGCTCAGTAGTTGTGGTGTTCGGGCTTGGTTGTCCCGCGGTATGCGGGATCTTCCCAGACCAGGGCTCAAACCTGTGTCTCCTTCATTGGCAGGCAGATTCTTAACCACTGCGCCACCAGGGAAGCCCTGGAATTGATTTTTGTGTGTGGGTTGAGGTAAAGGTCAAGGCACATTTGTTTCTACATAGCTATTCAATTAGGTAAAACATTTATTGAAAAAAATTTATTCTTTATTGCTTTTATGTACTACTTTTTCATTAATCAAGTGACTGTGTATGTGTTTGTCTGTTTCTGATTCTCTTTTCTCTTCTATTTGGTATATTTGTCTATCCTTGAATTAGTTCCATACTGTGTCAATTACTGTAGTTTTGAAATCTTGGTTATCTGGTAGTGTAAATCTTCCAGCTTTGTTCTTTTTCAGATTGTCTTTGCTTTCCTTCACCATTTGCATTTCTATATGCACTTTAGTATCAACTTATCAATTACCACAAATAATGTTGCTGCATTTACATACCTTTTTTTCGTACTCTCCTATAACCCACTTTTTTTCATTTCCATCCTTCCATGTCAGTAAATACATTTCTCTTATATTTGTAATAATGTGTAATGGTCTGTTGTTGATTCCAACATTTTTCTATTACAAACAGCAATGTGATGAACGTCCTTTAATATTTTATTATCTCCTGAATATTCTGAATTCTGTACCACCTGGAATTAAATCAACTCATTTGAGGGAAAAAACCAACTAATGTGATGAACATCGTTAATTATTTTATTATCATTTCTGAAGATAATTATTTCCTTGAGAAATTTTAAGCATATATACTTACAGGTGTTGAATGCCATTAAACTATGTGCAGTGGGAGAAACTAAGATAAATAAGACAACAGCCCGTGGCCTCCAACTGATAGCTTAGGGATTATAAGACATATTCAATTAACTGCAATTGTGTGTAGATAGGAGAGGCAGTGTAGTAGTGGTTAAAATCGTGAACTCTAGAGCCAGAGTGTCTGAGTTTGAAAACCTGACTCCTTCACTTGCAAGCCGTATGACTCTAAACAGTTACTTTTCCTCTTTGGGCTTCAGGTTCCTTATCTCTTTTTAAAAAAAAAGAAGTGGATAAACTAACCCTCATAAGGATTTAGATGAGGTAATATGTTAAACACTTCGACCAGTGTCTGACACAAGATGGGTCAATTAAGTGCTAGCTGTTATTATAATAATGGTTATTTCTAGAAAATAAAAGCCCTAAGGAGTATATGTTGTACAAATAGGCACTCTTTTTAAAATCTGTGATGTTCATTGTTTATTGTCATTCTAGAAACTGTAGTCTTTTTTAACAGCGTTTGGATTATAGTAGGCACATGTACAGTGAGTGAATGAATGTGTTCTAGAGATACTAGTTTGTGAATTGAAAGAATTAGGCTGATTTAATTAATTTTCCAATTTCAGATTTGAAAGATTAGAAGTCCTAGCTGTATTTGCGTCCACAGTCTTGGCACAATTGGGAGCTCTCTTTATATTAAAAGAAAGGTACATTTGTATACAATGTTACTGTCATTGCAAATTCTACCTATGCCACCTTTGGGAATATGAAAGAATCCAGTGAGACACGTCTGGCTGGAAGGGTATACAAATAAAATGAGCAGTGCTGGAGTTTTGATAGTACAATTTCTTCATGTTTCAGACTTTTCTCCCTTCTTTTCACCCTTCTTTTATTACCTTCTTTGATGCTACTAAATTTAGTCATAGGTGTGAATGAAAGGAAAGGATTCACACAAACATGTTTTAATGCTTAGTACAAACCCATTGAAACAGGTTTGGTAGAGAAAGATTGAATTACACCTTGAGGATAATTTGTGGGTCTGCTTGTCTCATCACTACTAATAATCAACAGTTGGTTATCATATTAAAAAGTTTTGTGAATTTATTAGATTAATTATATATTAATAAAGTTTTATAATTTGTAGGACTTATTTAATACATTATTTCCTTCTTTTAGTGCAGAACGCTTTTTGGAGCAGCCTGAGATACACACGTGAGATTCTGCTTTTGACATAACATATAATTTACTGTTGAGTTTGATTCCCAGTTATTAATTGGTATGTTATTAAATAGTGGTTACTTTGGCCAATATCAGAGTTCAGAGTGTGGTAATATATATTTCATTGATATTTCACAAGCAAAATCCCCAAATCCCAAGACTCTCTCTTTTCACCCTTAACTGTTCCCAAGCCCTTAAATTTTTATACTGAACAGGAAGGCCTTTCTACCCTGATTTTGGGTTCCTCAGTATTCCTAGGCCCAGGTCAGTATCCTAAGCCAGCCCCATCTGGTCTTCTGTAATTTAAGATTGGATCCTCCAAGTCTTTTAGTAGCAGCTATAGAAAAGATGGAATTGCTATTATTTACAACATAGTGGCCAACTATGTGGACTTTACCTATTCTGATCAGTTTAATTCAGGACAGTCTGACCCGGCCAGTGGACTGTAAACCAAATACCATTAGCATTTCTAAAAATTTATAACAGCAGTTACCTGTAAGAAGATACTGTTAATGCTAAGAGTCTTTTTTTTTTTGTCCTGTGTAAGATGGAGCAACAGTAGACAGGACATTGGTCATGGGGTAGAACCAAGTTCAGATTCTGGCTCTGCAAATACTAGACCATTGAAGCAGACCACTGCCTTCCCATCTCTTAGTCTCTCTACATGCTGAAATTACGTATTGACATTACCAAGAAAAAAATAATGATGAATGTTGTTTTTTTCAGGGGAAGATTATTAGTTGGTACTTTTGTGGCTCTTTCTTTCAACCTGTTCACAATGCTTTCTATTCGGAATAAACCTTTTGCTTATGTCTCTGAAGGTATGTTTTTATTTACCGTTAATAAAAAACCAATTAATCTCTCATAAAAACAGGTCTTTTGCTTGTTTAATTAATTCATAGATCAATGAGAAAGTATATCCTGAAGAGAAGAGAGGACTACCCCAAAGGTTCTAAAGTCTTTCTCTGAGCAAACAATTATGAAACGGAATCTAATTTTTACAAGCTTTAAAATAACATATTACTTAAAAACAGGCAAAACTGACTTACCTATTAAATTACATGCAATAAAAAATTACATTTACCAAATAACATGAATGAGATTTTACATGTATAACCTACCTAAGAAAAGTTTATTGCAAGCATTTTAGAAGCATCAGTGTACACAGACTAGTTGCTATGCTCATTGCAAATAATTGTATTTTGTTAATTAAGTAAGTTCCCAGGAACTTCTCTTGGGCAATGGTGGATAGGCATATATTTGAAAGTAGCAAAACTTTATTCCTTTTGATATATTCTTTTATTTTCAAGTCTTTAAAAATTTAGATAGACTTTTCACTCCAGTGGTCTAAATTATTGGCATTTTTCAATAATTTCAGTGTTTTGGAATCCCACTAACCTACAAAGGGTTAACCACTGATGGATGGAGAAGTGAGGTAAAAACAAAAGTGGGCTGTGTACACAGACCCACACACCTGTACTTTGAAGCAAAAATAGGTGAGGGTCTTTTTAGGTCTCACTGACTTGAATACCAAGATAACCAAGGGAAGAAAGCTTTCTGAAATACCCATTCAGGTTTAAGCAACTTCCTGCGTGTTGCAAAGTATGAGTTGTATTTGTATGAGTTAGAGTTTAAGAATTACTGCATGAACTAAAAAATTAAATAATGATATTTGTGATGACCAGAATTTTTTAGAAAAAACTTTATTAGAATAATATAATGCTCATTCTAGAAATTCTAAGAAGGTACAGAGGTTTAGAAACTGTATCTCTCCGTGAAGATCAGAAAGATACAAGAAGGAAACAGTATTGATAATCTCATGACCCAGAGATAACATCTGTTAACATTTCTGTTTTGTTCCTTTAATTTTTTTTCTATGCACATGTATATATTTTTTTTACATATTTAGAATTGTATCAATTAACAATTTTATGTTTAGCTTTTTTCAGTTAACATTATGTCTTGAGTATTGCCTGTCATTAAATACTCTTTGAAAAAATGATTTTTGAAGGCTTGCATAATATTTTGTCATGAATATTTTTAAACAGTCTATTGTTATATAGAATAATATATAACCTTTTACAGATAATGCTATAACCACCACCCTTTTTTGTATCAGATTTCTTGTATGCATTTCCGCTTCTTCTTCCCAAAGAAGAAATTATAAATGGGTTAAAAATACACTATTTTTTTAAGTCTTTGATATATATTGCCAAATTTATTTCTAGAAAGATCATCTAGTTTGTATTTTTATTAGCTGGAAATGAAAATTCACAGAAACATCAAAATTTATTATACAACATTAGTTGAAATTTAAGTGGAAAATAATATTGAGCACTTTCTATCTGCCAGGCACTGTGATAAACGCTTTACATAGAACCCATTTAATTCTTCCTATAACCATAGGTAAATCATTTTATTGATATTATCCCCATTTTACACTGAGACCCTGAGAGATTGTCACTTGTCTCAGGCTACACATCTAGTTAAGGGCAGAGCTGGGGTTGAAGCCAGGTATTCTGGCATCAGAGTCTGCTCTTAAACTGCTGTACCAGGCTACTTTTTATATGGCTTGCCGATCTTTTTTACATCGTGGTACACATAAAAAAATGAGAATTTCTGTAGCACCCTGGGATAAATGTAAGAGGATGCTTGAGCCTGGAGGCTGCTTGTCCAGGGACAGTAGCTGACAGGCATCTGCATGTAGCCGGATTCCCACCTGGCCTTTCTGAGAGCTGAGCGAGTCAGTAATCGGTGTACCTGCAACCCATTCTCAGCACACTGGTTAGGAAGCTTTGCTTTACACTATAATAAGCCTTTAAAACTTCAAATTAATAGTAACAATGAAATACGTTAAGTTCACTTATTCCTTCAGGTCAGCTGTATATTGCAGTTGAAACTGCTTTTCATTTAGTATCCTAAAGGCATAAAAGAGAAAAAAGTTCTAGATTTGAGGAATAACATGATCTTTTGTAATGTTACACAGTCATGACCGAACTTATTTTTTAAATTTAAGAATCAAGTATTTCTGATAATGGTTTATTCTATATACATAATTTAAGTATTTTCTTTTTAAAGCTGCTAGTACAAGTTGGCTTCAAGAGCATGTTGCAGATCTTAGTCGAAGGTAAGATGTTATAGGATTTCATGATATACATAACGTTAAAGGAATGCCCAAGAAATGCATCTGTCTCAGCATTATTATTGCTGAGGTTACTACATGAATCTCACAGATCAGCTTTTTTTTTTTTTTTTTTTTGGCTGTGTTGGGTCTTCGTTTCTGTGCAAGGGCTTTCTCTAGTTGCGGCAAGTGGGGGCCACTCTTCATCGCGGTGCGCGGGCCTCTCACTATTGCGGCCTCTCTTGTTGCGGAGTACAGGCTCCAGACGCGCAGGCTCAGTAGTTGTGGCTCACGGGCCTAGTTGCTCCGCGGCATGTGGGATCTTCCCAGACCAGGGCTCAAACCCGTGTCCCCTGCATTGGCAGGCAGATTCTCAACCACTGCGCCACCAGGGAAGCCCCCAGATCAGATTCTTATTCTCCCTTTACTTTTTCTTACTTTTTAATTGATGATACAAAAGAGACCTTTACGAGTGAGAGTTTTGTTCCCAAATTCTCTTTGCTTTCTTTAAAAGATGTATGATACTAAAATACAAGTCATCTTTTATACGACTTTCATCAGTATTACATAAGTTCTACTAATGAATACTCTTTTTATTTGTTTTTTCATAGCTTGTGTGGAATTATTCCAGGACTTAGCAGTATCTTCCTTCCCCGAATGAATCCATTTGTTTTGATTGATCTTGCTGGAGCATTTGCTCTTTGTATTACTTATATGCTAATTGAAATTAAGTAAGTATTTTTTATTGCTATCAAGTGTGTTTCGATTCCTGGGGCATCAGTAGGATGGCTAGGGATTAAGCTCATAGCATGTTTGCTTGTGACCTGTGCAACTTTGGTCAAGTCTTGTCCTCAAGTGTCTTCATCTGAAAAATTATGGGGGTTGGATTCAATAAGAAGTTTTCACCACAGTCTATAATGCAGGCTGGAAAACTGTTTAAATTCCTTACTGCTGACCTGATGAGTGAAACTGAGAAGAGGAGGATAAAAGAGAGAGAAATCACAGCGACTGTTGCTGAGCAAGGGAAGAGAGGAAATAGATGTGAATCAACTTTAAAAAAAGCAAGTCTATTAGGAAAGAGACTTTAGCAGCCTTAAGCTTAATTTTATGACGTGATTCGTTGACTCCCTGCCGTTTTGCATACTCTCCTAGCATATCACATACAATTATGTTTTTATTTACTACCTCTATGTGATTCCTACATTTTTATTTCTAGCCCAGATCTCTACTGAATTCCAAAAAGCATACCTTCTTTTCATGTCCACCTCAACTGAACCTATTTCCCCCATCCCCAAAACTGCGTTTTCTTGTACTTTGTGTCTCAGTGAATGCTACTACTGTCTATTCCTTTGCATTCTGCTTTTAAATTGTGTTAAAACATACATAAAATAAAATTTACCATTTTAACCATTTCCAAGCATACAGTTCAGTACTTTCACAGGCATTTAGTACATTCACTTTGTTGTGCAGTCATCATCACGATCCACCTCCAGAACTTTTTCATCTTCCCTAACTGAAACTGTACCCATTAAATAATTACTACCCATTCTACCTCCCCGCAGCCCCTGGCAACCACTATCCTACTTTCTGTCTCTATGCATCTGACTACTCTAAGTACTTCATATAAATGAAATTATACATATTTGTCCTTTTGTGTCTGGCTTATTTCACTTAGCATAATGCCCTCAAGGTCCATCCATGTCACAAATGGCAGGATTTCATTCTTATGGCTGACTAATATTCCATTGTGTATATATTTATGTATGTATATGCCACATTTTCTTTATCCATTTATCTGTCAACAGAAACGTAAGTTGTTTCCATGTCTTGGCTGTTGTAAACAATAGTCTTGTCACCTACTCTTGTTTAATCTTTCTTTTTAATATTATCTTTCCCTTCTTCCCATTCTTTTTCCTAAATTGAGGCCTTTATGTTTATTTCCTTGGCCTAATTAGAATAGTCTTCTCATCTTATAATTTTTATTCTCACACATCTTTAGTTATCTGCTATTTTGCTACTGATCATTAAAAGTTGCAAATCGGAACATAGTTTCCTGTTTCAAAATTCTCTTTTGGATACTTAGAAAAATTAAAAGTTGTTAACACAGTGAAGCTTCTACTAACCTTACTAGCCATCCGTCTATCTATATATACTTAACTGTTGATAGTTTCATTGCTGCATCAGGGTTTTTATGCCCTTGCATATGCTGCTTTCACTGTCTACAGTATCTTGGTCCCATCATCTTGCTCATCTTGAAGGCTCCGCTCAAATGTCACCTCATTTTTTTTTTTTTCTTTTTTTGCCGCACCTCGCAGCATGCGGAACTTCCCCGACCAGGGATCGATCCTGCGACCCCCCACAGTGGAAGCACGGAGTCTTAACCACTGGACCTCCAGGGAAACCCCTGTCACCTCTTTTTATATTTAGCCTTTCTGCATTATCCCTACCCCAGGAGGCTTGCCACTCACTCCTTTGTGCATCCATGATACCCTGTAGGACTTCTCCTTTGTACCCAAAGTCCTTTATTATATTTTTCACATGTATGTTTCCTGCCATTTCAAAGGCAGGATCTATGTCTTTACTCATTTTCTATTCCCAACATATGGGAAAAAGTGAAAAAGAGTACATGATCAGCTTTGTAACCATTGGCATTTTGGTCTGTCTTGTTAATAGAACAGTGAACTACTGATGAGATGTTGCACTTCAGTCACAATGTTGCTGTAACAAATTCCTGGAGAATCTCACCCTGTGAAGTTCCTGGGGAATTTGAAAAATTTTAATAGTAATTATTGGAGTTATTGTTTACAGCAAAATTGATAGAATCACTGATGAATTCTATTGGTCTTCCTGTATCAGAAATTACTAGTTAAAGGTTTCTATTTATAAAATAAATAAAATATAAAATAAATATATATGAAATATTTATAGTTGACAAGTAGATTGAAAATAATAAATATATATGAAATATTTATAGTTGACAAGTAGATTGAAAATACATTGTGGGGAAATGCTCACATTATTTTTCTTCATCATCTCTCGTCACACTAATTAACATAATTATTAGTTATTTCCCCCTAAACTTCGGCAAGAAAGGATCCTGAAAACCTTTTATTTTCCTTTGAGATGCTCTCATTGTCAGTAGTGGCCAGCTGTGGTAAAACAGTCCTGTTGCTTTAGATAATTAAAGTTTGTAGATTAAATTGTAAGAAGCCCAGGGAAGCATACATTTAAGATTTAGAATTGTTTTTTCTTTTCAGTAATTATTTTGCTGTAGATACTGCATCAGCCATAGCCATTGCTCTGATGACATTTGGCACTATGTATCCCATGAGTGTGTACAGTGGGAAAGTATTACTCCAGGTAAGGGTCTTCTTTCAATATGCATGCTTAAAATCAGCTATGTTCTTTTACCAGATTATAAAACGATATGGGTTCTTCTACCAGATGACGAAATTTTTAGCTACTGGAGGGCACTGTTGGAAATGAAGCCAAACAATAATCTCTGAAATTTGAATAGTAAGAACCAGATGGTACTTCCCTGGTGGCGCAGTGGTTAAGAATCCGCCTGCCGGTGCAGGGGACACGGGTTCGAGCCCTGGTCCGGGAAGATCCCACATGCCGTGGAGCAGCTAAGCCTGTGCGCCACAACTGTTGAGCCTGCGCTCTAGAGCCTGCGCTCTGCAACAAGGGAAGCCACCACAATGAGAAGCCCTCGCACCAAAATGAAGAGTAGCCCCCGCTTGCTGCAACTAGAGAAAACCTACACGCAGCAACGAAGACCCAGCTCAGCCAAAAATTAAAAAATAAATAAATAAATTTATAAAAAAAAAGAACCAGATGAAGTTCTATTGATGCACAAAATAGGCACAGATCTTCATGTAGTTGTAAGACAAAAGCATAAATGAAAAAATTTTGCCTCTAATAATGTTTCAGGTGAAAACAATATTACTTAAAATCTTTTTTAGATACTCATTTTCCCCTAATAAATGTGCTTTGGCTATTGTATAATCCGGTTATGATTGTTTTCTTATTTTCTATTCTTGAATTAGTGAGACTTTTAAATTTAAAATTTAAAATGAGGAATCACTACTTATTGAAACAATAGGAACACCTATAGACAAGCACCTGAATAGAAAGGTAGTTTCCCAGGGCTAGATGAATGTGTAAGCACTGCTTTTCCTTCTGTCTTTTCCTCATGCCTTTTCTAAAACCTGTGGGTTGTATCTCCCTCTCCAGAAGTAGTAATAACAGTAACATATTAGTTTTATAGGGCTATGCCTTATACAAAATTTTACTTTCTTAAAGATTTTTTTGTTGATTATTTGGTTCTTTAAGGCTTATTTGGTTTTAGAGATAGCAACTCTTTTGCAAGATAAGAAATAAGCGTGGGCTGATTCCTGATGCTGCTTTATTAGTGGGTCAATTAAAGCCTTTCTTCCCTAAATCATGATAGGGCACATGTGAAACAAAGCAAAGGCTGGTGTAAAACCCAATTTTTTTTGTGTCAGGGCTACTGTTGCAAAAGTTTTTTCTCTCTCTAGATTCATATTTTATTTTATTTTTTTCCCCAGACAACACCACCCCATGTTATTGGTCAGTTGGACAAACTTATCAGAGAGGTAAGATGGAATAATAAGTAAAATCATTTTAATTTATAATTAGAGAATGCAAAGAGTGGGTACAAATAATTTCAACTCTTTCTAGAATTTTATTTTAGGGAAGTTTTTGTTCTTTACAATGATACAGTAGGAGGCATAACATAGTGACAAAAATAGAACAATTTGACGAATTGTGCAGTCTGGAAGCCAGATTCACTTGAAATAGTGGGTTGGCCAGAAAGTGCATTTGAATTTTTCCATAAGATGTTATGAAAAACCCAAACGGCCTTTTTGGCCAACCCAATAAATGTAGACAGTAATGGTCTAAAGACCACACTATTTGCTATATAAATGCTGTGATTTTTATGATTTTGTATTCAAACCTAGGATTTTGATTAAGTCAGAGGCCACCTTTACATGGTGATTGCTTCAGCACCTAATATCTTGATCTGTAGGTTTAGATTTTGTATTGTTATAAAATTCCAACTGTTAATGAAGGAATAAGATAATCAAATTATTTGGATGTTGAGAGTGTTTTAAACTATTCGTTGTCAGTATCACAGAGGCCACTTTGATCAATATAGCTGGCCAGTTGCTTCAGCTAGTGGGGTCTGTGCCACTGTATCAATGGGCCACACACTGTATATCTGGCCTTGGAATTTCCTTTTGGCCCACATCCAAATAACATCCTATATTGTACAGAAATTTGTTAAAAGGGAATCCAGAGAAAGAAATGATTGAGAAGACAAAAAAATTCTGATACCACAAGTGCTGGATGTAAATATATACTATACTAATAAGATGAAAAGAACTACACACTGTTGAACAAGGTGTGAATGAGGGAAGTAAAGACCTGATTCTTGAGGGATTGGTGCAGAGAAGACACTGGAAAAGAAGGCCCTGGCTCAGTATTGAACAAGCAGAAATGGTATCTGGAGTGAATGGTCTGGGACCTCTCTTGGCTAATGAGTGTCTTCAGGCAGGGTTTGGCCATGTCATTTCTAGGCTTACAGCAAATCCATAATGTGACTGAATTGTGTTGGATATGTCAAATACAAAAGCCCTATTTCTGTGTTTTTGATTAGGTATCTACCTTGGATGGAGTTTTGGAAGTCCGAAATGAGCATTTTTGGACCCTAGGTTTTGGCTCATTGGTATGCTTTCTATATATTACTTTAGTTTAAACATAGTTTAAAACATAGTTATAAAACAAAGTTTATAAACATAGTTTATACTTTTTAAAACTGAAAAAAGTATTTAAAGTTTTTGTAGATCCTTTGATTCCCATTTCTGTTCAATAAAGTAAAAAATATAGATGGATTTAGTAACCTAATTGAGATTAAGGAATGTTTTTCTTCATTCATTTTTTTCCTTTCAAACTAAATGATCTCAATACTAGGCTGTCCAAAAAAGAAAAATCCATAGTCATACATTCCTAAATACAAAAATGTTGCAGAAGTAAAATGTGCAATTATTTTCTTTTTTATTACCGTTCTAATTTTGGAGATTTTTGCAGAATATGTTAGAGTTATAATAACAGCTGCTTCAGCATAAAATTCCGTGTTTTCTAATCCAATTTAGACCTCATTACCAAAGAGATTTTGTTATGGCATGATTTTATTCCTGTGTCAGAAATGATGAGGAAAATACAAGAAAGTACCCAGAAAAAAAAAAAATTTAAACAACCATAATCCTATGGATGTTTTGGTATTAATACTTGTATACTTACTCTCTTTAGAAAATGAGGTCATGCTGTTTTATAATCTGCTCTTTTCACTTAATATATAATTAACAGTTTTCCATGTTATTAAATACTACTCTTCTACAATATCATTTAAAAAAAAAATTAGATTTGACTTTTTTAACATAACACAGATTTCAGGGGTAGGCAGATGAGGGTTGGTGCAACAGCTCAGTGATGTCACTACTTGGCAGTCTTTCGTTTCAGGCTTGTACTCTTTCAGCAGAAAATGGCTGCTTCATCTCTTCCTTCTCCTTCTCTTCCCCTCTCTAGTCATTTTGGATATCTAAAACTCATTCTCTAGTAAATTCTTCAGGAAAGGCCCTTGGGAAAAATATTCCCTAAATTTTTGAATGTTGAAAACAGTTGTGAACATTATACTTGAAAATCATTTAGCCGGATATAAAATCCTGAGCACATATTTTATTTCCTTGAGTTTCTTAAATATATTACTCCATTTTCCTCTGGCATAAAGCATTATGGTGATAAAGCCTGATGATACATAGTCTGATTTTTTTTTCACCTTTATACGTGACTTGATCTTTTTGCTTCTATGCCTAAAAGATTTTTAATAATTTGTTTTTTGGCTGCATTGGGTCTTCGTTGCTGCGTGCAGGCTTTTCTCTAGTTGCGGCGAGTGGGGGCTTCTCTTGTTGTGGAGCACGGGCTCTAGGCGCGGGGGCTTCAGTAGTTGCAGCACATGGGCTCAGTAGTTGCAGTTTGAGGGCCCTAGAGCATGTGGGCTTCAGTAGTTGCAGGACGTGGGCTCAGTAGTTGCAGCTAGCGGGCTCTAGAGTGCAGGCTCAGTAGTTGTGGCATATGGGCTTAGTTGCTCTGCAGCATGTGGGATCTTCCCAGACCAGGGATCGAACCTGTGTCCCCTGCATTGGCAGGTGGATTCTTAACCACTGCGCCACTAGGGAAGTCCCTTGCAGTTCACTTTTTTTTTTTTTAATATTTATTTATTTATTTTATTTATTTGGTTGTGCCAGGTCTTAGTTGAGGCAAGTGAGCTCCTTAGTTTGGCTCGTGGGCTCCTTAGTTGCAGCACGCATGTGGGATCTGGTTCCCTGACCAGGGATCGAACCCAGGCCCTCCCTGCATTGGGAGTGTGGAGTCCTATCCACTGTGCCACCAGGGAAAGCCCCCTTACAGTTCACTTTTAATCATTGTTTTAATTGTACTGATAATAACAAACTAGTAGACAAGTGTTTATTTAGCTGGGTGGCTTATAAACACAATCATCTCTGCTGTTCAGAACTTGGCCATCCAACAGCTACACAGATGTGTTGCCTAATTAAGACAAAGGAAATTAATAAAACAAGCTTTTGAGCTGCCAGGAATAATTGTCACAAAAGCCATAGATTAATGCAAACACCATTATCATAGGACACTGTTCAAGCTCATACTTGGAAATGGTTTTCACTTATTTTAATTGCTTTGACTTCCATATCAGACTGAAAGAGGAGATACAGTATCTTTTATAATTTTGTATAGTGAAAACTGTGAGATTACCATCTCACAGTGGCAAAGGAAAGGGGGAAATCAAAGATGACTCGATTTGTGGACATGGCTTGTCTTACCTAAAAGTAGTAAAATGGAAGTCAAATTCAAGCAGTAAGATATTTTCTTTATCTCATGATTAGCAATAACTCTCTTATTAGTGCTCAAGCCATAGATTTAGACCCATTGTAACTAAGCCAACTATTTTGCTAATTTAGGTGCTGTTACAGTTTTTTCTTTTTTTGAAATTTGAGTTTATCTAAAACTCAACAATGTCTGCTATATATTTTATTTACTATATATTTTTGTTCTGTTTTTTGCTTGTTTTTTTAGTACGTATTTTTAAGTTTTTATTATACAAATATACCCCATTGTTAGAAAAATTAGAACTTATAATTAAGTCAAAAAGAACAAAAATCCTTAATAATTCTACCATCTAGAGATAAGTGCTGTCATTCTTTTTTCCCCCCAACATAGTGATTTGATATTTTTATAGATTATACACCACACTATATTATAAAATATTGACTGTATTCCCTGTGCTGTACATTACATCCCTGTGACTTATTTACTTTATAACTGTTAGTTTGTATCTCTTAATAACCCTTCACCTATTTTGCCCCTTCCCTCACCCCTCTCTCCTCTGGTAACCATTAGTTCTCTGTATCTCTGAGTCTATTTCTGTTTTATTCTGTTTGTTCATTTGTTTTGTTTTTTAGATTCCACATGTAAGTGGAAACATACAGTATTTGTCTTTCTCCATCTGACTTATTTCACTAAGCATAATACCCTTCAGGTCCATCCAAGTTGTCGCAAATGGCAAGATTTCATTCTTTTTGTGGCTGAGTAATATTCCACTCTACATGTATACCATGTCTGTATCCATTTATCTGTCAATGGGCACTTAGGTTGCTTCCATATCTTGGCTATTGTAAATAATACCGCTATGAACATTGGGGTGCATTTATCTTTTTGAATTAGTGTTTTCATTTTCTTCAGATAAATACCCAGGAGTGGAATTGCTGGATTGTATGGTAGTTTCGTTTTTAATTTTTTTAGGAACCTCTGTACAGTTTTCTGTAGTGGCTGTACCACTTTACATTCTCACCAGTGATGTACTGTGGTTCCCTTTTCTCCATATCTTTGCCAACACTTGTTATTTTTTAATCTTTTTGACAGTGGCCATTTTGATAGGTATGAGGTGAAATCTCATTGTGATTTTGATTTGCATTTCCCTGATGATGAGTGATGTTGAGCGTCCTTTCATGTTCCTGTTGGCCTTTTGTTATGTCTTCTTTGGAAAAATGCCTGTTCAGGTCCTCTGCCTGCACCCCCACTTTTTTTTTAATTGGAGTGTAGTTCATTTACAATGTTGTGTTAGTTTCAGGTGTACAGCAAAGTGATTGTTATACATATACATACGTTCATTCTTTTTCAGATTCTTTACCCATATAGGTTATTACAGAATATTGAGCAGAGTTCCCTGGGCTATACAGTAGGTGCTTGTTGGTTATCTGTTTTATATATAGTAGTGTGTGTTTGTTAATCCCAAGCCCTTTTTTTTTTTCTCCTGGCCATACCACGTGGCATGCGGGATCTTAGTTCCCCCACCAGGGACCAAACCTGTGCCCCCTGCAGTAGAAGCACGGAGTCTTAACCATTGGACCAGCAGGGAAGTCCCCCAAGGCCATTTTTTAATTAGGTTTTTTTATTTTTGGGGTTGAATTGTATGAGTTCTTTATATCCTTATCAGACATATCGTTTGCACATATCTTCTCCCATTCACTAGGTTGCCTTTTCATTTTATTGATGGTTTCCTTCACTGTGCAAAAGCTTTCTAGTTTGATTAGGTCCCATTTGTTTATTTTTGTGTCTGTGGCCCTTGCCTGAGGAGGCAGATCAAAAAAATACTGAGAAGACTGATGTTAAAGACCTTACTGCCTGTGTTTTCTTCTAGGAGTTTTATGGTTTCAGGTGTTAAATTTAAGTCTTTGATCTGTTTTAAGTTTGTGTATATGGTATGAGAAAATGTTCTAGTTTAATTCTTTTGCGTGTAACTGTCCAGTTTTCCCAGCACCACTTATTGAAGGGACTGTCTTTTCCCCATTGTGTTTTCTACCTCCTTTGTTGTCGATTAATTGACCATATGTGTGTGAGTTTATTTCTGGCCTCTCTGTTCTGTTCCATTGATCTATGTGTCTGTTTTTGTACCAGTACTGTACTGTTTTGATTACTATAACTTTTATAGTATAATTTGAAGTCAGGGAGCATAATACCTTTGTTCTTCCTTCTCAAGATTGCTTTGGCTATTTGGGGTCTTTTGTGGTTCCACATAAATTTTGGGATTACTTGTTCTAGTTCTGTGAAAAATGCCATGGGTATTTTGATAGGGTTGCATTAAATCTGTAGATTGCTTTGTGTAGTATGGACATTTTAACAATATTAATTCATCCAATCCATGAACACAAACTATATTTCCATTTATTGGTATCATCCTTAGTTTCTTTCATCGGTGCCTTATAGAGTATGGGTCTTTTACCTCCTTGGTTAAATTTTTTTTTCTTAATTAATTTATTTTATTTTATTTATTTTGGCTGCGTTGAGTCTTCGTTGCTGCATGCGGGCTTTCTCTAGTTGCGGCGAGCGGGGGCTGCTCTTTGTTGTGGTGCGTGGGCTTCTCATTGCAGTGGCTCCTCTTGTTGTGGAGCATGGGCTCTAGGCGCACGGGCTTCAGTAGTTGTGGCTCGCGGGCTCTAGAGCGCAGGCTCAGTAGTTGTGGCGCACGGGCTTAGTTGCTCCACAGCATGTGGAATCTTCATGGACCAGGTCTAGAACCCGTGTCCCCTGCATTGGCGGGCGGATTCTTAACCACTGCACCACTGGGGAAGCCTTCCTTTGTTAAATTTATTCCTAGATATTTTATCCTTTTTGATTCAATTGTAAGTGGGATTTTCTTGATTTTTCTTTTTGATAGTTCATTATTAGTATATAGAAATGGAACAGATTTCTATATATTAGTTTTATATCCTGAAACTTTACTGAATTCATTTATTAGTTCTAATAGTTTTTTGGTGGAGTCTTTAGGGTTTTTTATATATAGTATCATGTCTTCTGCAAATAGTGATAATTTTACTTCTTCCCTTCCAATTTGGATGCATCTTATTTCTTATTCTCCTCTGATTGTTGTGGCTAGGACTTCTAATACTATGTTAAATAGAAATGTCAAGAGTGGGCATCCTTGTCTTATTCCTGATCTTAGAGGAAAAGCTTTCAGCTTTTCATCATTGAGTATGATATTAGCTGTGTGTTTGTCATAAATGGCCTTTATTATTTTGATATATGTTCCCTATATACCAACTTTGTCGAGAGATTTTATCATAAATGGATGTTGAATTTTGTCAAATGCTTTTTCTTCATCTATTGAGATGATCATGTGATATCATTCTTGATATTTTTCTGTGTGTGTTTTAATCAAAATATGATCATTGTTGTACCTGTTATTTTACTATCTTTTAAAGACAAAATGTATGATGAACATCTTATCAAGTTAATAAGCATACTTCTAACCATCATTGTAATGCCTGGTGCTCTCTATCCTAGTAACCTAGGCTAGAAACCTTGAGATTGTCTTTGATGACTTCATCTCCCTCATTCATTATATCCAGTTGAGAATTAAGATCTCCCATGGAATATCATGAATCCATCTGTCCCTCTCTGGTCCCACTATATCTGTCCTATCTCAGTCTTCTTCATTTCTAACCTAGACTGTTGCAGTCATTTCCTAACTAATTAGCAATTATCCATAACTGTAATTTTTCTGAATGCTAATTATTTTACTTCTGTTTGATTGCTGCAACTAAAACTCCTTATTCATGGTTTTTAGAACCCCCCTCCTAGCCTTTCTTTTTACCTTTATTACCTAACCTATCTTTCTTTCTTCTTTCTGTTCTTCCTTTCCTTGTTTCCTCCTTTCCTCTTCCTTTTCTTCCTGTCTTTTCTCTCTTTCATTCTTTTTCTGCTCCCTGAAATATTGTACTTCTTTTTATATAATAATATTGCTTATTTTTGCCCAAACATGCCGTGGGTTTTAATTGCTATTCCCTCAGCTTAGAATGCCTGTCTCTGCCTTTTGAAATTTCATTTGACCACCAACCCAGATCAAATGCCATCTTCTTTTGAAGTCTTCCTCAATTGAATTAATACCTGCCTTCTCTGCCCTTTCAGTGCATTTTCCATATACTTCATTTGTATTCTGCCTTGTGTTACAACATGTCTGCCTTCCTCCTACATGGATTTCTTTTTTTTAATATTTTAAAAAGTCACATTTTATTTAGAGTCATAAATTATTTTATTAACTCTTTACATTGATAATTACTACTAAGTAGTCTTTAAAGAATCTCAAGACATTAAGTTTTCTCTTGTTTTAAAGAAAATACCAAGTAATGTTACAACCAAATCATAAATAAAATGTTCATTTCTAATGGAATTTTCAGTAGTATAATTCTAAGCAGTCTCTTTCGTATGATTTTGTCCCTTTTAGGCTGGATCTGTTCATGTGAGAATTCGACGAGATGCAAACGAACAAATGGTTCTTGCTCATGTGACCAACAGGCTGTACACACTAGTATCTACTCTGACTGTTCAGATTTTCAAGGATGATTGGATCAGGCCTGCCTTACTGTCTGGGCCTGTTGCAGCCAATGTCCTAAACTTCTCAGATCATCACATAATCCCAATGCCTCCTTTAAAGGGTACTGACGATTCAAACCCTGTTACATCAACTCCAGCTAAACCCAGTAGTCCACCTCCAGAATTTTCATTTAACACCCCTGGAAAAAACGTGAGCCCAGTTATTCTTCTAAATACTCAAACAAGACCTTATGGTTTGGGTCTTAATCATGGACACACACCTTATAGCAGCATGCTTAATCAAGGACTTGGAGTTCCAGGAATTGGAGCAACCCAAGGATTCAGGACTGGTTTTACAAATATACCAAGTAGATATGGAACTAACAATAGAATTGGACAACCAAGACCATGATGTACTGTAATTTAATTTATTTTTATGAGGAACATTGACTCCTTGACTTTCAGTTTATTTAGTAATCCAACTTTGCCTCGACTGTTCAATCATTTACTCTAATTAGAGAATAGTAGGTTTGTTCACATTTCATGAAACCAATGAAACTATATTTTTGTAAAATGTATTTGGGGCAGTGAGAACCTTCTAAATGTTATAGGCTTTAAATAGGCTTCCTTTAGAAAGCTGTTTCTCTAAATTTGAATTTTGCTATCTTTGGTTTCGTAGTTGACTGCAGTGTGATATAACACTACCTTTATAAGAGAGCCACTTGATGGAGTGGATCTGTCACATTATTAAAAATATAATACTTTCTTCAGTGAAGTTTATAAACATGCTTCTTGAGTACACGTTTTAGGAAAAGAAAAAGTCCATTTTAAAAGTAGAAGTCTCTTTTATAGATTTTCCAAACATAATTGCTACGTTTTCCTTTGAGATCCTCCTGAATTATGTCTTGCAAAGTAAAAGCAAACATTTTTATCAGAAATTTTAAAACATATTTTACCATCTGGCACAATTTAAAATTTTTACTTATCAGTTTTTTAATAGTTTCTCTCATTAAAAAATTTCAATACATTTGTAAGTGGCCCATCATTCTCAAAGTGTTTTATTTTGGTTAAATAAATACCAAATCCTTAGGTGATATGCAGTGAAGGAATCCCAGTTTTCTGTCTTACATTCAACCAAATACTGACATAATGATAGATTTATCTTTTTTGTCACCTTTCATTGGTTGACTTTAATTTCTCATTTTATTAACAAAATATATCACATATATTATTACCAAAATAGGTGGAATTCCATACGTAGTAATACGATTTGATCTTTTTTCAAAGTGGCATGAACAATTTGAGTTTACATTATATAATTTTACCAAAACATAGTGGACCTTAGGTTATAGAATACAGTATTGTTATATCTGCATTAGGCAGTTTCTAACTTATTTTGTTTTGCTTTATTGAAAATAGTGAATTGAAGTGTGAGAATCATGTAAATTATTTTATTTTTAAATTATTTTCCAAATGCAAATGTTAAGGACTTTCTAACATGGCCAGCATTACTTATAAAAAGTATAACAAACAGTAGTCACAGATTACCTGTGAGAGTTTTTTTCATTTTATCATGAGTTTTATAATTAGGTTTTAAAAATGGATTTTGAGAGTGGATTCAACTTTTCTAGAATCCAGTACTCCTGAAGATTTATGACATTTCCAGCCATCAGCAGCTATCTAGAGAAGATTTTTTTTTTTTTTAGAATTTGCAAGTTTCTTCAATAAACTCATCCTCTTTTAAATATGAGCAACACTCCCAAATCCTGTTTCTTTACAGTAGAATCATAAACATCTAAGAAGCCATCTCTGTCAAGCAGAATTGTAGTCATCCTGTGATAATAAGTGACCATGTACCAAATAACTTTTGCTTGATGAGGAGTTGATCATTGTCTTTGACATCTACAACCCTGTTCAGGCACTTGACCTGCTGAAGAAATAGAGCCCACGCTACCTTGACTGCCGGGGAAAGTGAAACTTTGTAAAATGTGATAAGGCAACCTGTTCCTTGACATTTGTCTTATGTTCTCCAACTATTACTATACCTATTATTGGTCTACTATTACAGGGTGATTTTTCCTCCATTGACCTCATCTAAACGTGAATTCGGGTCATGCATGAAATCTGAAGAACTGCCGTGTACTGAGTGATGATTAAGAGGTATGTGCTACCGTGCTATGCATGTCTTCTCCATCTCCAGGGGATTTTTAAAGTGCCCAGGTACTGAACACAGTTCTGTGAGATGTTAAATGCCTATTTCCTCAACACCCATTTAGAGGTAACACCTGTGCAATTAATTGTCCTTCCAAAGGTGCTTTGATACTCACCTACACTATTTGAGAAGTTGCATATGGGTTCTGAAAGAATTGGCTCTACTTGCTGAAATTCAGTAATGCCAACTGCTTCAGGTGACATTGTTCCAGGCATTATTATATAAAGAAGTCTTATTTGCCAAGATCTGACCAGGTTCTGGATATGAAAATAAGAAGCTTGGCCAGCACAGGCCTAGATGTAGTAGCCTTACTGGTAAATCTTGCCACAGAGTTACTTGAAGCTAGACAAAGAAGCAAGTTTGAATTAAGTACTTGACCCATGATTTGTGATTAAGAGCAAGCTTCATGGAATATGATTAATCCTGTTTGAGAAATTGCTATATTATAACGGAAAAAAAACACTGGACTAGAAGACAAGAGATTTGGATTCCGATCCTCATGCTGCCACTATATGAGTAGTTTTATAACCATGGGCAAGTCATTTAACTTCTATGAGGTTTCTCATCTGTAAAGTTAGGGTGGGAAATGAAGTAGTTGATCTGTAAACTATCAGCTCTAAAGTTGTATGATTAAATCTGCAGAATATATGCCCACTTGTGAAACGGAATATTGTACCTAGTATTTCTTTTCAGTGACTACCTCAACATACAGGCCAAGTGTTACCTATTCCAATACCCGAGCCATTAATTGCAGGTGCCATGAGAGCAGAGGGTTAAACTACAGGCTGACACCATTTTGGTTTTTGTTTATTTCAGATTTGCCTTGACTTAAATCTGTTTAGATTAAACAGATTTTTCTTAGACTTCTTTCTTTGTGGGGAAGGATTATTTTTGGAGGTGGTGGGGAAAAGATTAGGGCAGGGTACCCTTAGCTTCCATAGGGTACAAAATAATGGGGTCCATTTTTTCTTTCTTCCTTAATCTCTGAAGTCACAGATGGAATTACATACATGTATCAGCAACTGGTTTAGCTACTCATTCAAGCCTCTGATTTAGCTACTCATAAACTGCCAATTTTTCGCTTAACTAAAGATTGCTGATCTTTTTGGGGAGTCTGATCTGCTTCTTATGTAAGAAAATACTTTTTACATTCCAAATTGTTTGAATTAAACTGTTTGAATAAAGAACATACATGGAGTTTTCTCTCTGCTTTTAAATAATTTTGGCCTGTTCTTTATTGGTAACTTTATCCCATATTCAGCAAATGCTTGTCGAGAGTATAGTACATGCCAGGCCCTGTACTAAGTAAATGTGCATACAATATATAAATTTTGGTGACCTGCTATTCTTGAGACCAAAGGGAATACAAGGATAAACAGGAGTCCCCTTCAAGTAACTGATAATCCTAGTAGAAGTGATGGGACACCAGAACTATTTATACATGTCAAGTTAAACTCCCTCCCATTTCCTCCTCTTCTTTGGGCTCATTTTCTTGGCATCCTCCTCTTTTCCTTTTCCTTTTTACTTGAATGATGAAACTAAGAAAGTAGATTTCCATGGAAGAGGCCAGCTAAGGAGGTGATGGTGCCACACATCATCCTGATACCAGTAAAAGAAGAAAAAGTTTAGAAGGGGTGAGTTAGGCAGACACTGAAGGATATTTTTTAGGTGTATAGTGGATTGCCATTTACTTTCAGACCCTTGGACTAGATGAGCAAAGATTTTTAAATCACCAGGCTGAAAGTAATGGGGTGTCCAGAGCATTCATGGGCTTAGAGTACCCTTTATTTAAGCAGTTACTAGTTTAAAAGCACCTTTAATAACACTGACATCATCGTCATCAAATTGCCACCCAACAAGCCTAGCTTCTTGGAGAAAAGTTAATTTGGATAACACATGGCTAAGTTTTCTGACTAATGATGCATCAGGTAAAAGTCTTTTAGTACTGAAGTCAAAAAACACCAGTTGCTTAAGATTCTCAAATACACTCATGAAGGCAAGCCATCCATCACTGCTCACACAATTTCCTGCCAAATCCAGCTGCTGGAAGTTTTTCAGAAGGTTCTTTTCAAAAAATGTACCTGAGTAAAAAAATAGAAATAAGTGTGTTAGCTGGAAGCAAAACAGCTTTTTTTTTTTTTTTTTTAAGAGACCATGTTTGGACTAGTGCTTTGCTTAAGAAAGAAATCAGAATTCTCTGTAGTTAGAGCAGTGATTGTGAACCTGGTCCTTTATATTTACAAATTATATTTTTCCTAAAATGTAAGGGAATCTGATAAATAGTAATTAGTATAGCAAACCAATATAAATGAATTATATATCTTTTCCTGACTCTTCCAGGAAATGGAAAATTGCATAAAAATTGAGGTATGAGAGATGCAATTAAAATATTCAGTACCTGTTTTCAAAACTGGAGTCGGACTTCAACAATATTAGGTCATTTCCTCTTCTGAAGAAGCAAACACTACCTAACTGTTGTTTCTTTGGCTATGGAATATTCCTAACTATGAACCTGAGTAAGTAAGTTCCTTCAGTTATCTCAAGATTTGGAGCTTTGGGCTTATTTTTAACCCTCCCTAGACTCTTCAGGAACTTCCTCTTTTCCTTACAGAATAGGGCACTCTATAAGTACCTCCTACAAAGGGAAAGTAAACATCCTAGCCATTACCATGAAATCAAAGATAACACCCTAAGGAATGGAGGAGTAAAGAAAAAGTAGGTTTCTGGGTCTGAAAGACTGCACAGAGCAAAGCCACCCCAACTGCCTGGACTGCCCACTTCTGAGTATTATAGGAGAGGGCAATAAAGCTCTGTGTTCTGTAAGCCAAGGTGTGGTTGGGTCTTGTGTTACACCAGCTTAGCCTGTGCCCAGCCTAGCTCATACATAGGGCCTCACTTTCTCCTCTGTTTCTCCTTCCCATAATGAGCCCTTCTCTCTTCCTTATAGGTAACTTTCTTCCTGCTCTCTCTTATCCCTCATGTTCAAGTCTTTTCTGCCTCTGCCCTCTTTCCCATGTGCTTCCCAGCATGGCATGTGGTCAGTCAAAATACTGGTTGCCAATTAGCATGTCTGTATATAAGGCTCCTTCCCCAAAGAGCAACTTCATTTCTCCTTCCCAACTAGTAGAACAGATTTCACCACCTACAAGGAACTTTAACAAAGAAGAATTTCAAGCCCATTCCATCCTCAGAGGGTAAGCTCTTTATGCAGGCTGTCTGCCAAGCTTAAAGAATGGTATCAATAAGAGAGCTTCTTGCATAATTACTAGAATGTGCGCAAGCACAAGAACCAAGAACAAGCAACATAATCCATAATCAAGGGCATGCATTTTGTTCATTTAATGGAGCAGACTACTGAGAGAA
The DNA here is from genome assembly GCF_965194825.1 of Balaenoptera physalus. Lineage (NCBI taxonomy): Eukaryota > Metazoa > Chordata > Mammalia > Artiodactyla > Balaenopteridae > Balaenoptera > Balaenoptera physalus. The sequence goes on along the minus strand of NC_138894.1, from coordinate 72,347,879 downwards.
GAGGAATCTGTGACATTTAGAGCTGTAGGCTATACGTGGGCTGTGGAGAACACAAGTGGCTCGATCCAAATTTCAGGCAGAATCTCAAATCCTCTGGGTAGAAGGATTCTGATCCCTGAAGGTTCCTACATCCTAAACAAAACTCTAGTGTTGCCAGAGACCACCCTGTAGTTCCCCTGACCCAGAGCTCTTGCCATTTATTCATTCAGCAAACCTTTTTGAGTGCCTACTATGTACCCCGGATTGTGCTAGGTGCTGGGGATATGTAAAAGGAAATACATGGTCTCTGTCTCATTGGGCTTATAATATAGTGTGAAAACGTACATTATAAAGTAATTACTGGCACAACATTGTAAATCAACTATACTTCAATAAAAATAAATTAATTAAAAAAAAAAGTAATTAGATGGGTGTTAGGTGCTGTGGTAGGTCAGGGTGCCCTGGGAGCACACAAAGGCAATAGGCTTTGCAACCCCACTTTGTTTCCAGAGCAGTGGCAATTGGGCTTACATGCTTCAGGAGTAAGGATCCTTCTCAGGTAGTATTGAATTGCCTCCAAGGAAAGACCCCACAAAGGAAGAGTCTATTTTTCTTTCCTCATCACCCACAGTGAACCTAACCCCCTCCCTCAGGTGCAAAGAGCTTCCTATCAACTTGTGCTTCACTCTAAAATGTGAAGAGAACAGTATAGTAATACTAGACAATTGAGAACAGCCACCAACAAGGAAGGCTGTTCCTTTGACTAAAAGCCAAACAAAAATGAGGCAACATAGGGAACAGGAAAAAAACTTCAAAAACCTAGTTTTTTTCAGAGACCCTAAAAAGTTACTGCGTCTAACACAACAAAAATAAGATGCTATTTTTTTTAAAGAATACAATTAGAAAACAAGAAAGGGCACTTGGAAAATTATCAGGATCCATGTGGCAGAATGATTTGGCCCAGGATTTACCACTGAGCTAGAACATGAGTACGGTCTGTGGTGGTTTGTTTTTTTTTTTTTTTTTTTTGAGAACAAACTGGATAATGGACTTCAGATGTGATGGCTGTCTTTTTGAGAACATGCTGGATAAGAGAGTTCAGCCTCAAACATTTAAATCAAACTATGTCATCTAAAAAAGGGTTAAGTTAGAACAGGTGAAATAGATCCCTGAGCTAGCAATGATTTCTTTCTGATAGTCCCAGATTGCTGATGGGCTAGAAACAAAATTTTGGGAGTCAGAATTTTAAAATGGCACTTAAAAGCTTTAAGATTAAATGTAATCTCTAGGAAAGAAGAGCAGAGCACCTAGGACCAAGTTTTAAGAGAAATTGGGAGCATTTAATATCTATGTAGAGGAATTGCCATTGCAAAGGAGACTGAGAAGTAACCAAGGTAGCATGGAAGTCAAGAGAACATTTCGAAAAGGAGGGGGAGTGCTCAGTGTCAACTTTTACACAGGTAAGTGAAACACTTTGGAAAATTTCTATTGAATTAAGACACATGCAGGTGTGTAGAGAGTCAGCTGGAATGAGTGGGAAGCAGAGGATGATCAGGAAGTGGAGATGTACTGAGGGTACATAAATTTTTGCTTCGAAGGGAAAGACGGGATGATAGATAGCCATAGGAGGAAGATAGGAGTCAGGAAGAGTTTTATTTAAAATGAGAGCGATTTGAGCATCTTTAAAAACTGATAGGAAAGAGTAAAGAGGGGCATAATTGGTGAAATGGTGTCCTTGAACAGGAATGAGGGCAGGGCTGGGATCTGAAGCACAGCTAGAGTAGAGAGACTGCCCTTAGATAGGAGGGGAGAGACCTACTATAATGTAACAGGAGAAGGAGAGGGAAAAAAGAATCAAATCCACCGTGAAATAGTGGAAGACTGGTGGATTAAGGAGAATAAAGTTTGAAATTGTTTATTTAGAGAGTGCTGTATACAGAAGCACAGTAAGATTGCCAGGAAATGTTGAGAGATTGTGTTTATTGTTTTAATAGACCTCATGTATTCAGAATTGGATAGGTCACTAATTTCACCTATTCACTCATGAATCTATCACTTAGCCTGAGAATAAGAACATGGGTAAAAACTAGGATCTACTATGTGGTATCCCACTATTGTACACATCTGCCACCTTCTGACCCAAAGAAACTACTGTTCTGATGTAGAGTTTATCATTCTTTTGTATTTTTAAAAGTGTGGTTTTGACAAGTACTCTATGTCTAAAAAATACATTGCTTAGGATATACTTTTATGGACTTTTTTGGGAGATATAATACACATACCATAAAATTCACCCTTTTAAAGTGTAACTGTAGTGGGTTTTAGTATATTCACAAAGTTATACACTACTATATAATTCCAGGACATTTTAATCATCCCCAAGAATAAACTCCACAGTCACTAGCAGTCATTCCCACCCTACCCCCAACGTTGGCAACCATTAATCTTCTTTCTGTTACTATAGATTTGCCTATTTTGGACATTTCATTTAAATGGAGTCATACCATAATGTGGTCTTTTGTGACTGGTTTCTTTCACTTAGTATGATATTTTCAAGGTTCATCCATGTTATAGTGTATTCTAATACTTCATTCTTTTTATGGCTGAATAATACTCTATTATATGGATATATCACATTTTGTTTATCCATTCAGTAGTGATGGACATTTGGGTTGTTTCCACTTTGGGGCTATTAAACATGCTATGAACATTGCTGTACAAGTTTTTGTATGGACATATATTTTCATTTTCTCTTGGGTACCTCAGGGTGGAATTGGTAACTCTATGTTTAACCTTTTGAAGAGGTGCCAGAATGTTTTCCTAAGCAGGAAAACATTTCCTATTACATTCCAGCCACCAGCATATGAGCGTCCAATTTCTCTATGTCCTTGTCAACACTTGTTATTACCTGTTTTATTATAACCATCCTAGTGGGTGGCAAGAGGCATTTCACTGTGGCTTTGATTTGCATTTCCCTGATGGCTAATGATGTTGAGCATCTTTTCTGATGCTTATTAGCCATTTATGTATCTTCTTTGGAGAAATGCCTATTCAGATCCTTTGCCTTTTCTAAACATTGAGTTGTCTTTTTATCAATGAGTTGTAAGAGTTCTTTATATAGTCTAGATAGTAGTCCCTTATCAGATATGTGATATGAGTAAAGCCACTACACACATTCATGTGCTTAATGTCTCCATTTTGATTAATGAAATTATTTATGTTGCTCTGTTTTTTCTTGATCAGTCTTGCTTAATTTTTATCTATTTTGTTACTCTTTTTAAAGAACCAACTTTAAGCTTTACTAATCTTTTTTTAATTGTATTTTTGTTTTCTATTTCATTGATTTATACTCTTATGTTTATTGTATTGGGGTTTACTCTGTTTTTCTGGCTTCTTAAATTAGAAACTTACTAATTTTCCAGCCTTCTTTTCTAATATAAGTATTTAAGATGATGAGAATTTTATTCAGGCCCTGCTTTTGCTACATACCACAAGTTTCATTATATAATGCTTTCTTACCATTTGCTCTAAATATTTTTGTTGAAACTTGTCACTATAAACTTGTAGTGTACCTATCTGCCAAATTGTCTGATTTTCCCCAGTAACCTGAGTGTAGGTACAGAAAAAGTGGAAAATTAAGGATAATCCAGGTTTTCAGTTTTGCCAGCAAATACACTGTATCTAATTTCATACCTTTCCGCCACATCTCATTTTCTCCCTGCATCTCATTAAGTAGTCTTTCTTTATTTAGAGACTCCACCTCTCATTATACTTTCTTCATTTCACTATTGCATCTATCACACACATCCATCACTAACTGTCATTGCCTAGATTGACTTGTAATACTGTGGGCCATGAGAGTTTCAGCTATTGTGACAAGAATGTTTGCAGGATGAAGGGTGGAATTTAAACTAGGTAGGAAGGGAAGTCAAGATAGACGGGCTATTCAGTAAGTAGATAGTAGTGAACTCAACAGACTGGAAGTCCCAATGGAGTAAAATGAACTGGTGATGAGTCATTGAGTAACCAGGATGGAAATTTAGAAGGTTATTGTTTGAGAATGGATTATCTGAATTTAATATCTCAGAAGCAGAACAATTTTAAGTGGAATTATCATAATCTGATAATTCCATGCTCACAGATGGGTGAAGGAGAATGGAAGAGAAGGACCAAAGAGGAGGTTCCTGAGTGTTGCCTGAGTAGTTTCACAAAAGGAGTGAAGTCTTCTAGGTGGATGACCAAAGTTAGAGGGTGAGGAATTCTGTAAGACAGTTGCCAGAGGCTTCAGTGAATAAGAAAAGGTGACAAGAAGTTCAGAATTCATAGCAATAACAAAGGACAAACCATAGTCCAGTTAAATGGCCTAAGCTTCATGAGAGTAGGAATCCTTAATGAGGTTGGAGAAGGAGTGGACTAGAAGGGCAGAATGAGAATCAAGGAGAACCTGACCTTGCCTTTCAACTCTGAGAGGCATAAAAATCAAGAAAATAAGAAGTGACTAAATAGAGCTGTAGGGGAGAACCAGGTTTCAGTTAGGACCAGGAGGTGTCTAAAACCTTTGGTAAAAAGGTACTCTTCTGAAAATACTCCCTATGTCTCCAGCGCATCTCCCCTACCCTGTATCTCATTAAATACTTCCTATGACATATTTCCTCCCTACTTCTTCCTATGTAGCCCTTATTTCATTAGACTCCCCATCTCTTATTACCAGTCTGCATTTTCTTATCCCATCTCAAGGCATATTGCATCTCATCCATCACATATACCATCACTAAATGGGGATGGCAATCCCAAAGCCAGGTCTGATCCAGGAGAGGTGTTATGGACCAGAGCCAGGAAACTTATGCTAGAGGCTTGAACAATTGGTTGGTTCAGATATAGTAAAGAGGTTGTGAAATCATACAAGTGTATTTTAGAATTTTTGGTTGATTTTATATATAAGAAAATAGCATTTACTGTAATTGGGTTTCTAAGAACCCAAGCTAGCCTATATTTCATGGCAAATTGTGGAAGTGCTGTAAGTTAATTTGTTCATTCATACAACAAATATTTATTGAGTTTGGGATATATACTCAATGCCAAGTCTAATGGCCTGGGCCTGTTCTCAAAGACCTCACAGTTTAGTGGGGCAGACAGACATATGAATACATTCTCTAAATTCAAATGGTAAGTGCTCTAATAAAAATAAATTGCTGTGTGTAATAGTAAAAACCACTGTTTTTTAAAACCTGAATTGAATATAAGAACATTGGAAGACTGACATGTGTACTAAAGCTGAACATATGCTTGCCTATAATCTTTACCTGTAATCCAAACCCACCATAGATACCCAGCAGAAATGTGGCCATTTGTTCACCAAAAGATATATACAAGGTTGTTCATAGCAGCACTATTCACAATATTCAAAAACTAAAAATTACTCAAATTATCAACAGTAGAATGGGAAAATCAGTTGAGGTATGTTAACACAATAGAAGATTTTACAACAATGAGAATGAATGAACCATGACTACACATAATAATATGGATGAATTTCACACACATGATGTTCAACCAAAGAAAACACAAAAGAATACATACTACATGATTCCATTTATATAAAATTCAAAAACAGTCAAGACCAATCTATGATGTTAGAAGTCCGGATAGCAGTTACCCTTGGGAGAAGGGAGCTATAAAGCTGACAATCTTCTGTTTCTTGATCTGGGTACTAGTTACATGGGTATGTGAACCTTATGAAAATTCCTTGTACTATCTACTTAGGATTTGTACACTTTTCTGTGGGTATGTTATACTTCATTTAAAAAGTACAAAAACAAAATGAACCCTAATTCTGGCTTCATCTGCCTTTTAACATGATTCATATTATGGAGGAAATAAATCTATTCTTCTCTCTGATGTTTATAGAGCCCAGTGGTGGAGAGGTAGAGGAGAGACCTGGACCTGAGGCCTGTTGTTTACAGAGCACATTAATATGTCTTTGGCTATGTGAAGGAAGGTCCTGAACCGAGTTTGGGCTTAGGGTGCTAGATATAATTGAATTACTCTTCATAATAACATGGAGGGATTTTTTGTTTGTTTGTTTGTTTTGGAATTGCTGGGGTCTGTAAGAGATGGTGATGGAGGAAGACAGGGCAGTTGACAGGCAACTAGAGCCTGAATTGGCAGAAATGTTCTTGCATCTCATTGGGAATGGGGAAGTACCAATATTAAATTTAATCTGCTATTCAGAACTATCATGTAATCCCACCCTTCCCAATTACTTACAAGCATTCAGTAAATCTGCTACATCTATAATTATACTGGGGCCTTCCAGTAGAAATTAAGGATAAGTGACAGTTCTACCCATCTGAGTCACTTGGAGCAGTGGTCCCCAACCTTTATGGCATCAGGGACTGGTTTCGTGGAAGACAATTTTTCCACGGACAGGGGAGCGGGGGTGGGTTGGTGGGTGGAGATGGCTCAGGAGGTAATGGGAGCAATGGGGAGCTGCGGATGAAGCTTTGCTCACTGGCCCACCCCTCACCTCCTGCTGTGCGGCCCAGTTCCTAACAGGCCGAGGACCAGTACTGGTCTGCAGGCCCGGGGGTTGGGGACCCCTGACTTGGAGGATAGGAAAAGGAATCACTGCAGGAGGTAAGATTACACAGATCTAGAGTCACACAAGAGCAGAAATGCACAGCCAGAAATGACCATGGAAAGAGAAGCCCTGGATCCAGGATATGGATTAGAGCAGTGGGGTTTTTTTTAATAACCATTTTTAAAATTGAAGTATAGTTAATTTACAATGTTGTGTTAGTTTCAGGTGTACACCAAAGTGATTGTTCTATATATATATGTATGTATATTTTTTCTTTTTCAGATTCTTTTCCATTATACGTTATTACAAGATATTGAATATAGTTCCTTGTGTTGTACAGTAGGTCCTGCTTGCCCATCCGTTTTATGTATAGTAGTGTGTATATGTTAATCCCAAATTCTCCCCCTGCCCCCGCTGTCCCCTTTGGTAACCCTAAGATTGTTTTCTATGTCTGTGAGTCTGTTTCTGTTCTGTAAATAAGTATTTGCATCCTTTTTTTAGATTCCACATATAAGTGATATCATATGATATTTGTCTTTCTCTGACTTACTTCACTTAATATGATCATCTCTAGATCCATCCACGTTGCTGCAAATGGCATTTTTTCATGCTTTTTATGGCTAAGTAATATTCCATTGTATATATGCACCACATCTTCTTTATGCATTCATCTGTCAATGGACATTTAGGTTGCTTCCATGTCTCAGCTCTTGTAAATAGTGCTATGAACACTGGGGTGCATGTATCTTTTTGAATTAGAGTTTTCTCAGGATATATGCCCAGGACTAGGATTGCTGGATCATATGGTAACTCTATTTTTAGTTTTTAAAGGAACCTCCATACCGTTTTCCATAGTGGCTGCACCAACTTACATTCCTACCAGCAGTGAAACAGGGTTCCTTTTTTGGATAAGTGTTTTGTTTTAAGCTTCAGGGTATCCCCTCCTTTAGAGGAACATGAGATGAATTTAATGGATTGCAATCAGCATTTGTTTTAAGTGAAATTGGATAAATAGAAAGAATAGAAAATAACAGAGTGTATCACACATAGCAAAAGATAATTACTTTCTGTGAAACTTTAAAAATGTATATGTACGTGTGTATTGGATCATGAGATAAAATGTATTTTTAAAATGTGGGTCCTAGTCAAAATAAGTTCGAAAGACTCAGGACAAGAGGCTTAAAACCACCATCTAGGTTACGTGTAGGGGTGCAGAAGAGGGAGCATAAGGAGACTATTTCACCAAGAAGGAGATATGTCAGCTTGGTCTTAAAGGACTATAGGAGGAGGTGAAGGACTTCCTAGAGGGAGTGCATATACAAAGGCATTTCTGGGGACTAGCAAGAGTTCCATGAGGATGGAACCTCACAGAGGTGGGGAGGCATGCAGAAGATAAAGGTGGAGAGGAAGGTGTATTGAGACTCTGTTATAAAGGGTCTTATACATCAAAAGCGAGCAGGTTATATTTTATTTTGCAGGCCGAGGAAGATCTTTTTTAAAGGAAAATGACCCTAGCATCTGGTTCCCCTTGAAGCCCCCCAGAGGATAATGATCATAGTACCATTTATTGAGCATATACAGTGGGTCAATGTTGAATTTCTTAATATGCATTAGCTCAATTACGGATTAGCACAATAACCTCTCATCTGGTAGACATCATAATTTTCCCCATTTGACACATGAGCAAACTGAGGCTCAGAGACTTCACGTTGCTGCAGACCATACATCTATCAAGCAGAAGGGATGGGCAGGTCTTCCTGACTCCAAAACAAATGCACCACTTCATAATGATGGAGCCTCTGACAGATAGCACTCTCATCACCTGGCTAGAGACCAAAGGCAGAGAACGCTTGGCTTTCACTCTTCAGCTTATGCCTCAAGCCCAAGCAGACTGCTTTTTATACCTCTGGGAGGTGGAGGAAATGGCTGGAGGGGAGCCATGCCAGCACCTACACTCTCTCCCTCCTTTGATCAACTCTTCTGTCTCTAACCCTCTCCCTGCTTCAGTATGGCAACCTTCTGATGTCCCTGTTTCTTTATAAAACAGGGATAATAATGTTATGTTTTATTAGACATATAATGATAATTGCACAAATTCTTTTTAAAAACACTTTGAGAACAAATTAGCGACTACTATTGAGTGTTCATTTAGTTATTTTTTTCACTTGCATTTTGGGGTACATCATAACAGCCAAATTTCCAAGAGTCAGCTGTCTTCTGTTATGTTTAAATTTCTCATTTACATATGGAGGCGATTAGGCACTAGGCTATTAAAGTAAAATGGCAAATTACTTCCTAGCTTAGTTCTTAATAAACACACCATCTCCTTCTCTGGTCTCGATGGCCAGCCTCAGAAGTGGGCAAATTAAGCAACTACCTACGTAAAGATTTGAAAGATGGTAAAAGGTCTTTACCTAAAAATGCCTCCCCTACCTGTAATTCTAATTCTACACACTCCCCAACAGCCTCCTTGAAGAAAAGACATATCCTTTCCAACTTGCTTTAGGTATGAGGTTACCTGAGAGGGATTATTTATTAGCTAACTAATTAGTCTGTCACAGAAGCCACCTGCTTCCAATGTCAACCGGAATGGCAGGGAAGCCTGAAAGAATGACAGCCAAAATGATATGATTTGGTGGGTTAAGGAAAGTGAGTGGGTAGAGGAGATGGAAGTGGAGTTAGAAATTAAGGGAAGGAAAGATCCATAACTTGGAGCACCACTAAGAAAGGCAAAACCTTTGGGCAGGCCTCTCCAGGAGACTCTGCAAGACCAGCAGCCATGTGGCTGACAGAGTCTTGGTGCTCCAGCCAGGTGTCAGCCCTGTGCCTCTCAGGTGGGAGATCTGAGTTCAGGACATTCGTCCACCAGAGACCTCCCAGCTCCATGTAATCTCAAATGGCGAAAGCTCTCCCAGAGATCTCCATCTCAACGCTAAGACCCAGCTCCACTCAACAACCAGCAAGCTACAGTGCTGGACGCCCCATGCCAAACAACTAGCAAGACAGGAACACAACCCCACCCATTAGCAGAGAGGCTGCCTAAAATCATAATAAGGTCACAGACACCCCAAAACACACCTGCAGACGTGGTCCTGCCCACCAGAAAGACAAGATCCAGCCTCATCCACCAGAACACAGGCACCAGTCCCATCCACCAGGAAGCCTACACAACCCACTGAACCAAACTTAGCTACTGGGGGCAGACACCAAAAACAACAGGAACCTGCAGCCTGTGAAAAGGAGACCCCAAACACAGTAAGTTAAGCAAAATGAGAAGACACAGAAACACGCAGCAGATGGAGCAAGGTAAAAACCCACCAGACCAAACAAATGAAGAGGAAATAGGCAGTCTACCTGAAAAAGAATTCAGAGTAATGATACTAAAGATGATCCAAAATCTTGGAAACAGAATGGAAAAAATACAAGAAACGTTTAACAAGGACCTAGAAGAACTAAAGAGCAATAAACAATGATGAACAACACAATCAATGAAATTAAAAATTCTCTAGAAGGAATCAATAGCAGAATAACTGAGGCAGAAGAATGGATAACTGACCTAGAAGATAAAATAGTGGAAATAACTACTGCAGAGCAGAATAAAGAAAAAAGAATGAAAAGAATTGAGGACAGTCTTAGAGACTACTGGGACAACATTAAACGCACCAACATTCGAATTATAGGGGTCCCAGAAGAAGAAGAGAAAAAGAAAGGGACTGAGAAAATATTTGAAGAGATTATAGTTGAAAACTTCCCTAATATGGGAAAGGAAATAATCAAGTCCAGGAAGCGCAGAGAGTCCCATACAGGATAAATCCAAGGAGAAACATACCAAGACACATATTAATCAAATTATCAAAAATTAAATACAAAGAAAAAATATTAAAAGCAGCAAGGGAAAAACAACAAATAACATACAAGGGAATCCCCATAAGGTTAACAGCTGATCTTTCAGCAGAAACTCTGCAAGCCAGAAGGGAGTGGCAAGACATATTTAAAGTGACGAAAGAGAAAAACCTACAACGAAGATTACCCTGCAAGCATCTCATTCAGATTTGATGGAGAAATTAAAACGTTTACAGACAAGCAAAAGCTAAGAGAATTCACCACCACCAAACCAGCTTTACAACAAATGCTAAAGGAACTTCTCTAGGCAGGAAACACAAGAGAAGGAAAAGACCTACAATAACAAACCCAAAACAATTAAGAAAATGGTAATGGGAGCCTACATATTGATAATTACCTTAAATGTAAATGGATTAAATGCTCCCACCAAAAGACATAGACTAGCTGAATGGATACAAAAACAAGACCCGTATATATGCTGTCTACAAGAGACCCACTTCAGACCTAGGGACACATACAGATTGAAAGTGAGGGGATGGAAAAAGATATTCCATGCAAATGGAAATCAAAAGTAAGCTGGAGTAGCAATTCTCATATCAGACAAGATAGACTTTAAAATAAAGACTATTACAAGAGACAAAGACATAATGATCAAGGAATCAATCCAAGAAGAAGATATAACGATTGTAAATATTTATGCACCCAACATAGGAGCACCTCAATACATAAGGCAAATGCTAACAGCCATAAAAGGGGAAACCGACAGTAACACAATCATAGTAGGGGACATTAACACCCCACTTTCACCAATGGACAGATCATCCAAAATAAAAATAAATAAGGAAACACAAGCTTTAAATGATACATTAAATAAGATGGACTTAATTGATATTTATAGGACATTCCATCCACAAACAACAGAATACACTTTCTTCTCAAGTGCTCATGGAACATTCTCCAGGATAGATCATATCTTGGGTTACAAGTCAAGGTTTGGTAAATTTAAGAAAATTGAGATCGTATCAAGTATCTTTTCTGACCACAGTGCTATGAGAGTAGATATCAACTACTGGAAAAAAATCTGTAAAAAATACAAAGATGTGGAGGCTAAACAACACACTGCTAAATAACCAAGAGATCACTGAAGAAATCAAAGAGGAAATCAAAAAATACCTAGAGACAAATGGCAATGAAAACATGACAACCCAAAACCTATGGGATGCAGCAAAAGCAGTTCTAAGAGGAAAGTTTATAGCAATTCAATCCTACCTCAAGAAACAAAAAACATCTCAAATAACCTAACCTTACAGCTAAAGCAATTAGACAAAGAAGAACAAAAAAAACCCCAAAGTTTGCAGAAAGAAAGAACTCATAAAGATCAGATCAGAAATAAATGAAAAAGAAATGAAGGAAACGATAGCAAAGATCAATAAAACTAAAAGCTGGTTCTTTGAGAAGATAAACAAAATTGATAAACCATTAGCCAGACTCATCAAGAAAAAAAGGGAGAAGACGCAAATAAATAGAATTAGAAATGAAAAAGGAGAAGTAACAACTGACACTGCAGAAATACAAAGGATCATGAGAGATTACTACAAGAAACTATATGCCAATAAGATGGACAATCTGGAAGAAATGGACAAATTCTTAGAAAAGCACAACCTTCTGAGACTGAACCAGGAAGAAATAGAAAATATAAACAGACCAATCACAAGCACTGAAATTGAGACTGTGACTAAAAATCTTCCAACAAACAAAAGCCCAGGACCAAATGGCTTCACAGGCGAATTCTATCAAACATTTAGAGAAGAGCTAACACCTATCCTTCTCAAACTCTTCCAAAATATTGCAGAGGGAGGAACACTCCCAAACTCATTCTACGAGGCCACCATCACCCTGATACCAAAACCGGACAAAGATGTCACAAAGAAAGAAAACTAGAGGCCAATATCACTGATGAACATAGATGTGAAAATCCTCAACAAAATACTAGCAAACAGAATCCAACAGCACATTAAAAGGATCATAAACCATGATCAAGTGGGGTTTATCCCAGGAATGCAAGGATTCTTCTATATACACACCAATCAATCAATGTGATAAACCATATTAACAAATTGAAGGAGAAAAACCATATGATCATCTCAATAGATGCAGAAAAAGCTTTCGACAAAATTCAACACCCATTTATGATAAAAGCCCTGCAGAAAGTAGGCATAGAGGGAACTTACCTCAACATTATAAAGGCCATATCTGACAAACAACAGCCAACATCGTTGTCAGTGGTGAAAAACTGAAACCATTTCCTCTAAGATCAGGAAGAAGACAAGGTTGTGCACTCTCACCACTATTATCCAATAGAGTTTCGGAAGTTTTAGCCACAGCAATCAGAGAAGAAGAAGAAATAAAAGGAATCCAAATCAGAAAAGAAGAAGTAAAGGTGTCACTGTTTGCAGATGACATGATACTATACAAAGAGAATCCTAAAGATGCTACCAGAAAACTACTAGAGCTAATCAATGAATCTGGTAAAGTAGCAGGATACAAAATTAATGCACAGAAATCTCTTGCATTCCAATACACTAATGATGAAAAATCTGAAAGAGAAATTAAGGAAACACTCCCATTTACCATTGCAACAAAAAGAATAAAATAGCTAAGAATAAACCTACCTAAGGAGACAAAAGAACTGTATGCAGAAAACTATAAGACACTGATGAAAGAAATTAAAGATGATACAAACAGATGGAGAGATATACCACGTTCTTGGATTGGAAGAATCAACATTGTGAAAATGACTATACTACCCAAAGCAATCTACAGATTCAATGCAATCCCTATCAAACTACCACTGGCATTTTTCACAGAACTAGAACCAAAAAATCATAATTTGTATGGAAACACAAAAGACCCCAAATAGCGAAAGCAATCTTGAGAAAGAAAAATTGAGCTGGAGGAATCAGGTTCCCTGACTTCAGACTATACTACAAAGCTACAGTAATAAAGTCAGTATGGTACTGGCACTGAAACAGAACTATAGATCAATGGAACAGGATAGAAAGCCCAGAGTTAAACCCATGCACATATAGTCACCTTATATTTGATAAAGTAGGCAAGAATATACAATGGAGAAAAGACAGCCTCTTCAATAAGTGATGCTGGGAAAACTGGACAGCTACGTGTAAAAGAATGAAATTAGAACACTCCCTAACACCATACACAAAAATAAATTCAAAATGGATTAAAGGCCTAAATTTAAGGCCAGACACTATAAAACTCTTAGAGGAAAACATAGGCAGAACACTCTATGGCATAAATCACAGCAAGATCCTTTTTGACCCACCTCCTAGAGAAATGGAAATAAAAACAGAAATAAACAAATGGGACCTAATGAAACTTAAAAGCTTTTGCACAGCAAAGGAAACCATAAACAAGATGAAGAGACAACCATCAGAATGGGAGAAAATATTTGCAAATGAAGCAATTGATGAAGGATTAATCTCCAAAATTTACAACGAGCTCATGCAGCTCAATATTAAAAAAAAACAAACAACCCAATCCAAATATGGGCAGAGGACCTAAATAGACATTTCTCCAAAGAAGATATACAGATTGCCAACAAACACATGAAAGGATTCTCAACATCACTAATCATTAGAGAAATGCAAATCAAAACTAAAATGAGGTATCATCTCACACCAGTTAGAATGGCCATCATCAAAAAATCTAGGAACAATAAATGCTGGAGAAGGTGTGGAGAAAAGGGAACCCTCTTGCACTGTTGGTGGGAATGTAAATGGATACAGCCACTATGGAGAACAGTATGGAGTTTCCTTAAAAAACTAAAAATAGGACCAGCGCCGGGGCGCAGAGGCGGCCGTGTGGACGAAAGGCTCTTGGTGCTCTAGCCAGGCATCACGGCCATACCTCTGAGGTGGGAGAGCCAACTTCAGGACACTGGTCCACAAGAGACCTCCCAGCTCCACGTAATACCAAACGGCAAAAATCTCTCAGAGATCTCCATCTCAACATCAAGACCCAGCATCACTCAATGACCAGCAAGCTACAGTGCTGAACACCCTATGCCAAACAACTAGCAAGACAGGAACACAGCCCCATCCATTAGCAGAGAGGCTGCCTAAATTCATAATAAGGCCACAGACACCCCAAAATACACCACCAGATGTGGACGTGCCCACCAGAAAGACAAGACCCAGCCTCATCCACCAGAACTCAGGCACTAGTTCCCTCCACCAGGAAGCCTACACAACCCACTGAGGACAGATACCAAAAACAACGGGAACTACGAACCTGCAGCCTGTGAAAAGGAGACCCCAAACACAGTAAGATAAGCAAGATGAGACAACAGAAAAACACACAGCAGATGAAGGAGCAGGGTCAAAACACATCAGACTTAACAAATGAAGAGGAAGTAGGTAGTCTACCTGAAAAAGAATTCAGAATAATGATAGTAAGGATGATCCAAAATCTGGGAAATAGAATAGACAAAATGCAAGAAACATTTAACAAGGATGTAGAAGAACTAAAGAGGAACCAAGCAACGATGAAAAACACAAGAAATGAAATTAAAAATACTCTAGATGGGATCAATAGCAGAATAACTGAGGCAGAAGAAAGGATAAGTGACCTGGAAGATAAAATGGTGGAAATAACTACTGCAGAGCAGGATAAAGAAAAAAGAATGAAAAGAACTGAGGACAGTCTCAGAGACCTCTGGGACAACATTAAATGCACCAACATTCGAATTATAGGGGTCCCAGAAGAAGAAGAGAAAAAGAAAGGGACTGAGAAAATATTTGAAGAGATTATAGTTGAAAACTTCCCTAATATGGGAAAGGAAATAGTTAATCAAGTCCAGGAAGCACAGAGAGTCCCATACAGGATAAACCCAAGGAGAAACACGCCAAGACACATATTAATCAAACTGTCAAAAATTAAATATAAGGAAAACATATTAAAAGCAGCAAGGGAAAAACAACAAATAACACACAAGGGAATCCCCATAAGGTTAACAGCTGATCTTTCAGCAGAAACTCTGCAAGCCAGAAGGGAGTGGCAGGATATACTTAAAGTGATGAAGGAGAAAAACCTACAACCAAGATTACTCTACCCAGCAAGGATCTCATTCAGATGTGATGGAGAAATTAAAACCTTTACAGACAAGCAAAAGCTGAGAGAGTTCAGCACCACCAAAACAGCTTTACAACAAATACTAAAGGAACTTCTCTAGGCAAGAAACACAAGAGAAGGAAAACACCTACAATAACAAACCCAAAACATTTAAGAAAATGGGAATAGGAACATACATATCGATAATTACCTTGAATGTAAATGGATTAAATGCTCCCACCAAAAGACACAGGCTGGCTGAATGGATACAAAAACAAGACCCATATATATGCTGTCTACAAGAGACCCACTTCAGACCTAGAGACACATACAGACTGAAAGTGAAGGGATGGAAAAAGATATTCCATGCAAATGGAAATCAAAAGAAAGCTGGAGTAGCAATTCTCATATCAGACAAAATAGACTTTAAAATAAAGACTATTACAAGAGACAAAGAAGGACACTATATAATGATCAAGGGATTGATCCAAGAGGAAGGTATAACAATTGTAAATATTTATGCACCCAACATAGGAGCACCTCAAAACATAAGGCAAATACTAACAGCCATAAAAGGGGAAATCGACAGCAACACAATCATAGTAGGGGACTTTAACACCCCACTTTCACCAATGGACAGATCATCCAAAATGAAAATAAATAAGGAAACACAAGCTTTAAATGATACATTAAACAAGATGGACTTAATTGATATTTATAGGACATTCCACCCAAAAACAACAGAATACACATTTTTCTCAAGTGCTCATGGAACATTCTCCAGGATAGATCATATCTTGGGTCACAAATCAAGCCTTGGTAAATTTAAGAAAATTGAAATCGTATCAAGTACCTTTTCCGACCACAATGCTATGAGACTACATATCAATTACAGGAAAAGATCTGTAAAAAATACAAACACATGGAGGCTACACAATACACTACTTAATAACGAAGTGATCACTGAAGAAATCAAAGAGGAAATCAAAAAATACCTAGAAACAACTGACAATGGAGATACGACGACCCAAAACCTATGGGACGCAGCAAAAGCAGTGCTAAGAGGGAAGTTTATAGCAAAACAAGCCTACCTCAAGAAACAGGAAACATCTCGAATAAACAACCTAACCTTGCACCTAAAGCAATTAGAGAAAGAAGAACAAAAAAACCCCAAAGCCAGCAGAAGGAAAGAAATCATAAAGATTAGGTCAGAAATAAATGAAAAAGAAATGAAGGAAACAATAGCAAAAATCAATGAAACTAAAAGCTGGTTCTTTGAGAAGATAAACAAAATTGATAAACCATTAGCCAGACTCATCAAGAGAAAAAGGGAGAAGACTCAAATCAATAGAATTAGAAATGAAAAAGGAGAAGTAACCACTGACACTGCAGAAATACAAAAGATCATGAGAGATTACTACAAGCAACTCTATGCCAATAAAATGGACAACCTGCAAGAAATGGACAGATTCTTAGAAATGCACAAACTGCCGAGACTGAACCAGGAAGAAATAGAAAATATGAACAGACCAATCACAAGCACTGAAATTGAAACTGTGATTAAAAACCTTCCAACAAACAGAAGCTCAGGACCAGATGGCTTCACAGGCGAATTCTATCAAACATTTAGAGAAGAGCTAACACCTATCCTTCTCAAACTCTTCCAAAATATTGCAGAGGGAGGAACACTCCCAAACTCATTCTACGAGGCCACCATCACCCTGATACCAAAACCAGACAAAGATGTCACAAAGAAAGAAAACTACAGGCCAATATCACTGATGAACATAGATGCAAAAATCCTCAACAAAATACTAGCAAACAGAATCCAACAGCACATTAAAAGGATCATACACCATGATCAAGTGGGATTTATCCCAGGAATGCAAGGATTCTTCTATATACACACCAATCAATCAATGTGATACACCATATTAACAAATTGAAGGAGAAAAACCATATGATCATCTCAATAGATGCAGAGAAAGCTTTCAACAAAATTCAACACCCATTTATAATAAAAGCCCTGCAGAAAGTAGGCATAGAGGGAACTTTCCTCAACATAATAAAGGCCATATATGACAAACCCATAGCCAACATTGTCCTCAATGGTGAAAAACTGAAACCATTTCCACTAAGATCAGGAACAAGACAAAGTTGCCCACTCTCACCACTATTATTCAACATAGTTTTGGAAGTGTTAGCCACAGCAATCAGAGAAGACAAAGAAATAAAAGGAATCCAAATCGGAAAAGAAGAAGTAAAGCTGTCACTATTTGCAGATGACATGATACTATACATAGAGAATCCTAAAGATGCTACCAGAAAACTCCTAGAGTTAATCAATGAATTTGGTAAAGTAGCAGGATACAAAATTAATGCACAGAAATCTCTTGCATTTCTATACACTAATGATGAAAAATCTGAAAGTGAAATTAAGAAAACACTCCCGTTTACCATTGCAACAAAAAGAATAAAATATCTAGGAATAAACCTACCTAAGGAGACAAAAGACCTGTATGCAGAAAATTATAAGACACTGATGAAAGAAATAAAAGATGATACAAATAGATGGAGAGATATACCATGTTTCTGGATTGGAAGAATCAACATTGTGAAAATGACTCTACTACCCAAAGCAATCTACAGATTCAATGCAATCCCTATCAAACTACCACTGGCATTTTTCACAGAACTAGAACAAAAAATTTCACAATTTGTATGGAAACACAAAAGACCCCGAATAGCCAAAGCAATCTTGAGAACGAAAAATGGAGCTGGGGGAATCAGGCTCCCTGACTTCAGACTATATTATAAAGCTTCAGTAATCAAGACAGTTTGGTACTGGCACAAAAACAGAAATATAGATCAATGGAACAGGATAGAAAGCCCAGAGATAAACCCACACACGTATGGTCACCTTATCTTTGATAAAGGAGGCAAGCATATACAGTGGAGAAAAGACAGCCTCTTCAATAAGTGGTGCTGGGAAAATTGGACAGGTACATGTAAAAGTATGAAATTAGGACACTCCCTGACACCATGCACAAAAATAAACTCAAAATGGATTAAAGACTTAAGTGTAAGGGCAGACACTATCAAACTCTTAGAGGAAAACATAGGCAGAACACTCTATGACATACATCACAGCAAGAATCTTTTTGACCCAGCTCCCAGAGAAATGGAAATAAGAACACAAATAAACAAATGGGACCTAATGAAACTTAAAAGCTTTTGCACAGCAAAGGAAACCATAAACAAGACCAAAAGACAACCATCAGAATGGGAGAAAATATTTGCAAATGAAGCAACTGACAAAGGGTTAATCTCCAAGATTTACAAGCAGCTCATGCAGCTCAATAACAAAAAAACGAACAACCCAATCCAAAAATGGGCAGAAGACCTAAATAGACATTTCTCCAAAGAAGATATACAGATGGCCTACAGACACATGAAAGAATGCTCAACATCATTAATCATTAGAGAAATGCAAATCAAAACTACAATGAGATATCCTCTCACACTGGTCAGAATGGCCATCATAAAAAAATCTAGAAACCATAAATGCTGGAGAGGGTGTGGAGGAAAGGGAACACTCTTGCACTGTTGGTGGGAATGTAAATTGATACAGCCACTATGGAGAACAGTATGGAGGTTCCTTAAAAAACTACAAATAGAACTACCATACGACCCAGCAATCCCACTACTGGGCATATACCCCGAGAAAACCACAGGTCAAAAAGAGTCATGTACCAAAATGTTCATTGCAGCTCTATTTACAATAGTCAGGACATGGAAGCAACCTAAATGTCCATCGACAGATGAATGGATAAAGAAGATGTGGCACATATATACAATGGAATATTACTCAGCCATAAAAAGAAATGAAATGGAGGTATTTGTAATGAGGTGGATGGAGTTAGAGTCTGTCATACAGAGTGAAGTAAGTCAGAAAGAGAAAAACAAATACAGTATGCTAACACATATATACGGAATCTAAGGAAAAAAAAAAAAAGGCCATGAAGAACCTAGTGGCAAGACGGGAATAAAGACACAGACCTACTAGAGAATGGACTTGAGGATATGGGGAGGGGGTGGGGTGAGATGTGACAGGGTAAGAGAGTGTCATGGACATATATACACTACCAAATGTAAAATAGATAGCTAGTGGGAAGCAGCCACATAGCACAGGGAGATCAGCTCGGTGCTTTGTGACCACCTAGAGGGGTGGGATGGGGAGGGTGGGAGGGAGGGAGATGCAAGAGGGAAGAGAAATGGGAACATATTGTATATGTATAACTGATTCACTTTGTTATAAAGCAGAAGCTAACACACCATTGTAAGGCAATTATACTTCAATAAAGATGTTTAAAAATATAAATAAAAATAAAAAATAAAAATAGAACCAGAATACAACCCAGCAATCCCACTACTGGGCATATCCCCTGAGAAAACCATAATTCAAAAAGAGTCATGTACCACAATGTTCATTGCAGCTCTATTTACAATAGCCAGGACATGGAAGCAACCTAAGTGTCCATGGATAGATGAATGGATAAAGGAGATGTGGCACATATATACAATGGAATATTACTCAGCCATTAAAAAGAAGCAAAATTGAGTTATTTGTAGTGAGGTGGATGGACCTAGAGACTGTCATACAGAGTGAAGTAAGTCAGAAAGAGAAAAACAGATACCGTATGCTAACATATATATATGGAATCTTAAAAAAAAAAAAAAAAAAAAGGTTTCAAAGAACCTGGGGGCAGGAGAGGAATAAAGACACAGACGTAGAGAATGGACTTGAGGACCCGGGGAGGGGGAAGGGTAAGCTGGGACAAAGTGAGAGAGTGGCATGGACATATATACACTACCAAATGTAAAACAGATAGCAAGTGGGAAACAGCCGCATAGCACAGGGAGATCAGCTCCGTGCTTTGTGACCACCTAGAGGGGTGGGATAGGGAGGGTGGGAGGGAGACACAAGAGGGAGGAGATATGGGGATATATGTATATGTATAGCTGATTCACTTTGTTATAAAGCAGAAACTAACACACCACTGTAAAGCAATTATACTCCAATAAAGATGTTTAAAAAAAAAAAAACTTTGGGCAGCATAAGGACTTAAAGACATATGCATCTCTAAGAGAGAAGGTTTTTAAAAGAGGGGAGTTAGTCTTTAATGGGTAGAGTTTCAGCCAGGGAGAATGAAAAAGTTCTGGAGATGGATGGTGATGGTGGTTGCATAAGAATGTGAATGCCGCAAAACTGTAGACTTAAAAATGGTTAAAATGGTAAGTTTTATGATATATATACTACGAATATATTCTAGACAATCCATGAGGGAAATGAAGGCAGTCAAGGCTGTTTTCACTAGTCCTTTGCCTCAGGTAATATGGTAGTCAGCCTTCAAGTTGGCTCCAATGATTCTCATCTCCTAGTATTCACTCCTCTGTGTTGTCCCCTCCCACAGTGGATTGGGCTGACCTGGGTAACCCATAGGACACAGCAGAGATGACCAGAAATGGTCTTCCAAGGCTAGGTCATAAAAGATATTGCAACTTCTAATTGGTTCTCCCTTGGATTTCTTGCTCTGGAGGAAGTGAGCGGCCATGTTGTGAGGACATGCAAGCAGTCTATGGAGAGGTCCAGGCATGAGAAACTAAGGCCTCCAGCCAACAGCCAGCATTAACCTGCCAACCAAGTGAGGAGCCACCTTGGAATCAGGTCTCCAGCAGCCCCAGTCATGACAGAGCCTAAGCCAGAACCACCCAGCTAAGCTGCTTCCAAATTCCTGACCCACAGAAACGTGAGATAATGTTTATAGTTGCTTTAAGCCACTAAGTTTTGGGGTAATCTTACACAGACATTGATAACTAATACAGAGAGCATGCAGACCCTTCATCAACTGCCTGAAACTATCATTGTCTTCAGTCATTTATGTATCTCTGTTTGTTCCTGGATTATATCACAGCTACTTAAAGATATTCCATGACCCCATTTACATAAAGTTGCACTTACCTTTACATGTTTTGAATACCCAACAAGTGACGTAAAAATATTTCCCAAGATTGGAAGGGCATTGCTGAATTTCAGACAGTTAAGGCTAGAAGAGCAATTCCTAACACGATACACCTTGTCAGGTAACGTGAATGTTTTTCCTTTTAACACTGTAGGTGAAATGCTTAAAAACCTGAAGGCAGGCCAGTGTTTTCAATCATTTTACTCCTTAACATGTATGAACCCTCTTTCAATATATCTATATAAAAAAGAGGAGGCAAATAAATAAAGATGCTAACTATCTAACTAAATAGAGCAAGCCAACTGAAGAACTTTGTGAGGGCTAACTTCTTTTCTCTCGGCTCTGTGCGTATACCTACCTAGAATTCTAATCTCTGCATCTGTGAGTCTCCAGTTTCTCAGCCCAAGCTTGATGAGCTGTGGGGCCCCCTTCAGTTGCTCCAGCAGCCTGGCCAAGCTGACTCGTACATCACTGCACCAGGGCAGCATCAGCACGTTTAGCTGTTCCAAGATGTGCAGCCTGTCAACTTGAAGAACCAGAGAGCAGTTCAGGAATTGGATCCATCTCAAAATTGATGTGGGAGAAGGAATGATTTTTATCTCTGCAGCCTGCTCAATGTGCAATAAGGATCTACTTGGTTTTTTTGTTAATATTTTTACGGGAAGTGTTCAAGAATATACAAACATACAGAACAGTATAATGAAATTATATGTACTAATAAGCCAACTTTCAACAAACCTTGAACCATGGACAACCTTGCTTCATCGTCATCAAATTCCTTCCCTTCTATATTATTTTGAAGCAAATCTCAGACAGTTAAGTATCAGGTTTTTAATTCTAACATAATCACAGTAGCATTATCACACCTTAAAAATCTTATCACTAACTTAAGCAGATTTGTCTTGAATATCACTTACTCAGACACTAGTTCACTAGAAGGAGACAAGCAGGTGGGAGTCTCAGGTGCAGTGAGTATGGGAAAACTGGTAACTCAAAAGCCATGGGCCTGTATTCCTCAAGGGCAGTTTAAGGAAGGGCTAAATGACCTACTTAAGGTCCATCTAGTAAGGCATATGTGGATAAACTATTTGAGTATCTGATAATGATGACTATTTGAGTATTTGATTTTGGCTAAGTTATCAATTCTTTTTTTTTTTTTTGGCCACACGGCGCTGCATGTGGGATCTTAGTTCCCTGACCAGGGATTGAACCTGCACCGCCCCCTGCAGTGGAAGTGCAGAGTCTTAGCCACTGGGCTACCAGGGAAGTCCCTAAATTGTCATTCTTACTTAGTTCATGAAGAGCTTCATTTCCATCCTTTTCCAGATGATTTTCAGATAAATCAAGAATGCTCAGCTTGGCCAAGTTGTGAAGATTTTGAGCTGCAAAAAAAAATTTTTTTAATCCAAAACAAGACTTTCAGGGAACTATAAATGCATTTTTAAATATCCTTAGAAGAATTCTGAGTCCTTGTTTTCTTTGTTGATAGTATAAAACCATTATTTGACTTGATTAATTTATTTATTTCAAAAAGTATCTGGATAGGTTTAACCCCCAATTGCCACGACTATGACTGGTGCACGGATATTTCCTTGTTCTAAGTTCTGACTAAAAAAATTGAGTTCACAAAAAGCCTAAAGCATCCGGGAATATAGTTTTTATGTCACTTTAGTAAAGTCACTCCATTTCTCTAAGCCTCAGTGTCTTCATCTTTAGAATAAGGAAGATGAACTAAATAAACTGTGAGGGTGCTTACAATTCTAAAATGCCCTATCATGAAGGAGAAACAAAGGAACAAAAACCAGATGAGATGAGCTGTTCTTTGTGTACTCAGTTTAGATGATTTTGTTAATGTCATAGTGGTGATACTAATAATAAAAACTTAGAAATTAAAAAAAGACAGATGAGAAAAATAGAAAACAAATAGCAAAATGACTAACGGAAATCTAGTCCTATAAATAATTACATTAAATGTAAATGGATTAAACACTCCAGTTAAAGAGATTAATAAGACTAGATTTTTTTTTTTAAAGCAAGACCCAACTCCATCTACAAGACATGTATTTTAATGACAAAGACATAAATATACTGAGGTTAAAATTTGGAAAACTATATTACATGTAAACATTAATCATAAAATGCCATCACTCTAGCTGATCACTGCTTAATTCTTTTCATTTCAGATATTTATCATGGTTGTTTAATCTAGTTGAAGTTTTTCCTATCAAGACTAATGAGAAAAATCTCCTTTAAAAAATTAGTCAATTTTTTAATGAATATATACTCTTGTTATAATATTAGCTATTATTATTTTTAAGCAATCATATGACCCCTTTTCTTAGAATAAAATATCTTCTGGGATTTGGTTTAAAATAAAAAACCTGCAGAACTCCTCTTAAAAAGGGTACAGCTGCTATTTTCAGTTCTAAACCTTTCTCTCCGCAGGGCAAGTAGAGAAGTAAAGGAGTATGCTCATCATTCTCATGCTTTCCGTTGTTTATCTGGCCTTTTCTAATCCTGGGTTTCTCTAGCTTTTGGTTTATGTTGGCATATAAATAGTTTCCTTAGGAAACTTTACAGACTCCTAGCAGTTGTGTATTCTGTTTTTAAGAGGGCTAGACCATCTTTTTTACCAAAATCTAAATTAAAAAAAAATCTGAATCGAACATATCTAGTTTATCCAGAAATATGCAAAGGTTTCTCCATACTTGGTATATGCACACTTTAAGAACTCAAAAGACTCAACTCATATTGATGCACATTAACTCCATCTTAACAGGGCAATAGGTAAGCATTGGAAAGCCTGAAAACATTTAAGGAAATCCTTCTCTCTCTGCTTCTCAATCACTTATTTATCCATTCATCCAAATTTTTATTAAGCAGTTATTATATAACAGAATATGTGCCAAGCTTCAAGCACCTATTTCTTATTTTCTTCCTCTTTACCTTTTCTTAAAATGACATCTTCAATTATCCTGAAATTCTCTCCTATTATTCATCCATAGTAAATTTTCATTCCAGTCATGAAGAAGGTCATTAAAAACAAGTTAGATATTACCTAGAAGTCTTTATTATCTTTTCCAGTTTCCCTAAAAATTAAATTTCCATTTGAGAGACTTAGCATGCCTTAGTATGAAAATATCGCATGTTTTCTTACACTGTTTTCATAATGCAGGCAGCAGTTACCTAGGGTTTTCACAGCATTTCCTGACAGGCAGCAGGAGACTAATTGGATTTCTTTAAGGTCACAGGGTTCAGCTGACAGAGACTTGACTATGTAATCCATTCCCTCCCCTATATCAGACAAGTGGGTCAAACGAAGTAAACACATCTTTTTCAGATTTCTCAGACCTTCAGCTGCAAAAAAAAAAAAAAAAAATGGAAAGGAAATGCATTAAGACACCAAGTACATAAAGGCATCGTTGCCTTGTATAGACACAGCCAGTGTCAAAGAGTCTTAGCTGTTCTTATTATCAAACTTGTATTAGTAAATATATTAGAGAAAACAAAAATCTGACCTAGTTTTATAGCATCTTCCTCATTCATCTTAATATTATCCAGTATGAGCTTCATAAGGTTCTTCAAATTACCTAAGCTGTCAGTCAGACCACCTGCCAAAGAAAAGGGATTGGACTGTGTTCAGCTGTCATTTACTATATTTCTATTACCAATCAAAAGATTTTAGTTGTCACTATGGGCAAGAAATGCTCATGAAATTGACACGAAAATATATTTTTTTGGTGAGAGATGGGGATCTTCCTTAGCTAAAAGCATGTTTTCAAAATATAATGGAATTACAATGGAAAACGATAACAGAAAGATAACTGGGAAATCTCCAAACAGTTGGAAATTAAACAACACACTTCTAAACAAGCATGGATCAAACAGGAAGTCTCAAGGAAAATTAGACAATATTTTGAAAAATACAGAAATAAAAATAAAATATATCAAAATCTCCAGTTAACAGTTACTTAAAGGGAGGTTTAGAGCATTGAATGCTTATATTAGAAATAAGGAAAGTTTTCAAATCAACAACCTAAGCTTACGAGTTCAGAAACTAGAGAGAGAAGAGCAAAATAAACCCAATGCAAGACGAAGCAATAAAATAATAAAGATAAGGGCAGAAATCAATAACAAATCACAAACAGAAACAATAGGGGAAAATCAATGGAAATTAAAAGCTATGTCTTTGAAAAGATCAATAAAATGGATAAATTTCTAGCAAGACTGACAAAGAAAAAATGAGGAATAACAAATTACCAATATCAGAAATGAAAGGGAAGCTATCATTACAGAAATCACAGATGTTAAAAGGATAGAGAATAATATGAACAAATCTACATGCATAAATTTGACAACATAGACAAAATTGCACAATTTCTTGAAAGGCACAAACTAGTAAAACTTAGCCAACATTACATAAGTAATCTGAATAGTCCAGTATAACTAAGGAAATTGAATTTGTAGTTTAAAATTTTCCAAAAAAGAAAGCTGCAGGCACAGATAATTTAACTTGCAAATTCTACCAAACTTTCAAAGAAGAAATAACACCAATTCTACACAATCATTTCCAGGAAACAGAAATACAGACAACACTTCCCAACTCATTTTATGACACTACCATTAACCAATCTGAAACCCAGACTAAGGGAATAAAACAAAAGAAAACTTCAAACCAATATCACTTATGAAATCCTCAACAAAATATTACCAAGGAGTCCAGCCATATATAAAAAGAATATTATACTACCACCAAGTGAGCTTCATACAGGGAATGCAGGACTGTTTTGATATTTGGAAATCAATCCATGTACTTCACTATATTAACAGTCTAATGAAGAAAAACTACATAATCATATAAATTGATACAGCAAAAATAGCTGATACAATCCAATAACCATTCATGATAAAAATTCTCAGCAACCTAGGAATAGAAGGACACTTCCCCAACCTGATAAAAGGCACCTTCAAAAAAACTACAGTTAGCATCACACTTCATGGTGAAAGTCTGAATGCTTACTCTCTAGGATCAGGAACAAGGGAGGATGTTCACTTTCACCTCTCCTATTCAACACTATACTGCAAGTCATAATCAGTGCAGTACAGCAAGAAAATGAAATAAAAGGAATACAGGGACTTCCCTGGTGGTGCAGTGGTTAAGAATCCGCCTGCCAATGCAGGGGACATGGGTTCGATCCCTGGTCTGGGAAGATCCCACATGCTGCAGAGCAACTAAGCCTGTGCACCACAACTACTGAGCCCGTGCTCTAGAGCCTGCCTGCACACCTAGAGCCTGTGCTCCACAACAAGAGAAGCCATCACAATGAGAAGCCCGCACACCGCAACCAACAGTAGCCCCTGCTCGCTGCAACTAGAGAAAGCCCGCGCGCAGCAACGAAGACCCAACGCAGCCAAAGATAACTAAATAAATTTATTTTAAAAAAATGAATAAATAAAAGGAATACAAAATTGGAAAGGAAGAAATGAAAATAATCCTTTTGGAAGGGACATGAAATAAGTTTATCAAAGGTATAGAGTACAAGATCAACACACAAAAATCAACTGTATTTCTGTAGTAGCAATAAATAATTGGTAACCAAATTTTTTAAAGTTACCATTTACAATAGCTCCAAAAGAATGAAAAAGGTATAAATCTAAAAAACATATACACAATCAACATGATGAAAAGTACAAAATGGTGAAAAAAGAAATCAAGGAAAATCTAAACAAATGGAAAGAGAAACCATGGTCATAGATTCAACATAATAACAATGTCAATTCTCCCTAAATTGTTCTATAGATTTAATGTAATTCCAACCAAGATCCCAAGAAGAGTGTTTGACGATATAAACAATGTGATTCTTGGGAATTTCCTGACAGTCCAATGGTTAGGACTCTGTGATTTCACTGCTAAGGGCTCAGGTTCAATCCCTGGTTGGGGAACTAAAATCCCACAGGCTGTGCGATGCAGCAAAAAAAAAAAAAAAAAATGTGATTCTAAAATTTATATGGAAGGACAAAGGAACTAGAATATTTTAAAATTATTTTGAAAAAGAAGAAGAAAGTTGGAGAAATAACACTACCCAATTTTATGACTTACTATAAAATAAAAGTTACTAAGACAATGTAGTATTGGCAAGGGATAGACAAGGGTATTGGCAAATGAAAGATCAATGGAAAATAGTATCCAGAAATACACCCATACAACTATAGCCAAAAAATTTGGGCAAAGATACAAAGGCTATTCAAACATGAAAGAATAGTAATTTCAATAAACAGAACAACTGGATATCCATAGGGAAGAAAAATGAACCTTGATCTAAACTTCACACCTTACACAAATGTTAACTCGAAATGGATCATAGATCTAAACGTAAAACATAAAACTTTAAAAGAAAATATAGGAAAAAATCATCATGACCTTTATGCAAAGAGTTCTTAGACATGACACCAAAAGCATGATTCATAAAGAAAAAAAATGGATGGCAACAAAATGTAAAACTTTTGTTCTATGAAAGACACTGTTAAAGAATGAAAAGACTAGCTACAGAGTGAGAGAAAATATTTTCAAATCACTTATCTCACAAAGGACTTGTATCGTGAATATATTTTAAAAAAACACTTAAAACTCAACATTAAGAAAACAAATTGACCCAATTAAAAATGGTTAGGGACTTCCCTGGTGGTCCAGTGGGTAAGACTCCGTGCTCCCAATGCAGGGGGCCCAGGTTCGATCCCTGGTCAGGGAACTAGATCCTGCATGCATGCCACAACTAAGAGTCCTCAAGCCACAACTAAGAAGTCTGCATGCTGCAACTAAGAGCCCGCATGCCACAACTAACGATCCCACATGCCACAACAAAGATCCCACGTGATGCAACTAAGACCCGGTGCAGCCAAAATAAAAATATAAATAAATACTTTTTAAAAAATGGGTAAAAACTTGAAGAGACATTTCACTAAGTTGCAAACAAGCACGTGAAGAATTTTCAACTTTTATTAGCCAACTCTGATGATATAACACTATACACAGAGTTCCAGTTGCTCCACATCCTCATCAGCACTTGGTATTGTCTGTTTTTTTTTTTTCTTATTGTAAAATGACAAAAAGAGAAAAATAGAAATAATACTAAATGCTAGTGAGAATGCAGAGCAACTAAAATTCTCATGTATTGCTACTGAAAATGTAAAATGTACAAAGTGGAAAATAGCTTGGAAGTTTCCTAAAAAGTTAAACAAGCACTTGTCACATGGCTCAGCAATGCTAATCCTACATATTTACCCAAGTGAATTGAAAACTTATTTTCACATAGAAAACTTTCATAAGAATGTTTTTAGTAGTTCTATCTATAATTGCCCAAACAGGAAATAACCAACATGTCTTTCAGTAGTGACTAGATTCTAGCTATAAGAAAAACTAAGTGCTGATTGCAAACTCAAATGTCAAAGAGGGCCAGGGAGATGATGTTATTACAAGAAGTAGAACAGGTGGGCTTTGTGCCCAACTGGAGATTATGTGTCTTTCCAAAGAGTGTAGGAGCAGATCATGAAGCTCTAGCCAGTTGTTACCAAGTGCAGTTGTCAAATCTATAATTTTCAAGAGGAATGAGAAACCTGTATTTTCACATGATATTTCCCAATTTCAAAATGGTGGCAACTCCTTTAGGGAGAAGAGTCATAGCTAGGGGAGAGAGAACGGAAGGAGACTTTTCATCATAGATTGTTTTATAATTTGGACCATGTAAATATATTACTCAAAAAATAAATTTAAAATATTAAGAACAAAATATTGGCAAACATTAAAAAGAAAAATTTTAATTATATGTAGGTCAAATTCAGCACGTAAGTGACCGGTTTGCAATATCAGCACAAACGAATGGCCATCAAGAGAAGATGGTAAGCCTCCTAACACAGAAGGTAGTCTAATAAAGTCTGAGTGACTATCCAGAATCTTATAGGCCTTCCTGCATTGAGTAGGAGGTTGCAAAGCTTATCTGTACAAAAGATTCTAGATTCTTAAAATGATAGAAAATGTCCTCTACAGGGTGACAAGTGAGGCAGAGCCGAATGGGAAACTACTTGTGGATGAAAATGAATCTCAGATTACAGTCATGTAGAACAAGGCTCCTGCTGGCCCATAGCTTCAGAGAACTCAGCAGCCCCTGCTCTGGGCAACAGAATGGGTCTACACAGGTGTGGCTGGACTACACAGGTAAGGGAGACACTCACCTTTAGTGTTATTGTGAATCTGGGGAAAACTCCCCTTTACCCAGAAAGATTGACCCCCACATGTATGCGTCTGAAGTCTGGAATTTCTTCATGTTCGACAAAAACTGTTCCCAAAATCTTCCTTCAAAGTGAATGATACTTGGAGTGGGGCTGGGGCTGGATGTGCTGCAATTTCCTAGATGAGAATCTAGTGACGCAGTTAGCCACCAGCTTCTGCAGGTGATTAGTTTATGGTTGGATTTCCTCCCAGACTTCAAAGAAGGAAGAGTGCTACTTGGCAGGAAAGCAGTGAACGTTGGGTTAAGACAGAGATGCCGACAAGACGGAGGGTTCACAGAAGACAAGCTTAACCTACTGTATACACAGACAAACATACAAACACACACTTTACCATATATATACTACATACTTATTCAGTCAGACTACAGAGCTTCAGCTCTGGGAATCCTTCCTAGGGCCTCCCAATCTGACAGCCTTCCCCCCACATGGAAGTCTCTCCCAAGCCCTTCCACTTCCTGACACTAGTAGAAACTATTAGAAAATTTCAGGCAAAACAAATAATATCTAATATTTCCACAGCAACTAGCCAGGTTTGATTATAGCTTAAACTGCTGATGTTTACAATACCTGGTAGCCGTTGAGTCCCTAGGTCGTGAATACTTAAGGTGTGCAGGTTTGTCACAGATGTGATATGCCGCTCGTCTTCTAAGGCGAGGGGACTGGCTTCCACTATGATGGAATGAATGTTCTTACAGGTGCTGAGGACCGAACTGAGGCTTCCAGCCACACCGGCACATCTCTTAATGTACAACCTGAGGCTTGTAGCAGAGCTGAATATTTTCCCCAGGTATTTGATATCTTGCTTATTCAACTTGCAGAAATCCCGGAGTGTGACCTCCAATGTCTTGAATTCCTGCTTCCAGTTGAAGAACAAAGACACAGCCCTGCTGGGAATGTAGGTTCCTGAGGACTCCTGCATGTGGATCCTGCTTGCGTCTTCTGCGGTCTCATCCTGCGAAGCCACAGCTCCCCCGTACAGGTCTAGTTTAACAAAGTCCAGAGCACTTGCACAATTAGGCAAGTTTTCAAAGAAGTCAAATAAGTAATCAGGGATGTTCTCTGAGTTGATATGTAGGCTTTTACCATGAAAGAAAGCTTCAAATTCTTCTCTCAGGTTTGATGTGGATATACTCTCACAGAATAAATTGATGCCACACTCTGTAAAGGAGTTGATGTTTATGGCTTTCAGAATTTCTTGCACAGTGGTGCTTTTCACATTTTGCATAGATTCCTGCCTCCAGAGAGGCCTCTTGGTGACGAAAAGCCCACCGAGGCTGCCATGTTGATACACTGATGCCAGGTGTTTCAGAACAGTCCGGGTGGCTTCGGCAGATGACCCACACGTATACAGGAGCAGGTTGCTGTACTTGGATGTAATGTCTGAAATGGAAACCATTTTCTGCAAGTGACCGTTCCCCTTGGTCACCTCTGCTGGCTCTTCAGACGTCAATAAACTGCTGAGTCTGCGTCCTGCTGTGTACTCCTGGAATGATTTATGAAAGAATTTATACTTCGGCTTGAACCGTTGAGCTGTGTATTTACAGAGGAGTCCCGTTGTCAGCAGGACATCCTCGTTCACACTGGACAAGTCGTCCGGTTCAAAATCAAACCTGTGGGAGAACACACCCTCCAGAGCTAGGTCCCCACAGTGGTCCAGGCTCCGAGTGACCTCACTTGGAGCCACCCCTTTACGTTTGTGCTTGTTTTTATTTATTAGCAGATCGTAGAAGGCACAGAACAGTGTGGTTTGTGTGTTAGAGCGGAACTCACTTTTCCCCATCTGGATTGCACAAGTGATGACCACAAAGAGAGGGGTCTTCATCAGATTCCTCAAGCACCTGGATTTCTGAATTTGGAGCAACAAGCCTTCAGCGAGCTCCTTTATCAGCACTTCCCGGATGAGAGCCTGGGCACTGTCCTCGGTCATATCCCCCACCTCGGCAATCAGCGCACCAAACTGCCTGATGTACCTCAGGCACTCCGTGGTGGTGGTGACGATGACCATATTCTTGAAGCGGTGGTTTTCCTTTATTAGGGCTTCGATTTCTGGGCAGTTCTGGGCCTTGAATTCATTGTAGCCATCTAGGAGAAAAAGAACCCTCTGCCGTAGCTTCAGTAGTATGGCCATGAACGTCTGCTTCCTGATTGTGTCAGGTATATCCAAGAGTTGGTCACACAGGGTTTCGAAGAGTCCACCCTGGGCCCTGCTCAGACGGAGAAATAAAACTAATTTGAACTTGGTCAGAGCCTGGCACTCTCCAGAGGCCCAGAGCATGGCGATTCGCTGCAGCAGAGTGGACTTCCCTTTGCCCGATTCCCCTTCGATGATGCAGGGGCTCTGAAGAGTGTCCAGCAGGCCACTCAGGGTCAGCTGCTCCAGACGGTGATGGTGTTGGTCCTTCCTCCATAGAACCGGTTCTGTGAAGGTGCTTTTCAAATTAAAAATAATGTCAATATCTTCACCCAGCGGATAGTAGTTCAGAAAAGATGGGGTATGGTATAAGTCCTTTAAATCCTGAGCCAAACCATCTAAGTCTTCTTCTGACATCTGATGAAAAAGACCTGTTAGAGAAGAGGAAATTGAAGAGGATCCAATTCTGTGTCTCCCCAGAACCTAGAGTTCAGGAGGAGGAGGAGGAGTGAGGCTGAGAATCTTCCCTTGATGACTTTAATTTCCTTCCCCAGTTCTGAGCTGGCAGAAAGGGTTCCAAATATTTACTCCTGCTTTCCCCTGTTACCCTTTACCCTACTTGCCCTTTTGCCTTCTGTTTCTTCCTTTCCACCACCAAATTTTGTAGCAGCTCATTGGAAAGGAGAGGAGCCAGTGTTTGGGTTAAGGAAAGTGCATGAGAATAGTGGGGATATGGTTGAGAATGATGGTCAGGGGTAACTTTCAGCAAATCAAGCCTTAACCTTGATTAAAATCTGCCAGGGGATAATTGACTAATTTAAAGAAAGAAAAACTAAATTAATATTTCATGAAAAGCAGAATCATGCTTCTTTAGTCGGTCAGGCTCTCCTTACCATGGTGCTTGGATTACAGAGTAGGCAGTCTGGGGGCCACTTGTCCACAGATGGTCCTCATCAGACTAAGGAATGTTGAAAACTACTACTGCACTACTGCACTGACTTCTTAAGTGCCTTCATTGTCCAGTTTGATTCTGAAGTCAGACTATGCTAAATCATTTATTCCCTTACCCTGGAGTTACTTATTTGGCTTCACCATCAAGTGACCTAGTGGGAGTTTTTTGTTTTGTTTTGTTTTCCTGAGAGTGTCTGAGCTTTTCCTCGACATAAGCAAAGCCCAATGCCCAGTGATATGAGAGCACTGGAGGGAGGAGAGCAGAGGCTCTGTCATGGGGATTATGGATCTTCTTCATGATTTATTCTATTTGTAGAACAGCTAAAAGCAAACTGATACTTACTAAGTCCATGCAAGTCCTGAAACAGAGGATAGTTCCACTTTTCAAGGGATTTAAGAAAGAGGTTACAGGCTTCTGAACCCTTCTTCAGAATCATGTGAATGATCCCTCTTGCAGCATCCTGCTCGACCTTCTCACAGCAAATGATGTTTACTTCTTCGTAATTCAGAACATTCCATACAAATAGCTCATCCAAAATTTGCTTTATAACAGTCACTCCCATCCTTTGAATGAGAATTTGACTGTTCTCCTTTATGAAATTCACTGAGGGATGGGGGAGAAATATACATATTTATTCATTTATACAAAATGTGCATATCAGCATCATGTTGCCAGGGCATTAGGTTCATGCATTTTTTTTTCCTCTCTACCTATCTTGAGTTATGGAGAGGCCAAATGCTTGAATTCCAGGCCCTCAAGAAAAGCTCTGTAAAGACCCTCATTCCTAACCCCAGAGTCCTTGGTGAGCAAGACGTTTTTTCTTTGATAACAAAGTAAAGTGAGCAATCCTGTCCTTGATATAAAAGCATCCCCACTAAGGTAATAGGGGTAAGACGATGCGCTTTCAAGTAGGGAGACTGGCGAACGATCTGCCATTTGCTACCATCTGTGTAACCTTGGCAAGTTGCTAACCCTCTTTGAGCCTATTTCAATGCTGTGCTGCTAAATGTTGAACACACTGCCTCTCTGGGGGTAAAGGCCTGAATTCGTAGCACGTACCAATCTGCATGTTATAAGTATTCCCACTGAGGCCAAATTCAAGCTAACAATGTATGTCAACTGGCTAACAAAAATCATAAAAATTCAACAGTGAGCTCTCACAAAACAGTAAGAACCAGCTGTAGTACACCACTGGTTCCTTGTCTGTACAATGGAGTTGAGAACAGTATTTTACTTATGAAGTTTAATGAGAACTCATGTATAGTATTTCATACAAAGTAATAGCTCAATAAATGTTAGCTACTATTTTTAGCCATTATTCTGCTGTCAACACTCAAAGGAGTAGCACATTTTATCTCCCATAGAATTTGGTATTTTCTGAAGAGTATCACTGCAAAATAGTTGTCTGTATTCAGTTTAAGCTCTCTCATCTCTCACAGTGAGGTTCCCTGAAGAAGCTGTCTCGTTTCTGTGTCTCCCTTGCCAAGATCTAACTCTCCCAGGCAGTCCATGCCACCTCAGAGAAGTGCCTCCCAGGTATTGTACTCTCAGACACTGTCTGCACTACTTTTCCTCTTGGGCTAGGCTGCTCCTGGTTTTCAAATCTTTCTTGACTCATCCAAGTGGATATGTCCTCCTGAAGACCCTGAGGCATCTCTGGTCTGAATTACACCATCAGGCACTCAGACCCCCAGGATCCTACCCCAGGTCCCCTTTCTCTCTGTCCCATGCAGATCTCTACTACTAACCTCAGCTGGAATGTTACCACATCCCTGTCTACATGGCCGGTCAGCGAGTCTCTCTCTCTCCCTCTGGGGTCTCATCTGTTTTCTTGGCTTCTACATCCTCCCTATGGAGACAACCTCTAAGTCTGATTCTAGTCACTTAGAAAGGCCTAGAGACCACTGCAAGATCACAGGACTAGCCTTTTGGAGGTGACATTTCTTCAGCTGTAAAATTAAGATATTGATACTTTAACTCTTTAAAAGGCTCAAGAAAAAGACTGAATAAAGTCACATAAGGCACAGACATAAAAATATTTTAAAATTTGAAAAGTGCGCTGCTATGTAACTGTAAGATGTTCTTATTACTAGCCATGGTATCTCCCTGTATGTGGACTACCACACTCCTCTCTTATCAAGTAGTTAAGTGAAAACCATGCTGCTTATTCATTCATTCAGTATTCATTCTTAGCAGAATATCTCTGTTTAGACTAGTGCTGTACAGTAGAATTTTCTGAGATGATAAACATATTCTATATTTGCTCTGTCCAGTAGTGGAGCCATTAGTCACATGTGGCTGTTGAGCACTTGAAATGTGGCTAGCGTGACTGTGTGACTGAATTTTAAATTTTATTTAGTTTTTGTTTATTTAAATTCACATTAAATAGACACATATAGCTACTTACTAGTAACTACATTGGATAGCATAGTCTACACCCAGTCATCAAAGTGGAAAGAGTTACATTTTGGTCGCCACTTAGATCTACTCCATGTTTCTTCACAATGATCTTGACAGATCTCTCTGCTGTCTGACCAGGAGGGTAAGCCCGAGTAAGTGATGGCAGGAGACCAATATTTTTTTCTTTTCAACCATAAAAACCAGAGAGTTTAATGAAAAGCAAGCTTGTATAAAAGAACATTCATGTTCAATAGGCAAAAAATTAGACATATCATTGAAGAAATTAGGGGCAACAAACTGCACTAAGGGGAAAAATGCTTTCAGGTAATATAGGAAATATAAATGTACTTTTGATTCTTGAATAAAATCTTAATGTATTACAATATTCTCAGCGTATAAGAAAATTCCAAGAGGAGATAATTTCTAGTGGAACAGAGCTGAACTTTACTTCTTCTGAAGGGAC
This sequence comes from Balaenoptera physalus, assembly GCF_965194825.1. Taxonomy (NCBI): domain Eukaryota; kingdom Metazoa; phylum Chordata; class Mammalia; order Artiodactyla; family Balaenopteridae; genus Balaenoptera; species Balaenoptera physalus. Next base: position 72,312,089 of record NC_138894.1, on the reverse strand, counting down.
TCAGATTTGAATTGCTGACTTGATAAAAAGATAGATCATGTAATATTCTTCCTGAGTGCATCTTCAGGACTGACAAAGAGATCAGAAAGAATAGCGTCTTTATTCAATTACTGTTACAAATAGGAGATGTGTTCTGGAAACACCCACAGAAATAAAAACACAATTAACATAATGAGATGTCATTTTGCACCTACCAATTATTTATATTTTATTTGTGTTATCATTTTTCACATAAATATTGTTTAATGTCTATTTTACCCTTACTTCACCTTCTCCCTATACCCTGCATTCCTGAATTACACTCGCAAATATACACCATATTGTAAGCGCTGTGAGAACAAAAAGCATGCTTTGTTTTGATATTATACCCCCAGGGCCTAGAACTGTGGTTAATTAATTAACGTTTGTTGAATAAATGAATTTGGTAAAGATTAAAATGAAAAACCTCACCAGGATGAAAAAGTTGTGAGAAAGCATTTACCACTAGAACTATTGGATAGTGCTGCAATGAACATTGCATGATATATGTATACGTATAACTGATTCACCTTGCTGTACAGCAGAAACCAACACAACATTGCAAATCAACTACACTCCAATAAAAATTTTTAAAAAATAAAGTGTTTGGAATAGTAAAAAACAAAAACAAACAAACAAACAAAAAACTTATTGGATAGTTTGGGCTTATATTCTCAGTCATCTAGGATCACATTCTTGCAAGAGTTAAACACGCAACCTAGACCTTGAACATGGTACCTTTTATTTAATGTTCCTTAAGCAAATCAATATCCCCCAAATTTGTATATTATTTCAGATTTTCCTGAGGTTTTAGGACAATGTATGTGTTTTATCTCACATAAGTCCCAAATTATTTAGAACTGAGTACTAATAACAAAACCTTTCAAAGTGTGTGGCAATGTACCAGGAAACAGGAAATTCCCAGAAGCCATCTTTCAAACCCAGGATCTAGCCTCCCATGATGTCAGGGGACCAATATTTTAAAACGATCACTCTCTGTGAAAGTCCTAGCTTATCTGTGGTTCTGCCATTTAACACGGGCCACCACGTTTATAACTGAATTCTCAGAACCACAGAAAAATATTTGATGGGCATTCCATATATCAATATAACTGATCAGAGGAAGGCATGAATTGATTTTCTGCTCAATATCACCCGTATTTGGAAACACACTCTACAATCACGCAGATTTGATTTCTAGTATACTTACTTGTTCTGAATAAAAGCTTTCCAGCTTTCTATATCTCAGTAGACAATATTACTTCCAAATGGAGAAGTCAAAGATGACTCCAATACTGTCCTCTTCTTTCTGTAAAACGGCTCCTCATTCTGTAAAACTAACAAAACAGAAACAGAAACTATCAGACAGCAACCATTGTCACTTTCGTATTTATTCTTTTTTTTTCCCACACCAAAAAGGACGCACTATACATAATGTTTGACATTTTTTTTTTCATTTACTCTATTTTTGAGACCTTTCTATATCAGTTAAGTAGTAAACTGCCTCATTTTAAAAATCAATTTCATTGACATAAAATTTACATGCAATAAAATACAAGGAGCTTTGACAAATGTACACACCCAAGTCAGTAATACCCCAGTCAAGACACCCAAGTCAGTAATACCCCAGTCAAGATTTAGAATATTCTCATCCCATGCAGAAAGTTCCCTTGTGCCCCTTTATAATTCATTCCTCCTAGTCCCCACCAAAGTAACCACTGATCGGATTTCTTTAACTATAAATTACTTTTGCCTGTTCTAGAAATTCATGTAAATGGACAAATGTAGGGGGTACTCTTGTGTCTGGCTCCTTTCACTTAGTATCATGCTGTTGAGATTCTCCTTGCTGTTTGCAGGAATTGGTAGTTCAGTCGTTTTTAATGGCTGAGCAGTATTCCATTGTAGGAACAGATCAATTTACCTATTAATTCTCCTGTTGATGAGCATTTGGTTTGGGTCCAGTTTTTGGCTATCATGAATGAAGCTTCTATCAACATTCCTTTGTGGACATACGTTTTCATTTCTATTGGGTGAAAATCTAGAAGTGGAATTTCTAGGTCATATGGTGAGTGTATGTTAATTTTATAGACGGTGCCAAACTGTTTCTCAAAGTGGTCATACCATTTTACATGCTTACCAGCAGATAAAATCAACAGTTCCAGTGGTTCCAAATCCTCAGCAGCACTTGGCATTATCCATCTTTTTAATTTTAGCCATTCTAATGAATGGGTAGTGTTATCTCATTTTGTAATATTAATTTTCATTTCTTGATGACTAATGATGTTGAGCATCTTTTCATGTACTTTATTGTTCATTCATAAACCTTTTGTAAAGTATCTGTACAAATCTTTTGCCCATTTTACAAATTGGGTTGTCTTTTTATTATTGACTTTCAAGAGTTCTTCATAGATTCTGAATACAAGTTTTTTGCAAATACATGTATTATAAATATTTTTTACTCATCTGTGGTTGTTTTGATTGTGCCTAGGATTTAATTTATAGAGATAACTGAGTGACAAAATGAAGAGGTCAATGCCAATGAAAAATGTTTTATTACTTATGATTCGCAAGAGAAGGAGGGCTTGCCGTGCCACACAGGACCACACGAGGCCTCATGGGGAAGTACCAGAGTTGATCAGGAGGCAGAAGGAGCAAAGGAGAAAGCTTAGCCCAGAGCCTCTATAACAGTTTTCACAGGAAGAAACAGGTGAGGCAGGGTAGGCAAGTTGAGCAAGTTTAGGATTGGATAGTTTGAATAATTTCAGTAGACTCTGGGCTATAAGGGTGGCCTGGGAGTGATTTAGGGCAGGGGAAATATTGGCTTGATGTGTGAGAGTTTGATAAAGTTGGTGGTTGAAGATACGGTCTTTGGATTCATTTGTTTGCATATGAAAGGCACACTCACAGGCAAGTTTTTTGCTATCCCTAGGAATTAGCTAGCCCTGGTATGGTCTGTCTCTTTTGGCCAGCAAAGCTCCCAAGATATCAAAGCATCATAAAATATAGAAAATAAAAAACATGATTAATACAATGGTTTGCCTTTTGTTCTTTGCGTCTTTTGAAAAGCAAAACATTTTTATTTTTATGAAGCTCAACTTATTAATTTTTTCTTCGATTCATGCTATTTGTGTCCTACTGACAAAATCATTGTTACCCTGAGCCACAAGGATTTTCACCTAAGTTTTCTTTTAGAGGTTTTATAATTTTAGCTTTTACATTTAGGTCATTGATCCATTTTGAGATAATTTTTTGTTTATGATGTGAGATAAGGAGTTGAGGTTCACTTTTTTCCCATAGGGATGTAAAGTTTTTCCATCATGATTGGTTGAAAAGAATATCTTTTACCCACTGAACTTGTGAGTATATTTCTGGACTCTATTCTGTTCCACTGATTTATGCCTATCCTTATGCCAATATCACACTGTCTTGATTACTGTATCCTTATAATAAGCCTTGAAATCGGGTAGTGTAAATCCTTCAGTTTTGTTCCTTTTGAGAATTGTTTGCATTCCCATATAAATTTTATTTTTATTTAACTTAATTTAATTTTATTTATTTTTGGCCACACCACATGGCTTGTGGGATTTTAGTTCCCTGACCAGGGATTGAACCCAGGCCCTCAGCAGTGAAAGCACAGAGTTCTAACCACTGGACCGCCAGGAAATTCCCTTTATTTAATTTAATTAATTAACTAATTTATTTTTTAGCATGACGTATTAGGGCAGTTTATTACACAGCAAAAGCAACCGGGACAATGAGCAACAGGAAATGGTGGCAAACATTAACATTGTTGCAGCTTCTAAATCACATAAGCCCTAGAATCGAACCTCCTGCTTTCCAAGGTATGAATGCCACGGAGTGTCACAGTTCAACCCTTCTGCCTACATTTAGAGTTCTCTCTCCTCAGAGCCTGGTGTATTTCAATTCTCTGCTAGGTTTCCTGTCTAACTTCTAGATCAAGAAAGTTTGAATAAACTTTAGATAAACACTTAAAATTATTTCCTGGAAGTTCACCAAACCAAACACGTGAATCCTCCCCAGTCTGCACAACTGAAAACAAGTTATATAATTTCTGTTTCTCAGGGCAGTAGGGCTATGCAAGACACAGAACACTGGGACTGCTGCCTGTCCTCTGGAATCACATTTTATTTATTTTTAAAATATTTTAATTTTATTGGAGTATAGTTGATTTACAATGTTGTGTTAGTTTCAGGTGTACAGCTAAGTGATTTAGTTATACATGTACATATATTCATTCTTTTTTAGATTCTTTTCTCTTATAGCTTATCACAGAATACTGAGTAGAGTTCCCTGTGCTATACAGTGGGTCCTTGTTGGTTATCTGTCTTATATATAGTAGTGTGTGTGTGTACATCCCATGCTCCTGGTTTATCCTTCCCCTACAATGTTTCCCCTTTGGTAACCATAAGTTTGTTTCTGATATCTGTAAGTCAGTTTCTGTTTTGTAAATAAGTTCATCTGTATCTTTTTTTAAAAATTAGAGAACGGACATGTGGACACGGTGGGGAAAGGGGAGGGTGGGACGAATTGGGAGATTAGGATTGACATATATACACTACCATGTGTAAAATAGATAGCTAGCGGGAACATTCTGTAAAGCACAGGAAGCTCAACTCGGTGCTCTGTGACTTCCTAGATGGGTGGGATGGGGGTGGGGAGGGAGGTCCACGAGGGAGGGGATATAGGTATACATACAGCGGATTCACTTCATTGTACAGCAGAAACTAACACAACATTGTAAAGCAATTATACTCCAATAAAAAAAATTAGATTCCATATATGAGTAATATCATACAATGTTTGTCTTTCTCTGTCTGACTTCATTTAGTATGGTAATCTCTAGATCCATCCATGTTGCTGTAAATGGCATTATTTCATTCTTTTTTACGGTGGGGTAATATTCCATTGTATATATGTACCACATCTTCTTTATCCATTCCTCTGTCGATGGACATTTACATATAAATTTTAAAATTAGTTTATTAATTTCTGTTTTTAAAAGAAGACTTTTAGACTTCTGGTTTCTGGCTGGGCACGTAACGAAGTCATTACTCCATCCTAATGTCAAGTTAAAAGCTGAATAAACTGAACATGAACAACTCTTCTTAGATCTATCAGAGAATTGAGGTCACAGGGCAAACTGCTACCGCAAAATTGAAGACGCAGTCAGGCAGACACAGAATTGCAAACTTACTGGAGCAGAAACCCATGAGGAGCAGACACTCATGAGCAGAAACCTCAGAGGATCTCGTAACCAGGTAGGAAACCCTAAACTGTAATTGATGAATTTCTAGAGGATCAGTGTGGACAAGTCTGTGAGTTAAAAACTCCAAGAGGATCCAGTCTTAGCAAAGTCCCCATGCTTTTGTGAGTTTTACCTCCAGGAGCCCTACCAGGTTCTCATAGTGTAGAGCAGAGAAAAATCTCTTGCTTCCAGCAAAGGGAGGGGAAAAGTAGCCATTTTGAATTATGCCCAGAGCATTCTGTTCTTCCTAAAAAGTCCTGCCCTCAACATCAATTATTTTACCAGAGCCTCACCTACTAAGATATTAACAGAGCTTAGCTGACCTGGGGGAAGGGAAATACCCAGCTCCAGCCTCCTCTAGGAGGAGGAATATTTTATTTATTTATTTTACTACAGAGACATTTAAGAGCCATTACAATCAATACCAAAGAAACAAAAGCATGGACACTATTTCAAGTTCTGGAACATAATGGGAAATCGAATATTTATGAATTTCTGCTAAACCTACCATCATGTTTAAGACTTCCAATAAGTTTTTTTTCCTGTTGCTTCATGTGAAAAAAACTTTTTGAAATTAAAATTTTTAAAAAGTGTTCTTGGGGCTTCCCTGGTGGTGCAGTGGTTGAGACTCTGCCTGCCAATGCAGGGGACACGGGTTCGAGCCCTGGTCTGGGAAGATCCCACATGCCGCGGAGCAACTGGGCCCGTGAGCCACAACTACCGAGCCTGCGCGTCTGGAGCCTGTGCCCCGCAACAAGAGAGGCCGCGACAGTGAGAGGCCCGTGCACCGCGATGAAGAGTGACACCTGATTGCCGCAACTAGAGAAAGCCCTCGCACAGAAACGAAGACCCAACACAGACAAAAATAAATTAATTAATTAATAAAAAAAAAAAAAAAAAAGTGTTCTTCATTCAACTATGATCAAAGATATATTAACAATTCTGGCAAGACTCCATTGAACACAAATACACAAAATGATCAATTTGCTAAAGTCATTGACAAAGGTACAGAAGGTAAGGCTTGAGAAGGGATTTTATTATTCATTACTATCCTGGACTGATATGTCGATATAGGTTTTTCCTTTTTTTGTACCTCAGTATTTACTCTAGTTTGTTTGTTTGTATGTTTTTACTGCCATGATTACGTACACAAAATTCAATAAAAGAAAACTGTCACTACTAAAACAACAACAGGATTAAAAAATGGGCAAAGAACTTGAATAGACATTTCTCCAAAGAAGATATACAAGTGGCCAAAAAGCACATGAAAAGATGCTCAGCATCACTAATCACTAGGGAAATGCAAATCAAAACCACAATGAGATACCACTTGAACCTATTAGAACGGCTACCATTAAAAACGAAAACAAAAACAGAAAATAACAAATGTTGGTAAGGATATGGAGAAATTGGAACCCTTGTGCACTTTGGTAGGAACGTAAAATGGTGCAGCCATATGGAAAACAGTATGGTGGTTCTTCAGAAAATTAAAAATAGAATCACTATATGATCTAGCAATTCCACTGGGTATATATCCAAAAAAAATGAAAGCAAGGTCTCATTGTAAGTTGTACACCCACATTCATAGCAATATTATGATAGCCAAGAGATAGAAGCAACCCATGTGTTAATTGATGGATGAATAGATAAACAAAATGTGGTATAAACACAAAATGGAATATTATTGAGCCTTAAAAAGGAAGGAAATCCTCCAGCAATCCCACTCCTGGGCATATATCCAGAGAAAATGCTAATTTGAAAAGATACATGCACCCCAGTGTTCATAGCAGCACTATTTACAATAGCCAAGACATGGAAGTGAACTAAACGTCCATTGACAGATGAATGGATAAAGAAGATGTGGTACATATATAAAATGGAATATTACTCAGACATAAAAAAAGAATGAAATAATGCCATTTGCAGCAACATGGATGGACCTAAAGATTATCCTGTTGCGAGGAAAGGAAGGCAATCCTGTCGCAAGCGGCAGTATGGATGAAACTTGAGGACATGATGCTAAGTGAAATAAACTAGTCATAAAAAGATGAAAACTGTATGCTTTAACTTATATGAAATATCTAGAGTAGCCAAATTCATAGAAACAGAAAGTAGAATGGTAGTTGCCAGGGGCTGTGGGGAGGGAAAGATGGGGAATTGTTGCTTAACAGATACAGTTTCAATTTTGCAATACACAACAGTTCTGGAGATTGTACAACAGTGTGAATATACATAACCGCTACTGAACTGTACACTTAAAAATGATTAAGATGGGGGAGTTTCCTGGCCGTCCAGTGGTTAAGACTCCACGCTTCCACAGCAGAGGGCACGGGTTTAGGGAACTAAGATCCTGCAAGCCGTGTGGCAGAGCCAAAAAAATAAACAAATAAGTAAAATAAAATCCAATGTCTAATTTTTTAAAAATGGTTAAGATGGTAAATTTCATGTTACATGTGCTTTACCACATTAAATTAATTGTCACTCTCTGAGTTTCCTTTTTTGCCATTACTATCATTAATCTTGTTATGTGACTATTATTGAAAATTAAATTATATGAAGGAGGGAGGTGTACAAAATGATTTGTTTAAATGTCAAATATGCTAGGTACACCCAGCTAAGATACAAATAGTCATGCTCTTAGGGCCAAACTTTTCATCACTGGACAAATAAATGAGATTAAAATGGAACTTAGATGGCTAATGGATGGGGCACCAAAGAACTGGGCCCCAGTGTCTCTGTGTGAGGAGCCAGAGGATCTGAGGCTTTCAGAGATGAGAGAAGCAAGAAAAGCTGTCAAAGGAAGAAAGAGTTTCTTTGAGGGCAGTTTTTCAAACTAGTGAACTCATTAGCAGGTCATGATATCAACTGAAGTGTGTTACAATTAGACTAATTTAAAAAATGAAATAGAATTAAAACTATCAGAATGTACTGTATTTTTTCAGGAAAGTTTCATTTCAGTTATTTATATATCCTGGCACTGGGTAGTGATGTCTTACTTCTTATTGTGAGTTGAAGTCAGTAAAAGTTTGAAGGTCAGTGTTGTAGGGGGGATCCCATGGAGGGATTTAATTCTGCCTGCAGGAGGTGACTTTTGAATTGTTCTTAAAGGAAACCAAAGTTCACCAGGCAGTAAAGGGGAAAGGCTATTTCTGGGCAGAGGAGGCAGCATAGGGAAGGAGCCATGGGGGAAAGAGCGTGAAAACAAGGATTGAGACAACTCATGAGTGTGAGCAAGGGCCAATTTTCACGCCAGGACTGAGTTCAAATTCCAGCTCTAGCCCTGACAGGCTAGGAACCCTCAATCAAGGGAGACTGACACCTCCCAGAAAAAAGGGTGGGTTTGGGAGAAATCAGTCCTCCACTGACTAGGTTAGAGTTTAAGTGAGAACAGAAAAAAGAGGAAGAAGATAGAGGAAGGGGCCAAGAAGTTCATTTTATATTCACATGTAAAGAGAATAAACTAGTCCCAGAGTTAGCCATCCAGTCACTTCGTCCACTAAAATGATTAATTAAAACTTTACGTGGATCATCAGGCAGGAATCTCAGCTGATTCTGAAGATGCTAAAAATTCATATTCAGTTTGGTTACTGAATAGTCTTCCTACCCACAGAGAAGTCTGTGACTAGATCAGGAAACCTACTCAGAGATAGTCAATTAGTTATTTGTTACTCTCAAGAAGAAAATCTGCCTGTAGTCCAAAGCTTGGGTCGTCTATTCTGTTACCCACTGGCATAAAGAATAAGGCTCTGACCAGTTTGCTCCCCTGGACCCTGGCTATTGCTCTGAACACTCCCAGGTCCCACCCTTAAGCAAGATGTCCAGAGAATAACTGAATTACATGGAAGAAGTCCTTTTCCTATATTTGTGCTTTGGGAAATAATATTTAGAACTAATTCTAAAAATGGATATTTTCTTCAAAATGGTTACATGAGCTCCTTAGAGAACTGAATTTCCTCAGGACCCATAAACCCATGTCTATGGAGCCATTCCTACAACTTATGGATGAAATGAGAGGAAAGTTATATATAATGGGAGCAGAGAGGCAGCACACAGAAGTGGAAAATGTGTGTGAGCTTTGGCACAGAAGTCCTGAATTCAAATCCTCACTGTGCAGCTTATGAGACGGGTACCTTTACCTTTCTGAGTCTTGATTTCTTTATCTGCAACACTGACGTGGATAATATCCACCTCCTAGGACTGTTATGAAGATTAAACAGGAGAGCAGTTGGGACAGCGATGGTCAGTGGGCGTTATCTGTCTCCCTTTCTAGTGAAAAGGCTCTAGTCTAGAATGCTCTTAGATCTCCAATAGACTCCAGCAATCTCACATATTATTGTTACTGTTAATGTTATGGGCTGAATTGTGTTCCCCCCGAAATCCATATATTGAAGCCCTAACCCCCAATAGCTCAGAATGTGACTGTACCTAAAGATGGGGGCCTTTAAAGATGTAATTAAGTTAAATGAGGCCTTTAGGATGGGCCCTAATCCAATCTGCTTGGTGTCCTTATAAGAAGAGTAGATTTGGACACACGGAGAGAGACCCCAGAGATGCACGCCCTGAGGAGAGATCATAGGAGGACACAGGGAGCAGGCGGCCATCTTCAAGCTAAGGAGAGCGGCCTCAGGAGAAGCCAAACCTGCCAACACTCTGACCTTGGGCTTCTGGCCTCCAGAACTGTGAGAAAATAACTTTCTGTTGTTTAAGCCACCCAGTCTGTGGTATTTTGTTATGGCAGCCCGAGCAGACTCACACAGTTAGTATTATAGAAGGGCGCTGAACTGTTAAGAGAACAGTGACAGGAGACGAGGTTCTATCCTAATTCTGTAGACAATTAGCTGCGTGACCTACAGCAAGTCACTTGACGTCTCTCTACATTTTCCACCTCTCTCCTCCAGGGTTGTAAGGATTAACTGAGATAAAGTCTGTAAAGACCCTATCAATAATAGGGGTCCTGTAAGCAGCGGTTCCCTTCACTGCTCTGTCCAGATATCAGGTTTCTTCTCATTCAGGGCAGTGCATGGACTGAGCAGTGCCCCTAGGGCTTTTCAGCTCTGACCTCCTGCAACTCTAACAGCAGTCTCACGAACAACAGTAGGTTTCACTTCTGTAAAGCCAAAAAGTATTTTCAAAGTCCTTTCCCTCACTTTGTCTCACAGTAAACACAAATGCATCCCTCTGACTTAACATGCATTTAAACATCAATTCTGAAGAACCCGATGAAACTCCAGCAGTCCAGACTCACCACCCCTAAAAGTCTCCCTGCAGGCAAGTCCAGCCAGCCATGCAAAACTGAATTCTTCAGTGTTAAGGCTTTCATACCCACCAGACACAAACTTTAAATGAATGTAAATCCAAATTTTAACATTAGGTTCCAAAACCCACTTAAAACCCCATTCTCTCTCCCCACGGTACCTGACTGAACAATCCAGTTGCCCTCTTCTTGGTAGATCAAAAGACACTTTTAAAGTAAAGTTTCTTTTCATTTGCTTTCTGTTTCACAGCAAAGCCTGGTGTTCCTGTAGATCTGAAGTCTCATTCTGTGGCAGGGGATTGTAAGAAAACGGCAAAAACTGACAAGTTCTTCTTTTTTTTTTTTTTTTTCTTCAAAGCATAGTAAGAATGGTTTGGACACAGTTTGAACTGTGTCCAAAAGGGATCAAAAAGGGAAGATGAGTGTAAGTACAAGTAACCGGGGAAAGAAGTGAAACGAGCTTAAAGATGCAAAAGCTGGAAATTCACAACAAAAAAGGAATTACTCATTTGTTCCCTGTTTATCCACAACATATGAATCCTACTGCTGTTAGTTTATTATTCTATAGCTTAAAATGGAAACAAAGTGTTTTGAACGCTTAGTGTGCGTTAATTTTTGTCATTAACTGAGAGAGAAAGAGAAAGAAATGAAATGAGCTGGTTTGGTTAGTTAAAGTTTATTGCAAAGCAGCCAAAGTCATGCTTATCATCTGTACCTCGGGTCCCAGGAGACTTCTAGTAAATGCATACTCTTAGTCACCAGGGTCCTCGGCAAGGTTAGCACAGAGCAAATGGACCACCATTATCAGTCCACCCGACTGATGGTGCTCAGGGCATCCTCCTGGCTAGGAAGAGCCACAGGCTCCCACATGTACACACACATTCAGAGCTTGTGGTCACAAACTCCAGGAAGCCAGTTCACACTCGGCTCCCGGAATGGAGAAATCTCCCAGGACTTCTCTTGAGAATGACATTCTTGCATATATTTTCCCCGTCTTTGCACAATCTATCATGAACTTTTTATGTTACAAAACTTCTTATTTCAAAAAGAGCATTCCGACATTAACTTATCTGACATAGAGGGATACCTAAGTTTTACCCTAAATAAATTTCTACATTCTGGGTTTTCTATGGGAGTAACAACAGTGTTTCCCAACTTGTGAGGTGGGCGTCTCTGAAGTGAGATCAAGGGCTGTGCCATCAGCTGGATTTCTGAAATTTTAGTGAAACCTATATGTAAATGTGTGTTCACAGAGAAAAAACTGTAAAGATAGGCACCAACAATATAAATACTACTTATCTTTGGGGAGTAATTTCAAATTTTCTTCTTTTGTTTATCCATACATTCTGATTTTCTATAACGAACACCTATTACTTTTGTAATAACAAATGATGTAAAATAGGATAGAAAGGGGAAGTGTAGAAATGTGGTTGTAGTCTCCACCCAAATATATCAAGTCTTAATCCCTAGAATCTGTAAATGTTGTATCTTTATAGATGTGATTAAACTAAGGGTCTTGAGATGGGGAGATAATCCTGGATTATCTGGGTAAGCACTAAATGCAGTCAAAAGTGTCCACATAAAAGAGAGGCAGAAGGAGATTTGAAAGAGATAGAAAAGGAGAAGACAATGTGACCATGGAGGCAGAGATTGGAGTGGCTGTGAGTCAAGGAGTGGGGGCAGCCACCTGAAGCTAGAAGAGGCAAAGGATGGATTCTCCTCTTGAGCCTCCAGAGGGAGCATGGTCCTGCTTACAACTTGATTTCAGCCCAGTGATGCTGATTTTGGACATCTGGCCTCCAGAGTGTAAGAGAATAAATTTCTGTTGTGTTAAGCCATCCAGTGTATGGTATTTTGTTACAGCAGCCGCAGGAGACTAATGCTGTAGAATATCATGGTAAAAGGAGCAAAATTATATCCACATTCATTCATGCACATCCTCCATGTGGCCCCATCACTTTCCTTTGCAAATGGATTTGCAGTCAGGTGTTTTCAATGCAGTTAGAATGGATAACGTACTAGAAATCTTGGCATCTTGAAGAAGTTCCAAGAGCTATGTCCCTTGCCTTTTGCTTTTCCTCTTAGTCTCTTCCCACCCTTTACTCTCCTGGGAGTGTGGCAAAGTGGAAATGCCTAGGGCTCTGGAGCCAAAAGACCTGAGTTCAAGTGTGGGTTTCAAGTGTGGATTTCATCTTGTTTCTAAAACAAGTCACTTAAGTTTCTTAGCAGTAAAATAGTGGCTTAAGCTTCTTAGCAGTAAAACAATCCCCAGCTTGCTCCAGGATTGTTTGCACATCATCTGAGCTACTGTATCTGAAAGTACCACCTGAGTGCTATTCAGTGACTTTAAACATTTATAGATACTCATGCTTTTCACTCTCAATTTAATGGGGAGGGAGGGGAAAAGTCACAATACTTTTCTCCCTGGGGGCCTGTAACTCCTAACTCTAATAATTGTTCTAGAATTTTGCTAGTCTTCTGCCCAAAGAGTCAGTGGCAGGGGAAGCTATTGGGCCAATTCATTTTTGGCAACTTCCTAGTACGCCTTAATAAAGGAGGGTCAAACCTTCTTGAGTAACTAACTCCTTTAGGAAGTAGGGGTATATCATGTCTATTATTCTCAGCTTTATATATATATATATATATATATATATATATATATATATATATATATAATATAATATATATTTTTAAAAAATCTATAATTCCCCATCCTCACTCCTTACAATTGGCCTGTCTAATAATTCAGATACACTAATATAAGAGAGGCTTTAGTAAGAGAAACTAAATGTGGGAGGACAGATTGTTGATTTTCAAGGTGACTGAAATCCTGTCCTAAAATTAACATTTGAAATAGCTAGAGATATTTGTCAAGAAGAAAAAAAACTTTAAGGAGTTTCAATAGCTGTGTTCAGATGTCTGCAGGGGCGTGGCATAGGGAAGAAGGAACAGGTTTCAGATGCTTATGACAAATAAATGTTATTTACGAGGAATCAGTATTTCATTCAAAATGCCAAAGACTCCCAAAGACAAAATGCACTGCTTTAGGGTAACTGGTCATGCTTTTTTGCTCTCCTTGAATTTTAAAACACCCTTCCAATAATTGGGGAGTCTCCCAAATTATGAAACCCACATTCCCAAAGCAGAAGCCAAAAACCCTTTTTCATAGCGTCCCTTGAAGTTAGTGCGTACTTACCCCCAGGGTTCTGCCAACTGGAAGCCAATATGAGACTGCACTTGGAGCCAACGTGGTGCCAATGTGAAAGCCATCCTGGTGAAATAGCGAAGAGATATCCAGCTTGTGAAAGCAGTGGCACAGTTGCTCCAGCTCTGGTATCCTGCAGAGCCTGTGTCCAATGGCAGAGACAGTAGGGTTGCCAAGTGAGCCATCCAGCCCTGAAATCACCTGCTCTTGCTTGCAGAACCTCCCAATCCTGGTTCTCTGGACCCTCCTGAAGATTCTGTGAGTTACCTTACATCCTCGATAAAGTTCTTTTCTGCTTAAACCCACTGAAATGGGTTCTGTTGTACCTTTTCACATTGAGTATTGTCTTAGCAGCTAATTGGCATGAATTCTTTAGGAGGTTAGTATTTGCTTTACGTGGGAAGTTGAATTAGTTCTGATCTCTATCAAATTTAAGATTCTCTGAATAAGAGTGGTAAGGGGATGGCAAGTAGGAATCTGGGTAAGTAAATTTGATTAGTGTCCTATAAAAAAGTTGTGATTACTTCTCCACCACAGGTGATTTAAAAATTTAAGCAAGAGTATACAGAAGACAGTTAGGCCAAGGTTTAACTAATATTCCACCATTAGTCATATAATAATTCCTTTAGGTAAAGCACAAACCAATCAGTCCATTTTTACAATGGAAATATTTTGGAATGAGTCTATGATGATTCTACTGCCTTTGTTTGATTTAGTGTATGAATTTCACAGTTATAAACCCAGGTGTGAAAAGATGCAAACTTTATTTCTCTATAAATCAAGCTGCTGTCTGATACAACCTCCATTTAAGTTGATGGGAGAATTCTAATCTACTCATTTTGAGGTCAGTTTCTCCAGTTCAGTGAGCCCTCAGTCTATCCAGATCTATAGTTTAGTCATATTCCAACTTAAAACTCCTGTTGACTTTTTTTTTTCCCCTCTCTCCTTCCTGGGATGTAGTCTAAGTTCTGTCTCTAACAGAAATAAGGGGGATCAGAATCCTCTCCTCAGCTCAGTTCCTATGATGGAACTTGTCGCTGGTATACTCATCCTGAGTGTTACACTTCGCTCGGGTGGTGTGTAATTTCCATTTCCCAATGTGGATCCCATCTGGTTGCCTGCTGCCAGGAGACTGCTAAGATATGGCTCCTTCCTCCTCTTGCTCCAAGTCAGCAGTTTACATCTCAGCCTTTGAATGCATGTTTTCCACCCCTGCCTTACACACTGGCTCTCTCTCTGCTTCTCCCATCTCCTCACAGAAGACTGGGAATTTCAGGCTTCCTGAATGCTACAGAAAAGCCTCCGGAAGCTAGGGAGTAGGGTCATCCCCCTCCCAACCATGGATGCTCTAGATATCTGGGTCAATGGACTCAGGACTACTGACTGAGAAAGGTCTTGAGAGAAAAAATGATCAGGGCTTGCTGGTTAGTATCTAAAATAATTCATCCACCACATTTTATTGAGGATGGTCCTGGATTAAGCTATTTATGTTTGAAAAGTGAACATATCATTTTCTAGTTTTTAAAAAGCTGATTCTGCAAAAGCATTTTTGTATGTAATTAATGAGATAATTACCTCTTGGCTCAATGAAGAAAATACAGCAAGCGCTGAATGGGATATATTTCTATACCATTTGAAACTAATTAAACTGCTTTTATCTTTATAAAATATTTTTTAATTAAAAAAGTAATACATATTAATTTCAGAAAATTTGGAGAACATAGAAAAGCTTAATATAGAAAAGCACAGAAGCCACCCATGATAATAATCACTTGTGACATTTTGAGATGTTATCCTTTCAGTTATATTTTTTTATATTTCTGTATCTATATAATATTGGGAGCATATGCAAATTGAGATCATGGGCGGATCAAAGTGAAAGTGAAAAAACAGATTTTTTTCACTTCATAAAGAATTTTGAGATTTTTTTTCCCCATATCATGAAATAACTCTAAAAGATGATTCTCAGTGTATCATTTCATTAAATGGCTATCCCAACATTTATTTACTCATTCTAATGGACATTTAAATTGTATCCAGTTTTGGACTTCCCTGGTGGCGCAGTGGTTAAGAATCCGCCTGCCAATGCAGGGGACACGGGTTCGAGCCCTGGTCCAGGAAGATCACACATGTTGCAGAGCAACTAAGCCCGTGCGCCACAACTACTGAAGCCCACGCGCCTAGAGCCTGTGCTCTGCAACAAGAGAAGCCACCGCAATGAGAAGACTGCACACAGCAACAAAGAGTAGCCCCCACTCGCCGCATCTAGAGAAAGCCCGCGTGCAGCAACGAAGACCCAACGCAGCCAAAAATAAATAAATAAATAAATTTATGTAAAAAAAAAAAATACCAGTCTCTGCTTCCCAAACCAAAACATCCACTACTGTGGATAGTTTAAGTAATTATTGTAACAAGGATATCTGATATGTCACTCCTTTGCTCTAATTCCTTTAATGGTTCCCCCAACACTTCCATAAAAATATTTTTTAATCCTTCGAATAGCATGCAAGATTGTTCATGATTTCTTCTTTACCTATTCATGCAGTCTCATATGTAGCCATTCTCTCCCACGTAAACTAAGGTCCAAGTAAACTAAATGACTTCCAGCTTCCCAAGTCCATTAAATGATCTTTGGAATGTTATGACCCCAGGCTGCCAGCCCCCCACACCTCTTTGGTTGAAAATTTTTACTCATCTTTTAAGTACCAAGTTAATTGTTACCTCCTGTGAGAATTTTTTCAATATTCCCTTTTACACATTAATGGCCATGCCTTCCCATTGCTCTACCGCTGATCTATCATTTCTTTCCCCAAGGCTGTCCCCATAATATACCCTCAAACTCTCCCTCTCTCTCTCTCCAAATTGGAAGTCACATTAATGTAGCTTGGATATTAAAATTAAGTATATCTATTTAAAGACTTTAAAAATTAGATGGATTTGTAAGTTTATCAGCAGACAGGACCTTGTAGTGAAAACAGCATTGGGGACTTCCCTAGTGACGCAGTGGTTAAGAATCCTCCTGCCAATGCAGGGGACACGGGTTCGAGCCCTGGTCCAGGAAGATCCCACATGCCGTGGAGAAACGAAGCCCGTGAGCCTCAACTACTGAGCCCATGTGCCGCAACTACTGAGCCTGCGTGCCTAGAGCCCGTGCTCCGCAACAAGAGAAGCCACCGCAATGAGAAGTCCCCGCACCACAACGAAGAGCAGTCCCGGCTCCCCGCAACTAGAGAAAGCCCGCACTCAGCAACGAAGACCAAACACAGCCAAAAATAAATAAATAAATAAATATATATATAAAAAGAAAGAAAGAAAAGAGCATTGGACTAGAATTCAGAAGATTTAGGTACTTCTGTTCCTTCTTTACCTTTTCTGGCCTCAATTACCTCCCTCATAAAGGAATGTGGCTAGACTACAGCCCTAGTCTTTGGGTGGCAATTTACAGTTTATCTTCTTTTTTATTAGTATCCAATCCAGCCCCCTTCATTTCACAGGTGAGGAAACTGAGTCTCAGAGACGATATATAATTTAAGTCAAGATACTATACAATTAATTAATGACTAAGTTAAACGGAATCTTGGGATCTTGGACCAGTGCGGGCCAATGCTGACCTCTAAAAACATTCCCGGTTCTAAAATTCTTTAACCCGCCCAGTTAACAAAAGCAGAGGAAATAAAGAAAAGCCAGAAGAGAATAGACTTAACGGATACAAAAGATAGTGGGAAGCCCGAGCTTTCCACGAATTACAAGTGAACTTCCTGTCCTGGGTAAACTTCCGGAATCAACAACAGGGAGAGCCAATCAGAACCTTTCTCCGGGAGCCAATGGGAGAGCACATTACAAAGAGCCAATCGCAGGGACGCTGTCACTGTTATGGTCCTGTCAGGGCGCCGGCGTCGTGGTTTCTGGGCGGCCGCCACCGAGAGGACTTTGGTGGGGGACCCACAGGAGCAGCCCCGCGGCCAGCTGCGCTCGTCTCCGGCCTCGTTCCCAGCCTACATATCTCGGTTTGCGGGTCGCGCCGTCGGGCGCGCGTGCGGGTCGGCGCCGCGGCCGCCTCGGGGCCTGAGCCCAGCCACAGCCTCCTCCTCCGCCGCGGGCTCGGAGGGGCCGCGAGATGCAGCCGCCGGGCCCTCCCCCGGCGTATTCCCCCACTAACGGGGACTTCACCTTTGTCTCCTCAGCAGATGCGGAAGGTGAGACTGAGCCCCGGGAGGGTCCGTCGCCCTGGGGGACGCCGGGCGGACGCGGCAGTGTCTTTCTGGGGCCGAGGCGGTTGTGGCCCGGTGGGGACGGGCAGGAAGCTGACCCATGGGGGGGACTCGAGCCCTCTGCTCCCGCCGGGCCGTCCGAGAGGTCCGAGTGGCCGAGGGTGGGGTGTGGGGAACTTTCTAAGTGACTCGGTCAGCTTCTGGCTTTCGCTACACCGTCTGGTGGCAGGTTTTTCTGGCGGACTTACCCACCTCGAGGGCACCCACGGGACCCCAAGATTTTATTTCTAAAGTGACTTGGCGTTGCTCAGAAAGGGATGGTTAGATTGGCCGGGCTAGGTGTCAAAGAATGAGAACGAGCAACGAGAGCTTGTTGCTTTATTTATCAGCACATAACTTTTTGCTGAGATTAAATTAGGCGCTGCAAATACTAACTTCCCTCGAGGAGTTTGTGGTTTTTATGGAACCTGGTATCTTGCCAACGTTCCAGTTTTCCTCCTATTTTATGGTGTTTGACCTCAATATTCAGAGAAGTAGACCCAGCTATATTTGGGAACACCCAGCTGGATTACAAGAAGTTTCAGTTGCTTTCCAGATTTCTTTATGTACTGTTTTGAGGAAGCATTTGTGCTGGAGAGATTTTTCTACAGCACGGGAGAATTTGTTTTCCTCCTTTTCTCTGTATTTTACCAGACTCTTTGTAACTGAAATCTTTTTCTGCTACTTTTGTTAGACTTTGTATACCAGTAATTTTCCAATGACCAGACTTAACTGCTGGATATGGAAAAATAAGTTGTACTTAACTATAGAAATTTTATTCTAGAGAAGGACCTAGTGTGTTTCCTGAGAAATCGAGTTTTGTAATGCATCAGTTAATATAGCTTGCTTTCCCTTTTTCTGTTTTGCTTTCCTCGTTTTGGTTTTTGAGTGGCGTTTAAAAAAAAATAGTACTGTAGTTTTGATTATATTAAAATGCAAAATACAATTTTTATCATAGAGAACATAGCTGATATATTTAAATGTAATATGGAAATTTGGTGAAATATAGCAACCCAAAATATTTCAATTTGTTTCATCTACATTTGTTAGCCTAGTGCTTGGGGAGAATAACCAACCGTAGTTTTCCAGACTTTAAGAAAAAATTGTCTGTATACACAAAAAATTGAGTATCACAACCTGATGTTTGTTCAGACTTATATATCTATGTTTATAGTTCTAATATCCCCGCTTCCTCCAGGAATTACCTTTCTTAAATATGCCTAAGAAATCTGACAATAATATAACAAGCTAATCCATTGACTCCATATACTAAACCAAGAAACCTGGAATAAGTAAAATCCATAAGATTTATTCAAACTTCTCCGTATAGCCGCCAAGAATGTATAGACTCCCTGTATATCCAGGGATATACAGACAAGGATAGATATTTGTATAATAATATCCTAAAGTTTATAATATTATGCAGTTTAAATTTACAGAGTATTTTAAGCAAATGGCTTGTTTGGTCTTCCTAAGAATCCTGCTGAGCTTTATTATTCCTGTGTTTTATAGTGAACCTGAGGTTTAGAGAAGTTTAGTGACCTCCACATGAAGGATCTGGAATTAAGAGCTAGTGTTCTGTCTCCTAAGATTTCTTTATACTAAACCATGATGCCTCTTACATATATTTTTGTAAACTGAATAGTGTATCTGAAGTATAGAGTCCTGGATTTGCATCCTGTCTTTACCAATTACTATCTGTGTGATGTTGGGCAAGTTACTTAATCTCTCTTAACCTCAGTTTTCGTATACATAAAATGAGAATAATAATACCCAAGTGCTCAAACATTTTGCAAATGCAAAACGCTTAGTACACCTGGAAGAGTTAAGTGCTCAGTATTTGTTAGCGGTGTTGCTACTGCTTTGGGTTTCAGTATTAATTGGTGCCACGGTTATTTTTTACTGTTCTCTAACATAAACATTTGACTCTGCAACACCAAGTTTCTTCTCTGGTTCCTAAGCGTGTCATGTAAATTCTTGCTTTTCCCCTCTTACGGTGTTTATCTAACCATGGATGTTTTCAGCTTGTAGAGGTTTTATTGTATACCTTGCTTCTAGATTCTGTCCAAGTCTCTTTCTCAGTGATACTTATCGTTACTAATTTGTGCATGTCCTTTGTTCTAAAATGTGCCTTGGTGTTTGTCTCCATACCTATGTGTATCCAGGTCCTCATGCTCAGAATGCTTTTCTCCTTCTCACCCCAAGATGAAACTTAAGGCTGAATTCAGATACTCCTTTCTTGCTGAAACTTTGCTTAACTGTTCCTCAGAAACAGAAATGTCCCTAATCTTTTCTATATCCCAGCACTTAGCACAGAACCCAGAATATTAACATAACAAAGTAGTTGTTTGTTGAAGGAGTAAATGATTTCTGCTTTCTTTTGTCTCCTATGACATTGATACTTGGGACTATAAAACCTAGCACATTTTGGATGGTATAACTAAAAAATTACTGGTTTAGAGCCAGAAGACTTAAGTTAAAGTTCTAACTCTTACAGAAGCTATGTGATATTGACCAAATTACATAGCTTCTATAAACTCACATTTTCATCCATGAAATGAAAATCACACTTATAAGAATATTGTGAAAATTACTTAAGGTAATGTGTATAAAAGCAAGGTCCATAAGTACAAGTTAAAAGAAGGTAGACTATGTGTGAATAAGCTAGTAAATGAATAAATAAATGAATAATGAAATCCAGACTTAATATTCAGTTCTGTGGTGTAAAACTACATCCAAAAGCAGTAATGAAATGCATGTGTATAAATGCAAGAATGTACCACCGCAATGAGAAGCCCGCGCACCGCAACGAAGAGTAGTTCCTACTCGCCACACCTAGAGAAAGCCCGCGCATAGCAATGAAGACCAAACGCAGCCAAAAAAAAAAAAAAAGAATGTAATGATACCGTTAAGTATAATATAGAAGTCTTTAAGGCAGTCCTTTGACTTTATTTTGTATCACACAAATAAGTAACTCTTTGCCTGCTTTATTTCCACAGACCAGCAGCATTGGCATTACTGGGCTCTAGTAATGCAGAATCTGCCTTAATCATAATTTACATTTTGACAAGATCATCCTTAAGTGATTCATAAACACATTAAAGCTTGAGAGGCACTGATTTAGAATATTATGAAAGATCAACAAAAAGAGGAGGAAATTTTTTATAGATAAAAGATCAGGAACAGTTTAATATTGGTCATATTTTGCCAAATTTTGAAAGATAGGTAATGTTTTGTATATGTAGGATGGAGGGAGTATGTCCATATGCAAGGGACTGTATATGAGGAAGTCCCTAACCAAGAAATGGCTTAATAAGAATGGGATTTTTAAAAATTCATCATACATAATAAATGCTATAAAAAGGAGGTTCAGGAACTTCCCTGGTGGCGCAGTGGTTAAGAATCCGCCTGCCAATGCAGGGGACATGGGTTTGAGCCCTGGTCCGGGAAGATCCCACATGCTGTGGAGCAACTAAGCCCGTGTGCCACAACTCCTGAGCTTGCGCTCTAGAGCCCATGAGCCACAACTGCTGAGCCCACGTGCCACAACTACTGAAGCCCACGCACCTAGAGCCCGTGCTCCGCAACAAGAGAAGCCACCGCAGTGAGAGGCCCGTGCACCACAACGAAGAGTAGCCCCCGCTCGCCACAACTAGAGAAAGCCCGCACACAGCAACGAAGACCCAACGCAGCCAAAAATAAATAAATAAATTCATAAATTAAAAAAAAAAAGAGGTTCAAAGGTGGAAGTGGTTAACTGCAGGAAGGGATCAAGGAAGTCTTCAGAGACAGATGAGGTACATTTTGAAGGAAAAGGAGGAGTTCTTCAGGTTGAAAAGAGGGAAGAGCATTCACTTAAAAATTATGCAATAATTGGTCGAGGCAGTCCCTGTATTTTATACTTCTCAATCTTCACAGACCTAAAACAATGCTGATTTAGACCATGAGCCCCTTGGGGTTAGAAGCTGTGTTTTACTGTCTACTAGTATCATACCCACTGCCTAGCACAGAGCCTGGTATATAGCAGCAACTTAATAAATGTTCGATGACTACATGATACTTTTTGATTAAGATAAAGGTGTTGTGCTGCTAGAACTGAAGCCAACACTAATTCAACAGAAGTCCAACAAGTAGTTGGAAAGGACATGAACAGAGACAACTAACCAAGAAAGATGATCTTGCCTCTTTTGGAACCTTTCTTTGTTTTTCTCTCTAGCATTTTTTATTTCTCCTCTGTTTCTTCCATCACTATCATCACTCACAGGTCCCCTCCTAATTGACAGAATTTTTAATTAAATCTACTACTTCCCTTTTTCCTTACTTTCACAGCTAAACTATCTCTGTTATTTCCTATTTCCTCAGCATCCAGCAATCCCTACCATTCTTTTGGAACTTGACTTGCTTTCCATCATCTACAGAAGGACCTTCAGCAGTGTTTCCCAAAGGGGAAAGGTTCCATGACAAAAATTTGGTAAATAATGTGTTAAGCTAAGTTAAACCAGTTTCCTTAATGCAGAATTCCCAGAGCCTTTAATATGCCAATATTAGTTCTGAAACTCCAAATGGAGGTTGTAGTATGCAGGGTTTTCCGAACTTAGTGAATATCAAAAGCTTTTTGTGGAGGGCATCTCATAGGATCCAGATTCCACAGAACATGCATAAAGAAACACTTGCCTATAAAGACAAGTTTTAAAAAATTGGGGGTTTTTTGCCCGATATTTTTTCTCTTAACACTTTGTCGCCAACCTATCTTCCACAACTTTTGAACTCTGTGCCTTTTATAAGCCTTGGGCTTCCATGCCTTTGTCTCTGCCCTTTCTTTTCCTTGGAATGATTTCTTTCTTTTTTTTTAAATTTTATTTCTTTTTTATTGAAGAATAGTTGATTTATAATGTTGTGCTAGTCTCTGCTGTACAGCCAGGTGACTCAGTTATACACATGTAGACATTCTTTTTTTTAATATTCTTTTCCATTATGGTTTATTACAGGTTATTGAATACAGTTCCCTGTGCTTGTAGGATATTGTTGTTTATCCATTCTATATATAATAGTTTACATCTGCTAATCCCAAACTCCCAGTCCTTTTCTCCCTCACCCTCTCCCCCTTGGCAACCACAGTCTGTTCTCTGTGTCTGTGAGTCTGTTTCTGTTTTGTAGATAGGTTCATTTGTGCCATATTTTATTTTTTTTATTTTTTATTTTTTTGGCTGTGTTGGGTCTTCGTTTCTATGTGAGGGCTTTCTCTAGTTGTGGCAAGCGGGGGCCACTCTTCATTGCGGTGCGCGGGCCTTTCACTGTCACGGCCTCTCTTGTTGCGGGGCACAGGCTCCAGACGCGCAGGCTCAGCAATTGTGGCTCACGGGCCCAGTTGCCCCGCAGCACGTGGGATCTTCCCAGACCAGGGCTTGAACCCGCGTCCCCTGCATTGGCAGGCAGACTCTCAACCACTGCGCCACCAGGGAAGCCCCAGTGCCATATTTTAGATTCCACATGTAAGTGATATCATATGGTATTTGTCTTTCTCTTTCTAACTTACTTCACTTAGTATGATAATCTCTAGTTGCATCCATGTTGCTGCAAATGGCATGATTTCATTCTTTTTTATGGCTGAGTAGTATTCCATTGTATATATGTACCTCATCTTCTTTATCCATTCATCTGTCCATGGACATTTAGGTTGCTTCCATGTTTTGGCTGTTGTGAATAGTGCTGCTATGAACATAGGGGTGCATGTATGGTTTTTTTTTTTAAGATTTTTTAATGTGTACTATTTTTAAAGTCTTTATTGAATTTGTTGCAATATTGCTTAGATTTTATGTTTTGTTTTTTTGGCCCCGAGGCATGTGGGATCTTAGCTCCCTGACCAGGGATCGAACCTGCATCCTCTGCATTGCAAGGCGAAGTCTTAACCACTGGACTGCCAGGGAAGTCCCAGCATGTATCTTTTTGAATTACAGTTTTGTGCAGATATATACCCAGGAGTGGGATTGCTGGATCATATGGTAATTCTATTTTTAGTTTTCTGAGGAACCTCCACACTGTTTTGCATAGTGGCTGCACCAACTTACATACCCACCAACAGTGTAGGAGGGTTCCCTTTTCTCCACACTCTCTCCAGCATGTGTTATTTGTAGACTTTTTAATGATGGCCATTCTGACTGGTGTGAGGTGGTACCTCATTGTAGTTTTGATATGCATTTCTCTAATAATTAGTGATGTTGAGCATCTTTTCATGTGCCTACTGGCCATCTGTATGTCTTCTTTGGAAAAGTGTCTGTTAAGGTCTTCTGCCCATTTTTCAATTGGGTTGTTTGTTTTTTTGATAGTGAGCCTCATGAGCTGTTTGTATATTTTGGAGATTAAAGCCTTGTCAGTCGCATCATTTGCAGATATTTTCTCCCATCTTTGGAATGATTTCTTATTCCTTCTCTGCTCATCCACTTATCTCTCATGGCCAGATTCCAGTTCTACTTCCACATAGTCTTCCTGACCACCTCTTTGATAGCTTAGGTCTCTTTACTCCTATGGCACCTGTGATCTGTTAGCAATAGGCATTGTCATTTACCTACAGAAGAGTGTGTTTTACAGTACTAATAGGGTTTTGTATCATATTCAGCACTCCAAAGAGAAACCCTGTACCCATTTTCAGTCACTCTCTATTCCCTCCCTGCCTTCCAGTCCCTGGCAACCACTAATCTACTTTCTGTCTCTATCGATTTGCTTATTTTGGGTATTTCATGTAAATGGGGTAATACAATATGTGACCTTTTGTGTCTGGTTTCTTTCACTCAGCATGATGCTTTCAAGGTTCATTCATGTTACAGCATGAATCAGTAACTCATTCCTTTTCTGACTGAATAAAATTCCATTGCTTGGATATGCTGTGAATTGGATTTTGAACTCCTTAAAGTATCTCACTTCTTTATATCACTCTCAGGGCATTATAGAAATAAGTAATCCTTAAATATTTATTGGTGGATTAATTAACCAATGTTGAAAGTGAGAAAGGTGCTAAAGTGAAAATGACTTATTGTTTGTGATATAGTTCCTTTTGCCAAAGGCCAGAAGCTTGTCTCTAGTCTCTCTCTCACTTTCTTATATTCAGTTGGTCATCAAATTATTTCAGAATAGCTCCAGAATAGCTATATAATTAATCTGTTCTTCCCTCTCTACTGACATTGCCTTAGTTCAAGTCCTTTCCATTTCTCATCTATACTTTTTGCTGACCATACTCCCTCCTCAAATCTCTCCCCACTTAAATCAGTCCTCCACAGTGCAGCTAAGATTATGTTTACACAATGCAAATCTGATTTTGTATATTTACTTTATTAAAAATCTCTAATATCTCTCTTGATATAAGCTCTGTGAAGCTGTTTGCCCTTCTATTAATTAATTCATCTAACCAGCACACATTTGTTGGTTGCCTACTATGGGCCAGGCACTGGAGATACGTGTTCAAAACAAAACTACAACAAACACACTTAGTTCCTCCCATCAGCGAACTTACAGACATTATCCAAATAATCATACAAATACATTATTATAAACAGTGATAAATGTTATGAAGGAAAAGTCCAGGGGACTATGAAAGGAACCTAATCTAGTCAGGGAGATCATGGAAAATTTCCTTAATTAGGTATATCTAGGGGACTTCCCTGGTGGCGCAGTTGTTGAGAGTCCGCCTGCCAATGCACGGGGCACGGGTTCGAGCCCTGGTCCAGGAAGATCCCCCATGCCGCAGAGCAGCTAAGCCCGTGCACCACAACTACTGAGCCCTCATGCCACAACTACTGAAGCCTGCTTGCCTAGAGCCTGTGCTCAGCAACAAAAGAAGCCACCGCAGTGAGAAACCCTTGCACCACAAGGAAGAGTAGCCCCCGCTCGCCACAACTAGAGAAAGCCTGCACGCAGCAGTTGAAGACCCAGCGCAGCCAAAAATAATAAATAAAATAAATAAATTTATATATTAAAAAAAAAGTATATCTAGGAACTGAAGAATGGATGGCATTTAATTATCTGAAGTTAGGGGAGACAGCCTGGTACAAAGTCCCTAAGGTACCAGGGATCCTGGTTCATTCAAAGAACTGAGAGGCTTAATATGGCTAGAGCATAGGGACACGGTGGGTAGGGAGGCAGAAAATTGTTCTGGAGAAGTAGATAGGGCATGTAGAGATTGTTAGATTTGAGCTGAAAAAGTAGTGGGAGGCCACTGAAGGATTTTAAACGGGAGAGTGAAAGATTTGCATTTAAAAAATATTCTTCTGGCTATGGGTGAGAATGGATTGGAAAGAGAATGACTAGGGAGAGGAGTTAGTAGACCATTATAGTCATACAGACAGGAGATGTTAGTTTGCACTAGCATGGTGCAGGTGGTAGAAATGGAGAAAAGTGGGCAGGTTCAAAAAATATTTAGGGATAAAAGCGATAGAATTTAGTGGTGATTGAATGGTGTGGGGAGCATGTGAATGAAGGAAACTGTCAAGGATAATTAAACTTCTGGTTTACAGTGCTGGATGGGATTAGTGGTACTATTCACTGAAATAAGAAACTGGAGGAAGACCTTAAATATCAAGAATTCAGTTTTGGAATATTGAGTTTTAGATGCTTTTGAAATAACTACAATGTTAAGCTGACACTTGATTGTATAAGTTTACAGAAGAGGACTGGGTTCAGTATATTGCTTTTTGAGCTCAGCCTTCCTCAGTGTTTTTACCTCTTTTTATGGTCTGAATGTTTGTGTCCCCCAAAATGCATATGTTGAAATCCTAATGCCCAGTGGGGAAGTGGAGCCTTTGGGAGGTACTTAGGTCATGAGGATGGGGCCCTCATAAATGGGATTAGTGCTCTTATAAAAAAGATTTCACAGATCTCCCTACCCGTTTCTGCCATGTGAGGGCACAAGGAGAAGTCAGCTAGCCAGAAGAGAGCCCTTACCTGACCATGCTGACACCCTGACTTTAGATTTCCAACCTCCAGAACTGTGAGAAACAAATTTCTATTGTTTATAAGCCATCCAGTCTATGGTATTTTGTTACATAGCAGCCTAAACAGACTAAGACACTCCTATATAAAAATGATAGTATATACAACTCATAACACATTATTGTGATCAGTAATTTGTAGACATAATAATGCAATAATTTTTGTATTAATAGGCTTTTTTGAGTAAACAATAATTTTCTGTTACTCTGTTAAGGTGTCCATTTAGCCTACTTTGTGTGACATTCCCCCTCCCCAGGCAAGATGTCACTTCTAATATAATTTAGTAGTGTTGATAGAGGAATCTTTAGTTTTTCCTCTTTAAAAGTTTCCTACTTGATTTTTAAAAAATTATATCCAGATAGATATTATCACAAGTATCCTCTATACAATGTGCTCAAGAAGTACAATATATGATATATAATGGGTGCAAGAATAGCTTTTCTTCCCTGTTTGAAAATTGAAAATGACTTTTTAGTCAACCTTTCTTGGGAAGAAAACAAAGTAGTTAAGCAAGATTTATCTTTTAGAAAATTAATCTATTTCTTTTCATAAATTTTAAACTTGTAAGGCATTACACAAATCTGTAAATGTGGTAAAATTGCATAGAACTATACACACATACACACAAATAAGTGCACTTAAAACTGGTAAAATCTGAATAAGGTCTATCAACTGTATCAATGTCAGTGTCCTGGTTTTGATAGTACATATGATGGTATGGTACCATTGGGGGAAACAGGGTGAAGGGTGCATATAACCTCTCTGCAACTTCCTGTGAATCTATAATTATTTCAAAATAAAAGTTAAAAGACTCATAAGGCAAATAAAAGAAATTTCTGTTAGATAACTGGTTTATGCCAAAATGGGATTTGATTTTTCTAAAGGTAGGCTCAGGAGATGTAATTGATTTTAATTAATATTATGTGCAATATGAAAATTAACTGGCAATATTGAATAGTAAAGCTACTGCAATCGTAAACCAAAATGATATGAATAAAAATATAACCTAGGGGCTGCCCTGGTGGCGCAGTGGTTAAGAATGCGCCTGCCAATGCCTGGGACACAGGTTCGAGCCCTGATCTGGGAAGATCCCACATGCCGCGGAGCAACTAAGCCCGTGAGCCACAACTACTGAGCCTGTGTGCCTAGAGCCTGTGCTCTGCAACAAGAGAAGCCACCGCAGTGAGAAGCCTGTGCGCCACAACTAGAGAAAGGGCTTCTGTGTGCAGCAATGAAGACCCAGCAGAGCCAAAAATAAATAAAAAATTTAAAAGTATATATATATATATATATATATCACAATTTTATACAAGGCTTTACAATTTTTTCTCATGGAGTAACATAATCAACTCCAGTATAGGTCTAGCAATTATAAAATCATTATATACTTGCGTTGGTTTCTTGAGCTCTTTCATTGGCCTATATACGCATTAAAATGTTTTTATAACTAAGATGGAACAGTGGAATTTGTCCCTTTAGTATGAAACATGTGCTTGTTTTATTTTGCTGGACAAATAGTCAATTCTGGTTTAGATTTAAGCACACATGGATTTCATTTCATTTTCATTCAAATAAAATGGAATTATTTTTGTCCTTGCTCTTGGTTGCTTGTTAAGTAAGAAAACGCTTATTCATGTATATAAGAAGTTGGCAAGTACCAACAAAATGTTCATGTTCATTGCAGATTACTCTTCTTTCATAGAAATCTAGAACTTTTGTAGGGGTAGATCAGTAAATCTCACCCTGAGTATACTATCATACTACACTGACTGAATTCTTCAAAGTGAAGTTCTCAGGCTGAGGAGAAGATTCAGAGAAAAGATCCCTCACCCAGTAATACACTTGAGTTGAAAGGGAGGGAAAATTACTTTTAAGTTTTGTTCTGCAGTTTTTCCAGGTGGCTTTTAATAAAACTTGAAACTTACTGATATTCTTTCCTCACTCTGAACCCAAACAGTAGTGGAAACATTTTTAAGATTTCTTTCAAAGATTATTTCCTCTTAAAACCACTTATATTTATTATTATCTTTATGTTGTTTTTTACTTAGAAAATGACAAGAATATTATAATGTAGTAAGAAAGGATTAATTTCAGATTAGTGTTTTATAATTCTGGACAACTGTCCTAGAGTTGACGATCAAGCTAGCTGGTTCTTACTGTGGTTTAATGTAAGACAGCTGTGCTCCTGGAGTGATTTTTTTTTTTTTTTTTGAATATTTCTCATTGTCTTCCGACATTATTCTTTACGTGTTAACTTGATCACGTGTTAGAAAACTACTGAGTTTTTTTACTTTTCTGTTGCTTTTTTTTTAAACTCACATGTAATTGTGTCTTGGGGGAACTGGGTGATTTGTCAGACTGCTGTTTCTAGCATTCTCCTACATATGTCCATGATATTTTCCTTCTTTGCATAGAATGGAAAACACTGCAAAATTATAAGCTAAGGGTGTCTTTTTGAGGTTCTGCATCCCTGCTATGAAAAACTGCTAAACATATACAATTCTTTCTCACAGCACTCCTTAGCACTATAATTTATATATCCTTTTTTGGTTTAGATTAAGGACTTTAAGTTCATTCTTTTCTAGAGGCCAGGAAACAGTTGTTAAGGGCCTTTCCTGCCTTATAATTCCAAAACCTTTAATGTCACTGCTATACTAATGACTTCCTGATCTAAGTTTTCCTCTTGTTAAATCAAGAAAGGCACTCTTTGTACGTATTGGAAGTAGAATTTTAGTTAAGTTTCAACTCTTTCATTTTCAACTTAGAGTAAGACAAAGAAGGAGAAAGTAATTTTGAGAGAATATTTTAATCACAAGATTCTATGGCAATTGGCATCTATAGGGACTATTTTTAAGCTTTAAGTAGGGAAGGACAGTGAATTCAAAAGTACTTGCATTTTATCTCTAGCTGAATAAACTAAACTATAAAAGCTTTTTAGAATCATGTAATGTTAAGCCTGGAAAGAACTTTGAATAGGAAACTGGAGACCAGAAGACATTAATGATTTGCTGTATTAATTAGTAGCTTAGCTAGGACTTAGCTTCAGAATGCAAACTTTATTATAATTAATTGCAGGAGTTGTCAGAACCAGATCATTATGTGACTCATAATTGATCCACTCATTGATTGAAGTTTAAGCCAAAATTTTTTAATGGCAGTTCTCAAAAGCTAACCTAGAATTTAGGGTAATGTGCAAATTAAGCTCTTCCTTCTACTGTATAGGATCTCCAGGAGAGGAGAGTCTGTGTTGAGTGTTCTGGTTTGCTGTTGCCGAAATTGTTTTCTAAAGTATCACTCCAGTCTTGTGACTTCTAGCTAACAACATTGATGGTTGTTTACTAGTGCATGTTGCCTGGTCCTACAAATGTGTTTTTTTAAATTAATTCCTGTATGACCTCAAGCAAGTCCTTTATTATTCCCAATTTATTTTCAACCAGAAATTTTGACATATGTACTACTGTGATTATCTGTAACCTCTAAGGCACTGGTACAGACTGCGAGTGGAATTTATTTTGTAATGTGGATAACAGAGTCTCTTCACTGCTTTTTTTAATCTATATAAATTTATTTATTTATTTATTTATTTTTGGCTGCGTTGGGTCTTCATTGCTGCACGCAGGCTTTCTCTAGTTGCGGCAAGCGGGGGCTACTCTTCGTTGTGGTGCGCAGGCTTCTTATTGCGGTGCCTTCTCTTGTTGCAGAGCATGGGCTCTAGGCATGCGGGCTTCAGTAGTTGTGGCATGTGGGCTCAGTAGTTGTGGTGCACGGGCTCTAGAGCGCAGGCTCAGTAGTTGTGGCGCACGGGCTTAGTTGCTCCGCAGCATGTGGGATCTTCCTGGACCAGGGCTCGAACCTGTGTCCCCTGCATTGGCAGGCGGATTCTTAACCACTGCACCACCAGGGAAGCCCTTCACTGCTTTTTAGAATTGACCTAAAAAAAACCAACAACCTTTATTTTGCCAAAACTAAAGATAAATGATGTAATTATATAAAGAAAAAAGTTAGCTGAAATAGCAGGAAACTCTTACTAGTCAGATTTATCCAGAACTAAGCATTAATATATGAGGCACTTAGCATAGATATTTGGTTTTAAAAAAATAATGTATGAATAAATATATGAAAAAATAGGGGAAGTTATCTATGGTTTTCCTTTAGCAAATAATTATGTCTAATGGTTTGTATATATAAATATGTAATGCCTTTAAAAAGAATTTATACATCACTTTGTTCTGAAGCACATAATGTACATAATAATGAAGGGAATCCAAGATGATATCCTGTTGGGAGTTCCTGGGGGTCCAGTGGTTAGGACGCCGTGCTTTTGCTGCCAGGCCTGGATTCAGTCCCTGGTCGGGGAACTAAGATCCCGCAGGCCTCGCAGTGTGGCCAAAACCAAACCAAACCAAACAAACAAAAAAACCAAAGTGATATCCTATAATATATTTTGTATATATCTTCCATTTAAATTTTAAAGTTACAGTTATAAGTCTAGATTCTGGTACAAGGCTAGCTAGTTAGATGTGAAACCTTTCATGTGAATTTACCTCTCTCGTTTTCATTTTCTTGTTGTAAAAATAAAAAGTGGTTTTAAAAAATTTATTTATTTATTATTTATGGCTGTGTTGTGTCTTCATTTCTGTGCGAGGGCTTTCTCTAGTTGCGGCAAGCGGGGGCCACTCTTCATCGCGGTGCGCGGGCCTCTCACTATCGCAGCCTCTCTTATTGTGGAGCACAGGCTCCAGACGCGCAGGCTCAGTAATTGTGGCTCACGGGCCTAGTTGCTCCGCGGCATATGGGATCTTCTCAGACCAGGGCTCGAACCTGTGTCCCCTGCATTGGCAGGCAGATTCTCAACCACTGCGCCACCAGGGAAGCCCAAAAGTGGTTTTTAGATATCATTACTGAAAAAAAATTCAACTGAGTAACTTAAAGATTTTATTGGCTTATTCAGTGATTCATGAAATGGGCAGCATCCCATTTTGCAGATAGAAAGGAGCTCTACAAAATGAAAGACTTTAGGCAGAAGGAAGTGGGACAAGGAAGTTATACTAGCTAAAAGTGGATTAGTTATGGCAAGGTCACTTTGTTTTAGGAGATTGCAGGGGTCTGTCAGGCAGATTACCTCACTAGTGCTGACCAGGTGATTCCTGATTCACTAGTTTAAGATTCCGTTTCTGGGAGAGGCCAAAACTGTAATTAAGTCTTGGTTTGGTGACATGAGACTTAGCATAAGTGACTCCATTTGGGGCCTGCTGTCTTGTTTTTAGCACTATCAACTATAAAATACAAAGATTGTATGCAGTAGCAGATGTTCATATGTAGAGATCTTCAAGTGATAATTATTTAGTTGGATATATGCTCATGTTGGTTAGGATTCACACATTTTACCTTGGTTTATAGTTTTGTCCTCTTTTCTCCTAAGATCTCAGTGGTTCAATAGCATCCCCAGATGTCAAGTTAAACCTTGGTGGAGATTTTATCAAAGAGTCTACAGCTACTACATTTCTGAGACAAAGAGGATATGGCTGGCTTTTGGAAGTTGAAGATGATGACCCTGAAGATAACAAGCCACTCTTGTATGTAAAAATAATATGTATTTTTTGGTTTTTAGAGCTAGTCTGTGGGATGTATTTTTTCATATTATTTAAGACAGGTATAGAAAATCTTAACCTTTTTGGTCAAAAGTTTTAGCTGTTTTCAGTTTTACTGTTATAGTTGACCCTTGAACAACACAGGTTTGAACTGTGTAGGTCTACTTGTACATAGATTATTTTTAATACATACACTGGAAAATTTTTTTGAGTTTGCAACAATGTGAAAAAACTCACAGACGAACCATGTAGCCTAGAAGTATCGAAAAAATTAAGAAAAAGGTATATCATGAATGCATAAAGTATATGTAGATGTACAGGTAACATATAAAATATATGTTAACTCTTTATGTGATTGGTAAGGCTTCTGGTCAACAGTAGGCTATTAGTAGTTAAGTTTTGGGGGAGTCAAAATTATATGTGGATCTTTGACTGAGGGTGGCACCCATAACCCCCACGTTGTTCAAGGTCAACTGTAACTAGTAAAACTGAAATAATGAGAGAATATTTTTAACCTACTGAATGGCAAAAGTTAAAAGAATCATAATCCTATATCCCACACAAATATACTCCAAACTGTTAGGACTTACCTGGGTCTATAGCTATCTGAAGTGAACATACAATGTAAGTAAAAAAGCAAGGTGCTTGGGTGCTTGCTGTGGAAGTTCAGTTTAAGATTTCCAAAAAGATTACCCCTCCAAACTCTCTCTCACAGAGAAATTCTGGAGCTACCACTGGGAGGACTATAGGGATACTTTCACTTTCTTCATAGTACTTGAAAATTTTTAAGTGATTATGTATCACTTGGGGAAAAAAGGTGAAGAATTTAACAATTTTGGAAAGAAGAACCTATAGCTTTGTAAAATCAAGGTATTACCAAGTTATTCTCTGTAGTAATTATTGGTAGATCAAGTGCTAAAGCATCCTGTTTCTTAATGTTAATATACCGAATTTCATCAAATCTAAGATGGTATGGATTATAAGATGCAGTTATTTCACGTTTATTGATAAAACAGAAAAAATACCTAAGACAGCATAAAGCTAGGACATCAAAGGGCTGTCTTATCTCCTTAGTGTAAGGGTAAATGAGAAATAACCTACCATACAAAAAGAGACAGCAAGGAAGTTTGCTTGTCTGTTTGGCACTGGGTGGGGTGTTGGAAGAAAAAGTGTCTGTGAGAATATAGGATTGCAGTCTGATTTGTCAGTATGGTCCCAAAAAGTCTCAAGCAGAGGATTTTATTTAAAGTCCCAAATTGATAGTGCCTCCAGGAGACTGGCAAAAGGAAAGGCAGATCTTGGAAGCACTTGGCTTCACTCCAGACTGACAACAGTTATAAGACACCAGCTATTGTGAGATGCATCCCAACTTTAGAGATGTTGAAATGATGAAAATGTTCATCTTGGAACCAGTGAAATGTGGTACTTCAAATGCAAATGTTTTGTTGATCTGTGGTGACTATAATGTTATATTTAAACTTTTCTTAAATTCTGCTGCAACTGTCTCAGTATTCAAAAGTGTGTGCTTTTTAAGAATTCTTATTTTAAAATTACAGGGAAGAATTGGATATCGACCTAAAGGATATTTACTACAAAATTCGATGTGTTTTGATGCCAATGCCATCACTTGGTTTTAATAGGCAAGTGGTGAGAGACAATCCTGACTTTTGGGGTCCTCTGGCTGTTGTTCTTTTCTTTTCCATGATATCATTATATGGACAGTTTAGGGTAAGTATATCTTACTTTTCACAAATTCTAAATAGTTTAAGAGTTTTAAAATTGAAAATAGCCAAATGTTAACTGTAGTACTTCATGTTTGAGAAATGCTTTAGCTTTACCCATTATTTCTCACTTGTTTATCCCAACAAGCTGTTCTTAATTAAATAAGAGGGGAGTGCCTTGGATTAATGATTTCCAAACTCTTCTACATCATCATTCTCATAAAAAGTATTAGTATTTGTATGGCAAGTGGGTAAAATGGTTGGGACTGCTTCCACCTGCCCATACTTTTTCTGATTTCTCCAAAGGATAAAGAGTTTGAAACACAATACTCATGTTCTTATCTTTTATTCATTTTTAGTTCTGTTTTTTAAAGTAAGCTTTTTAATAAATGATGACAAGAATTCCATCAGTATTTGTTTTTGTATAATACTTTGTCCTATTCTCAGAGGCTTTATCTCTATCATCAAAATACGGCACATGCATATCATTCCCTCATCCCTAGTTTAAGGCTTTAGGGGAGTAAAAAATAACTCTTTACCACAGAGTGATTTGGAAATGAATTAGTTTCCTTTTGTACTATAACAGATTTCCACAAGTTCAGTGGCTTAAAACAATGCAGATTTATTCTTTGACAGTTCTGAAAGTCAGAAACCCAAATTGAGTCTTAAAGGGCTAAAATCAAAATGTCAGCAGGGCTGGTTCTTCTGGAGGCTCCAGGACAGTCTGTTGCTTGCCTCTTCCCATGTCTAGAGGCTGCCAACATTCCTTGGCTTCTGGCTGCATCACTGCAATCTGTTTCCACTTGTCACATTGCCTTCTCTACTGTAGTCAAATTTCCCTCTGCCTCCTTTTTTAAAGGACAGTTGTGATTACATTTAGTGCTCAACGGATAATCCAGAGTGTTCTCTCCATAGCAAGACCCTTAATGTTATATAACACTGGTCTTATTAATATTTACCTTGGATCAGTAGTTCATATCAAGTATTCTGTTGCCAGTATAACGACCATTGAAGAAGTTGAATGGGGGTTCTGGTCTCCTACCCACCACCAACCCTTCATGTAGAACATCTGTGTATGAATTATATCTATTTTATATAATCTTTCATTTGAACAAAGTGTTCTAAGGCTAAAAACAGAAGATTCTTATCTCCATAGAATGTTTCTTAATTTGAGTTTGTTTAATATTTTCTCATGACTGGATTGGGATCATACATTTTTGGCAAAAATACCACAGAAGTGACATTGTGCCCTTCTCTACATACTATCAGGCATTACATGGTACTAATATGTCATATTACTGGTACTATTAACATTGATCACTTGGTTAGGTGATGGGGTGGTATCTTCCACTGTAAAGTTGCTGTTTTTCCCTTTTAATAAATATCTTGTGGAAGTACTTTGTGACTATGCAAATACCCTGTTTCTCATCAAACTTTAGCCCGCTAATTTTAGCATCTACTGATGGATCTTGCATGCAACAATTATTACTATATTGTTTACTGAATGATGATTTTCCTCATTCCTTCCACATGTATTTTTTTTTATAATTTTTTTTTTTGGTTTTTTTCAAAGTTTTGTTGTTGTTGTTAATTATTTATTTATTTATTTATTTATTTTTGGCTGTGTTGGGTCTTTGTTTCTGTGCAAGGGCTTTCTCTAGTTGCAGCGAGCGGGGGCCACTCTTCATCGCGGTGCGCGGACCTCTCACTGTTGCGGCCTCTCTTGTTGTGGAGCACAGGCTCCAGACGCGCAGGCTCAGTAGTTGTGGCTCACGGGCCCAGTTGCTCCGCGGCATGTGGGATCTTCCCAGACCAGAGCTCGAACCCGTGTCCCCTGCATTGGCAGGCAGATTCTCAACCACTGCGCCACCAGGGAAGCCCCCTTCCACATGTTTTTTTTTTTTTTTCTTCCACGTGTATTAATTGGTATTCTCTTTGGAACAGCTAGTCCTTCTTTGTCATTACTTAATCATTCATTTATTTTTGTCAGTATGGACTCATGGATATTTATTTTATTTTCTGGGCTATAATCCAGTACTATCATTTATTGCTCAGATTGTTGCAGTTTTAGCCATTGGGAGCTCCTTCAGGTTAGCTTCTGTATCCTTTTGACATATCCCCATCTTTTTTTGAGTACTTCCTTTCTTTCTGACTCCACAGAGTGTTCTGGGCTCACCTTTTATTGTCCCTGTCCCAGCCCTGGAATCAATAATTTTTCTAGGGAGTCCTAGTGCCTTTTATTGGGGAATATTTAGAAACCAGGATCTGGGCAATAAGTGTGCTTATGTTGCTACTGGGTGTCATTATTTCTGGACCCCCCCCAAGCAGACAGAACTTGGAAATATATGCATGTATCATTACTATGTCAAGTCTCAGGAGTTAAAATTGTCTGAAGTATCATCCACATTCTGTTACTTGGATAAATGTGTAATTAATGTAAATTTTAGAGACCTCTTGAGAAGACTGGTAACTTGTTTCACAGATGAATTTACCTTCCAAAATGCTATAAAGCAGGGGTTGGGAGTCAACATTTTGGTCTTTCTTTGCAGTATTCTTTTATTATAGATCATAAAATACTAAAGTTTCCTTAGGCAATTGATCATTGCTAAATTTTCAATTTGGATGTAAAATTATATTACACATTTATATTCTTATTAAGTTTTACCTGGGAACCCAAACTCTCTATGACCTGAAGTTGGGTATACCAAAGTATCTTATATGGTAGAGGATTGAGTTCGTGGGAAATTATCAGCTTATTTGGTACACAGATATTAATTGCATGAATTTTTTTTCTCTTAAGGTGGTCTCATGGATTATAACCATTTGGATATTTGGTTCATTAACAATTTTCTTACTGGCCAGAGTTCTTGGTGGAGAAGTAAGTGGTTAATTTTGAAAATAGCCTTTGTTTTTTATGGTAAGCTTTATTTTTGATATTGCAGGTAGCATCAGTAGCTATGTTCATTGTAACTGCTTTTTGTCCCAGAATTGCTTTTAAGTTATGCTACTTCTTTTCAGGTGATGTAAATATTAGTATAAATGTTATGAGAAATAAAGAGGAAAGAAAAAAATCCAATTTCACTCATAAATAATTTATAGCTTTTTAGGGAAGCATGCAGTTTATTCTCTGTTACAGTAGTTCTCAAACTTTTTGATCTCAGGTCCCCAAAGAGATTTCTTTCTGTAGGTTGTATTTATCGATATTTACCATGTTAGAAATTAAAATAAAAATTTAAAATATATATTTATTCATTTAAAACTAAAAGTAAACCAAATACATTTTAACATAAAAAATACATTTTAATGAAAACTATTTTTCAAAACAAAGTGAGAAAAAGGCATTGTTTTACATTTTTGCAAGTAGCTTTAGTGTCTGGGTTAGTGGAAATTGTATTCTAATATCTGCTTTCTGCATTCAATTGTTATGATATATTTTGGTTAAAGTAAAAAATAAGGCCTCACACAGGTATATAATTTTAAAAGGAAGAGTATTTTAATACATTTTTTGGATGATTGTGATTATTCTACTCTGATACTGCATCAACACTCAACAAGTAATATTTTCTTAAAGGTTTGTTGTAGTGAGGAATCTCAAACCATATCAGTGAACTTTTTATACGCTGTATCATTGAAATTCACTTTGGATGGATCTTTTTACCCATGCACGATCAACTAAGAAAACATTAGTTCCCTGAGCTTTGCAGATCTTCCAAATGTTGACTCATTTTATTATACAATATCAGAAAATCACATTCATTAATATCACCACATATTTCATCAGAAAAATCTGTATTGGAAAACTATCAAGATAACAGTGTTGGATACAAGTTTTCCAAAATTCTACTTTTTGCTTGAGAGAGAGAACTTTGTAATTTGGAAGAAATACTGTCAGTTGTTTTCCTTGAAATAATAGGCTCACTTCATTCATTTTCATTCATGTTGCCTGTCAGTACCTAACTCTGAATAATCATAGTTTGTCTTTCAGTTGTTCTTTCAAGTAAAAATGGTATTCTATGGATAAAGCACCTAATTCAGCTCTTCACTCACACAGTTGTACAAATGCTCTTCCTTGGGATAACCATTGAATCAAGATACAGAAGAAATGCTTTCTGTGTACTTCTCATTTTGTTACACAGAATATTAAAAAGACATATTCAAAGGTTGAGGCTTAATAAAATTAATCATTTTAACTGCTTCATTAAGGACATTCTTAAGTGAAACTGGCTTTTTTTCTTCTTTTCCTGTGAGTGTGGGGTAGTAAAGAACACAGTAACTACTAGTATGTTTCATGCCACCTTGATTTGTGCTAAAGCAGCATGTTTTACCCATTGCTTTTGTTCTATTAGTACCAATATCAACCCAATTAAAAAGGCAAATAATGTTTTATTACTATTATAAAAAATAGTTTTGTGGGTTTTTTTTAAAGTTTTATTTATTTTATTTTTTTTCCGTGCCTTGCGGCATGCGGGATCTTAATTCCCCAACCAGGGAGTGAACCTGTGCCCCCTGCAGTGGAAGCGTGGAGTCTTAACCACTGGACCGCCAGGGAAGTCCCCTATTACAAAAAATAGTTTTGACGTTCCAGTCTTTTAGAAGAGTCTCTGGGACCCCCAGAGGTCCATGGGCCACACCTTGAGAATCACTGCTCCATTAAATTAGACTTTATGAATTACTATAAACCTAGGAATTCCAGCACTCTGGAATTCAGCTCTCTGTGGAGAGAGTAAAGCACAAGGGATGCCAGGCGGAGTTACTATATCATGTGGGTGCTGACTCATATCAGGCTTACTCTATGAACACTGAATGTTAAATGCAGAACTCTTGAGCCTTTTCCTCATACTTGGTGGAAAGGTCTCCACCAAGCTCTTGTTCTTCTGCTTTCCAGTTTCCAAAATTAAGTTACTCTTGTCCTGTCTTCTAATCTCCTGTTTATGCCTCTTATAAAAAGGAGTTTCCTTTTTTCCTTCCCTTTTAATGGAGTTTCAGGAAGGAATGATATTAGATATATGCACTCAATCCATCATCTTAACTTAAAACTCTTGAATAAATGAGAGTAACATTTATCTATGTAACTTTTTCACTCTGCTTATGAAAACTTAAAATAATTCTAACAGGGACATTTGTTTGCATATTATTTCTTACATTCTAGATAAAACCTCATATAATTTTTATGTGAGAAAAGGTATCACTAAATGTTTTGGTAATTTAGGAGTGTTGATAGAGAAGTTAAAATACCTAGATCTTAATTTGAACTCTTACCAACTAGCTTTGCTTTCCTGAACAAAGCTCTTTGTCTCTCTGGAATCACTTTCTTCATAATGGGGACAGTAATACCACATAGGGTTGTTAGTGCCTTTGATCTTCACAATATGTGACGCTCTATCACAGAGTGTGGCACACAGTAGCCACTAAAAAATATTTTTCTCTTCAGTCCTCCTACCTCTCTCCCTTCCCTTCTAGTCTGTATTTGTCACATCTAGCTTCTCTAGACTTGAATTTTTCATCAAAATAAGATGGTTGTGGTTCCTTTAAATAATCCTCCTACAACAAGGGAAATAGTGACTAAGAGATATACTCAAGGTAATTGGATATATAAGTCTGAAGCTCAAAAGAGAGAGGGCAGGAAATGTAGATTTGGGTATCATCATAATTGATAATTGAAATCATGGTGGGTTGTTGACATTGTCCACGAATATAAGAGACTATATGATAATTTGAAATATAATGGGTATGATACTTTTTTCTTATTTCTCACATTTATGTAAGTACAACAAAGTATATATGATGTTTAATAGTGGTTAAAATAAGTATCTTGATTTCTGTGATATTTATTTAACATTTTGGAAATTCACAGGTTGCATATGGCCAAGTTCTTGGAGTTATAGGATATTCATTACTTCCTCTCATTGTAATAGCCCCTATACTTTTGGTGGTTGGATCATTTGAAGTGGTGTCTACACTTATAAAAGTAAGTAGTGTGTTATAAAAAGTAGTTTACTGTTTCCCAGTAAAAAAAAAAGTATACAGTTGTCCCTCCATATCCACGGGAGATTCGTTCCAGGACCCCCCGCAGACATGAAAATCTGCAGATGCTCAAGTTCCCTATACAAAATGGTGTAGTATTTACATGTAATCTGTGCACATCCTTCCATCTACTTTAAATCATCTCTAGATTACTTACAATACCTAATACAATGTAAATGCTGTGTAAATAGTTGTCTGTAGTGCAGCAAATTCAAGTTTGGCTTTTTGGAACTTTCTGGAATTTTTTCTTCCCCCCAAATATTTTCGATCCACAGTTGGTTGAATCCGTGGATGCAGAACCCACAGGTAATAAGAGCTGACTGTACTAGTTCTCTGGCTAAGAATCTTGTAATCTATAACTGTTTATCAAACAGTTGGTAGTATTTTGGAACAGTGACCTTACTCACTAATTATACCAGTTGTATTTCTTTTATTTTCCCCTTTTAATTGCCATAAATTATAATGTATGTCTAGGGCGGAATAAAGAACAAAGAGCAAATCGGACCTTGGGGTATTACACTCAGAGAATTTTTTTATTTAATGTTAAAATTTTCTTCTAGTTCATCTGACTTAGATTTTGTGGGAGGTATTTATTTAAAATTCTACTGGCTCAAAAGGACACGTGTACCCCAATGTTCATTGCAGCACTATTTACAATAGCCAGAACATGGAAACAACCTAAATGTCCAACGACAGATGAATGGATAAAGAAGATGTGGTACATATATACAATGGAATATTACTCAGCCATAAAAAAGGAATGAAATTGGGTCATTTGTAGAGATGTGGATGGACGTAGAGTCTGTCATACAGAGTGGAGTAAGCCAGAAAGAGAAAAAAAATATCATATATTAACGCATATATGTGGAATCTAGAAAAATGGTACAGATGAACCTATTTGCAGGGCAGGAATAGAGATGTAGATGTAGAAAATGGACATGTGGACACAGGTAGGGAAGGGGAGGGTTGGACGAATTGGGAGATTAAGATTGACATACGTACACTACCATGTGTAAAATAGATAGCGGGAACATTCTATAAAGCACAGGAAGCTCAGCTTGATGCTCTGTGATGACCTAGATGGGTGGGATTGGGAAGGGGGGTGGGAGGGAGGTCCAAGAGGGAGGGGATATAGGTATACATATAACTGATTCACTTCATTGTACAGCAGAAACTAACACAACATTGTAAAGCAATTATACTCCAATAAAAAAAAAACCTCGCTAAAAATAAATAAAATTCCACTGGGACTGGACATTTATTTAATAATTGTCACTCATATTTGAATAGTAAGTTCTTTATCAAATATGATATATATGGTTCTAATAAATTGGCTTTTCTATGTTGCAGAGATCAGGACTTCTTTGTGCTGTGTTAAGCTTATATTAACATATGTACCCACTTTAAACATTTACTGATAATATTAAATATTAATAATGAGTAGTGATTGAACTTAAATTTTGGGATTTATTAATTTTGAACAACTTTTGGAAATAAATGACTGCTCTAACACATGTATGTATATTACACAGTGAATGTAATTTTTTTTCTTTATGGAAAATAGAACTTGGACTTAAATACTTAAGTTTTTAAGTAGAGTAACTTTTATGGGTTTTGGTTTTACTTAAAGTTTATTACTAATTCCAATATAAGAGAAATTATTCCTTTTAGAATTGAGTAACTACAGACTAATACAGACATTATATAAGCCTTGGGTATTGAGAAGAGTTGGATTTTGGAACCAGTCAGTTCTGGATTCAGATCCTGGTCTGCCACTTACTTGCTGTTTGCCTTGGGGAGATATCTTTTCGTACCCTCCTATGCAAAATGGGAGTCTTAACTAATTTTTAGGGTTTGTTATGAAGATTTTAAAGTATAAATAATGTCTAGTATAGTGCTTGACAGAATAGGCAGAGTGGTAGCTGTTATTATTATAAATGTTAAACAAATATTTTGAGAACATCTCTGTATGTTTGAACTGTTTGAACACTTACGAGACCAAGGAGAAGAGCTTTCTTTCCTCTAATCCTAAATTTTTTTTTAATTGTCATTATTAGCACTTAATTTAAAAGTCTTGCAGTGCAAGAGCTAGCCCCATGCTGGCATTTAATTATCTAGCCTTAGTGAACATACCACTTTACTGAATCATTCAGGATCACTGCTTGTGTGTTGTTTTACTTGGGTTAAAGCCTGTTTGAATGCTTCTGAGACTACTTCCCAAATTGCTAAAACTGTCCTCTGGTTATTTTCAGTCATTGAGTTCAACTGAAAATTGGTCTTAATGTTCTTTATGCAACATGTGTATGTATTATTATAAAATGGAAGAATCTTTTTTATATCATTAAAAGTTTAGGATACAATTCTTTTTAAACTTTAGATTTTCTTCCCCACATTTCTTTCCCTAATCACTTAATCTTCTGTATGTAGCGATCTGTTTTACATGTTTCTTGTTTTAGTCCAAAGTTTGCTGAGAAATAATGTTGCAAAACTCTCATCACTTAACTCTAGCATTAGAATACAGTTTAATCTACAAGCACTAATTTTTTTAACATTAAGTCTCTGTAACTCTTACCAATCTTTAACCATTTATTTACAAAAAAATTTAATCATGCCATACAAATGCAATTTGATTATAATTTTACTTCATTTATTTCCCTATACTTTTTTGTAGGTTTAAAATATCTTGCAGGGTTTTTTTGTATGTTTTTAGTTTAAAAAGCACAATATAAAATTGGACCATCTCAAATACATTTTCAGTCAGTCTGCCAGCATTTATTTTTTACCTCTGTACCAGTGGTTCTCAACTGATGGCGATTTTGCCCCCCAAGGACATGTGGCAATGTCTGGAGACATTTTTGGGTATCACAAATGGGGAGGGCTGGGATGGCACTAGTATATAGTGACTAGAAGCCAGGGATACTGCTAAACATCCTACAGTGCACAGGACAACTTCCCACAACAATTATCCAGCTCAAAAATTTGATTAGTGCGTGGTTGAGAAACCCTGGTCTGTGCCAGGTCTGTTTCTGTCATAGTTTCCCTGATTCCTACCGTTATAGTTCTTCCTTTCATTTTATTCTGTAAAGTGCCTTCAGTGACTATATTGGTAAGTATTATATAAATTTCTAGTTGAAATAATTTAAAATTAAGCACGTGCATAATCAGAAAACTCTCTTCCATTATGGTTTACCATGGGATATTGAATATAGTTCCCTGTGCTATACATTAGGACATCAACTATACTTCAATTTAAAAAAAAAAGCAAACAAAAATTTTTTATTATGAAAAATTTTCAAACATTAAAAAAAAAAGAAAACTCAACCAAAATGTTATGGTTTTCCTCCTTTCCATTTAACACTATACTTCTACCTAGTCCTGGGAAAATGATTTGATACTTAATAAATGTTGTGTAAAATTTTCACTTAATATGTTTTTCTACTTCTTGGAGAAAAAAAAAGGAAAAATTTCTACTTTGTAAAGATCAATTAGTTTTCTTTCAGGAAACAAATATCTTTCAGCTGCTTATCCCTATAATAGTTTTTCCGAAAGTTGCCTTATCTTAAGTCACCAGGGACACTTGTTAAAAAGTCTGATAATTAGACCCTTCTTCCCTTAGAGATTCTGATTCAGTAGAACTAGAATGAATCCCAGGATTCTGTTTTTTAATAGGCACCCAAGGTGATTCTTATGATTAGACAAGTTTGATAACAAAAGACTTCATTTGCAGAAGTCAGGGAGCAGAGCAAGGATGAATATTCCTAACAAGTTTTAAACATTCTCAATAAGTTTTACTGCTTCTACACTTGGTTGTTAGGGTTGTTTTAAGAAAATACTGTAAATGTTATTTTTATGATACCCAAAATGTTAATTAACTTGCTAATATGCTGCCTTTTGTCTTTTTTGTTTGTTTTTTTAAAGCTCTTTGGTGTGTTTTGGGCTGCCTACAGTGCTGCTTCATTGTTAGTGGGTGAAGAATTCAAGACCAAAAAGCCTCTCCTGATTTATCCAATCTTTTTATTATACATTTATTTTTTGTCCTTATATACTGGGGTGTGATCTAAGTCATATATGAGTAGAAAAAGACAATGTTACCTTTCTGTGTAGGCTGGGAATTCTTGCTTGAGGGGATTGAAAAAAACGTATTGCTGGTAAAATTTTACATGTTCCAGATGTAAAGGCAGTCTAAGGTCTTTTTAAAACAATATTTTTTTGGTATTTAATTAAGCAATTGCAGTTACCTAAATATTTTTGGTCAGAATTCTGAATTCTGTTTGAT
Source organism: Balaenoptera physalus (assembly GCF_965194825.1). Classification (NCBI taxonomy): domain Eukaryota; kingdom Metazoa; phylum Chordata; class Mammalia; order Artiodactyla; family Balaenopteridae; genus Balaenoptera; species Balaenoptera physalus. Next base: position 72,267,502 of record NC_138894.1, on the reverse strand, counting down.
TCATCATATTCCAGTGAATAAAATATAAAAGCATTGTGTTTTTAAGATTGTGTCAATATTCACCTAAAAACTTGTGCCAAAAGCACCTGGAATGGTAATTATATTTCACTTGAAGGGTAAATATGACAGCATCCTGATAATCCAAAAGTGCAATGTTTTTCTTTAAAGGGTTTTCTCCTGCATTGCAGATCCTGTAGATATATATTTATATTTATATATATATTTATGAAGTAATTCTTATTATTCACAAAATGTATTTCTGAATAACCAAAAAATTAAGATATTTTAAATCTGATGCTTAAACTTTATTTAATTTGGCCATTAATCTTTTTATTTATAAATTTAATTTTGCTTTTAAATTGTATATAATTTTAAAAATCTCATACATGCTTCAGTCAGTGTGTCCTTGTTAAGAATTCTTAATAATAACAGTTGAAACTAATTATAACAGTTGCTGATGTAGATTTGGTTTGTTTGGGTGTGCTTTTAAAAACCACTTTTGAATGTCTAAACATTTGATTTAAAGTTTCTGTTTATCTTTCTGACCAAAAAAGCAAGAGGTATGATGGATATGGCATTCATTAAAATTGTCAATATGTAGAAAAACAGTAATATTTATAGCACCAGTAAATATTTTTAAGTGGTACTCCGAAGTCATAAAAGTTGCTGGAAAGAGACCATTAGAGTCTTGTCGTCCTGAACAATGTTATATGAAGTAGAAGAAAATAAAATGCTTCCCAGCTGTGTGTTTTGTTTTTATAACACCTTGTCCTGTATTACTTGATATTTTAACAAGTATCAGGTACTCTTTAACAAGAATACAATAATATTTGCAAAGGGAAGTATTAAGAAATTTTAACTAAAGAAATTTTTTTGGCAAATAATTTCATAGACTGTAGATGTACGTTTAATTAATCTTAGTTTGTACAGTAGATAAAATAATTTATATCGATAAAATAGCAAATGCCTGATAACCATTAGCATATTATTATATTATCCTTTCTGGTCTCAGCTGGAAGAGTTAACTGCTGTCTTCAATATGATAACATGGCCACCTCTTGGTATGTATTCCTTTAGCAACCTGATGTGTCAGGAAATATCCAGCAACTCTGAAGTAAGCCTACAAATTAGCAAAATATCAAGCCCATCTCTCTTCCTTTTCCCCTCTCCCCTCCCCCACCTAAAAAAGAAAAAAAAAAAAGCTTATTTTAAGCTGCAGGAAAAGTATGGAGCTACCTTTGGGCCAGAATAATGTGGAAAAATTACATAATGCTGATTATTTAAACAAGTTTAGGAAAACAGATTAGAAGCAACAGAAGGATAGAACCTCTAGAACCTAAAATAATATGGAATAGTGAGGAAGGATCTACAGCTACAGAAGCAGCAACTGTAAAATGAACATTTGTCATACTTCAGGAGTTTCTGAGATCATTACTTTGTTATAGTAGATTATTATATTTGATGGTCATAGTGTTGACCCTGAAATCTTCCTCAGAAAGCTTAGGGGTCCATACCAGGCAGTAGAATTTTACTAAGCAATAAGTCAAGGCATTTTAGGACCAACTCCATCAAAAAGATGGTTTAAAAATTTTTTAAGCTATCATTTCTTTAAGATGTGAATAAAAAGTTCACTTATATGAATCACGTTTATTCCTGATGATGTAAGATAAAATGAAATATTTGTGTTCTAAAAAAGTATTTTAAAGTAACAGCATTTAATCTTGGGACCTGTCCAATTTAGGATATATATAAATACAATTTATAATGTTTCAAGCTCAGCCAATGTCTTCATGTGCTAATGAGCAAAGCAGTTAAAACAGATTGTTAGTTTGAAAACATGACTTGTAAATGTGTGCAAGATACAGTACTGCTACAGCTAATAATGGTAAGCTGACTACAATGTCCTCTCCTTGAATTTATATATAATAATATTTTATGTCATATTGATTTTAAATCATGATTTCCAACCTAATTATTAGTTCATTAGTATTTTTAAAACAGAATTACCCAGATAGCCTCTTCTAGGTGTCTGTGTGTGCGTATACATGTTTGAAGTGTTTTCAGTTGTTGTAATCCTGATGAATGTTAATCCTCAAAAAAAAAAAGAAAAGAATTATGAGACATTTACTTCTGTTTTAAATTGATTACAAAATAACTGAAATTTTGAATATAAATCAAAGTCTATATATAATTTTCTTTGTATTAAAATACAGTTTAGGGAGATTTGTAAAGTTTTATGAATCATTACTAAACCTGCTAATTTCTAAGGTCTATAAGACAGTTTTATATATATCTCTTTCCAAAAATTCCCCAAATATTAATATATTATATTCTAAATTAGTGAAAATTTGCATTGACTTAAAATGTGAGGGTAGATATTTTTGTTTAAATATTGTTTAAAATTTAGTTCATTTAAAAAATTCTGATGTAATAAAACATTGAATAAAATAATGCTTCTACAAACAAATAAAAACAATATTTTTCATATTCAACAGAACAGTATTTTAAAATGATTGTTATTTATTTATCTTTTACATTTTCAGCAGTGCATATTTTAGCTAGTGTTAGGCTTCAGGAAATTGTGACACGTTTGTTAAGTTTTGTTAAAATGTCTTACTTCCATACATTTTTTTTTTTGGTAATTGAACAAATTGGTTTTCTTGTTTTGTTCTTTGCAGCAGAGGAGAACAACACACATCATGGGGAACCATAGGGTGTCTCAGAGTGTTTAAAAGGCCCTATTACAGGATTTAAGCTTGTGTTAATACAATTCATGGCAGTCTGAAATAAGTCTTAATAGAGCCAAAAATCACTCTCAGGTATTCTCTTCTCTGAAATTTTAGTCACATAAACAATATAAGTGTTTTATTATCCTCTTTCATAAAAGGTTTCTTTAACTGAACCCTTGTACCTAGTACTACATTTTGATTTCCTTTTAGAAACTGAATTACAAGTACTCTATTCCTCATTTGTTTAATCTCCTGACAGTACTTTGTGTGTTTGAGAATCTGTTGTCACTTTTCAAATAAATTCCAAAATATGATTTTTGACATTAGTAAAGACTAAACATTCTTATATCTTTGTACTAGATATCATTATATTTTCTGAAGAAAGTCTGCTTGTGAATACATTTTCTTTATAACAAACTTTCTTCCTGTACAGTTTCTTTATAACAATTTTAGACCCTACTGTGTCTTATGGGGTATAGTGGTCTGAAGAGAAATGGTTAAGAGAATATTTATTCCCTGTGCAAAGCATATATTATTGAAGCTTAGGGTTAGGTTGCTCATTTGAAATTCTTTTGATATGCTGAGGTTGCAGTTTGGAGGTTAATTTAAGGAAAGAATATCAGGATGATTAAGATGGCATTACTAAAATAATTTCCTATTTTACATTTTGTATTAGTAGTAACCCTGGTTTCAACTTTTCTGATTTTCAGCAAGATATCCACAAGTTTTTACTTTGAAGATATTTAATTTGCAATTTGCAAGTGCTTGGAAAAAATTCCTGAAACAGCCCTTCTGAACAGTTCAATGATATACTAAAACTGTCACTGAGATTTAAGTTCGATATTAATATGAAAAAAATTTTAATGAAATATTTTGAATTTACTTGTAATTAGAGTATATGAAGGTTATTAATACCTATGGGGTGGGGAAAGTACGCTTTCCTACCTGTAATAATTTTGTTAAATTAACACTTGGAATATAAGTAAATTAGATTTATCAAGAATAGAAACCTTAGTTTTTCTATAGTAGTTGCCACTGAGCCATTTTTATTAAAAATCAAACAAGCAAAAAAAGCTTACCAAAGTACTTAAACAGGATCAAATGAAATTACACAGAATGACTGGTTATGGGAGAAATTTGTCATCTGGTAATAAAGAGAAAAAGCTAGTATAAAAGTAGATTGATGCTATTCACAAGTAAGTGCTCACTGATGAAGATAAATGATTGAAATTCTACATTTTTCTTGGTTTTATAGTGATTTTTCTTTTGTGGAATTAATCAGTTGCTATGTAAATATCACATATTGTGTGCACCATTTGATAATGAAACAACCCATGTGTTTTGTAATCCTTATGCTGAATTACACTCCATGATAATTTAGTGTCTCCATAGAAAACAGTGAAAATATTCTTGTTGATGATGATGGGCCTAGGCGCTAAGTCCCTCATACTCCTTTGCTAAATGGGACTTAGGAAACTCTTTAGCCTAATACAAATTTATTTTCCAAGGATGGTACTGGTGGTGGCCCCAAGAATGAAACGTTCAGAAGAAACAGCATTTGAATTGGGTAACTTGAATGTGAAGAGATAGTAGATATTCATCAGCTATTAACTGACCCCTTTCTATGTGCCAGGTGCTACATTAGGTGCAGGAATATAATGATGTGCAACAAAGACCACACATGCACCCTAATGAGCCAGTATTTTTTGAAAGATAGACAATTAGTTTAACAAAGTGTAAAACAATTGCAACAAATGGAGAAAGGCCTGTGGTGGCAAGAGAGTGTGTAACAGAGGAATTAGACAAGAATAGCCTTCCTGAGGCAATGATGCTTAAGCTGAAATCCTTAGGGATAAGTAAAAGTTAACTAAGCAGAGAAGGGAGGGAAGACTGTTACAGACAGAGGTAATAGGTGAGTAGAAGGAAATGAAAACTCGTTTGGCTGAAGTTTAGTCGTTTGTGAAATCGAGCAGGTATATTGGTACCACACCATACCTGACATTCTAAGCCATGTTTTCTTTGTCAGAGCTTTTGATTAGAAATACGGTATCTGAAACATGTGCTTTTAAAACTAAGGCCAAGGTCTACAATTCTACTCTTGATATATCCCCAACAGAAATGCATGTACATATGCCACAAAAGACATGTGCAGAGTAACATGAAAAATTGGACATAGCATATCCATCAACATAAAATGGTACAATTACATAGTGGAATCTTATGCAATGAAAATGAATAGAGTCATGTGCAAGAAAGTCACCACCAAAAAGTCTTAATGCTTATCCCTAAAGGGGAGGGAGAAGGGTTGTATTTGGAAAGACTCTTGAGGGACTTTAATGGGTGGTTTTTTTGTTTTTTAAGAATTTTTTTTAAATTTATTTATTTATTTATTTATTTATTTATTTTTGGCTGTGTTGGGTCTTTGTTTCTGTGTGAGGGCTTTCTCTAGTTGCGGCAAGTGGGGGCCACTCTTCATCGTGGTGTGCGGGCCTCTCACTATCGCGGCCTCTCGTTGCGGAGCACAGGCTCCAGACGCACAGGCTCAGTAGTTGTGGCTCACGGGCCTAGTTGCTCCGCGGCATGTGGGATCTTCCCAGACCAGGGCTCGAACCCGTGTCCCCTGCATTGGCAGGCAGATTCTCAACCACTGCGCCACCAGGGAAGCCCTAATGGGTGGTTTTTAATGATTTATTAAGCTGCATGTTTCATGTATTTTCTGTATGTGTGTTACAGTGCGTCCTTACATTGTTATAATTGTTTTAACGTAAATTGCCACTTTGCATTTTACTCTTTTTCATGTATTATTATGCCATAGCCATCTTCATGTTATACAAACTTCATAACCAGTTCTTCAGAGAAATCTTCCCTTAATCTTGTAACTGTCCAACCATGTGCCCCAGTTAATCTCTATTACATCATGGCTTATTTCATTTGTAGTACTACTACTCTTGGTGTCTAGGTGTTGTTTTTGTTTTTTAATTCCTCCACTATACTGTAAGCTCTCTTGGGGCAGGGACATTTTCTGACACGTTCATCAGTGTATCCTCAGTACTTTTGTTGAATGAATACATGAACCTGGTCATTGAATCCCGAAATCAAATTCGGATCCAGTGAATTTCAAAACCAATAGCTTAATTATAGTCTTTCATAGATTGTTAAAGTTAGGCAAAACTCTAGAGATCACTAATGAGTGTAATCATACGTCATTATACAGATGAGGAAACTAAAGCCTAAGGAAGGCTTGTCTAAAGTACACTGTTGACCAGCAAAGTTGGAATAAGAGCTCATGTCTTCAAACCTTAAGTCTAGTGCTCTTTCCATTACAACGTGGAACAACAGTGTTGCCAGTTAAGAGAGCAACATAGATAGTTGCCTTCTACTGTAATCCATCATATAGATAATTGAAACACCCTTTCTTTCTCTTTCCTTTTTGATCTTTTCCATTCCACTTTTAAAAATCCATTATTAGCTCTAGGCTTACAAGTGCTACACATTAATGTTAAATAATTAAGGTTCAAAGGGCTGTTGTGAGGTTTAAGCGATCTAGTTAATATAAAGCATATAGAATCATCCTAGTATTCAGTAAATAGTAGCTATTAAACTGAAGTCATTTACATCAATGAAACGAGGGTTTCCAGAAACATACTCAATTGTATATAGGAAGTTAGTATGTGATAGAGGTAGCATGCCAAATTGGTATAAAAAGATGGATTATTAAATAAGTGAGATATTGCATCAATAGGAATGTATTTGTTTGCAAGAAACAACCCTATGATCAGTGGCTTCAGTAAATAGTTTATTTTTCTCATAAGTAATCCAAGGGTGTATAATACAGAACTAATATGGCAGCTTAATGTCATCAAGGACTCAGGCTCCTTTTATCTTTTCACTCTGCCATTTTTGGTGAGTGGCTTTCATCCTTGTCTCAAGATAACTGCTTCACCTCTAGGTATTACATCTAGATTCCAAGCAGGAAGAAAGGTGAAGGTCAAATGGAGCATGTCAGTCAAAATTGCCTTTATTTAAAAATCTGTCTGGAAGCCACATTCAGTGACTTCCCCTTATATCTCAGGACAGAGCTGAATCACTTGGCCACCCCTTGCTGCAAGAGAGTCTGGGAAAGTATTTTAAGCTGGGCACAGTTACTGCCCTAAACAAAGTCACATTCTGTTAGTAAGGAAGAATGGATGCCAGGTAGGTAACTAGCAGTGTATAACAAAAACATTATAGGCCACTTAGAAAAATACAAGGCTAGATCTGTACTTCTTATGCCAAAGTAAATTACAGATATATCAAGTATTTTAAAAACAAAGAAAAAAACAGGAATTAGTTTTTCATATACTCTTTGAGAAGGTAAGGCTTTCAAAGCATGACATAAAATACAAAAGCCAAAAAAGAAGAGATTAAGAAACTTGACTACATATCATTTAAAACAATTCTATAGGAAAAAGATAAACTACAAATTGGAGGGAAATATTTGTAAGACATGTAGACAAAAGGCTAATTTCCTTAATATAAAAAGAACATTTACAGGGCTTCCCTGGTGGTGCAGTGGTTAAGAATCTGCCTGCCAATGCAGGGGACACAGGTTCGAGCCCTGGTCTGGGAAGATCCCACATGCCGCGGAGCAACTAAGTCCGTGCGCCACAACTACTGAGCCTGTGCTCTAGAGCTCACGAGCCACAATTACTGAGCCTGCGTGCTGCAACTACTGAAACCCGCATGCCTAGAGCCGGTGCTCCGCAAAATGAGAAGCCACCGCGATGAGAAGCTCGCGCACCACAACGAAGAGTAGCCCCCACTCGCCGCAACTAGACAAAACCCGCACGCAGCAACGAAGACCCAACACAGCCAAAAATAAATAAATTAAAAAATAAATTAAAAAAAAATTTAAAAAAAATGTTAAAAAAAAAAAGAACATTTACAAATTAGTAATTTTAAATGGGCAAAGGATATACATGGGCAATCGTATAGTATATAATATATAATAGTAGAAGTATAAATTGATAATTTAAAATGGACAAGGAATATAAATGAGCAACTCAAGAGGGGAGAAATGATAAAGACCAACATATGTATGTACAGGTGCACAAATTCATTCATGGTTAAATACAGTTTAGACAACAACAACATTGGCCTCTCAGTTTGCCAAAACTTTAAAAGATTGATAATATCCAGTGTTAATTGGGATTATGAGCAGATCTGATATTTAGCTGATAGACACCAGCATGGCTGTCTCAGTTAAAATACTGAAGTTTGTACCAGTGGTAAATAGTATTACTGTAACTGTCATAGCACTAAAATAAATAGATTGTTTAAATTCTAATATAAGTTCATTAGTTCTTCTGTGACAGCCATTGATAATGGACCTTTTGTTGTAATGACATCTGAGAAACATTTGCAACATCTGTTAGCTTGGCCTGTGTAAATTATGGTAAATAATAGTAAATAATGTCACTGCCTTGTGCATTACCTATGAATCATTCCATGTTCTAACAGTTGCTACTGCTCCTAAATAGTTTAATTTTTTATTTGGTTTTACTGTTTTAGTGCATTGTAATTCTTAGGTGAAAAGTAAATAGTGGTTTAATATTTTAAAATAGAAGAATTTATAACAATAATGAACAGCCCAAAACTATTTGGCACTATCTGCTATCTGTCAGTGTTGAACATATGCATAGCTTTTGACCCAGCAGTTTCATATGTTCACCAACGCGTGAATTCACTGTGCAATGGAACTTGCTGCAGTGATGCGAATGCTCTATTCTGTGCTGTCCATACAGTAGCTACTAGCCACGTAACTATTGAGCACTTGAAATGTGGTTAGTGCAACTGAGGAACTGATTTTCAATTTAATTTTATTCAAACTTAAAGAGCTACATTTGGCTAGTAGCTACCATATTGGTCAGAGCAGTGAGTGTTCATAGCAGTGCCATTAGTAATATCCAAACCTGGAAACAACCCAAATGGACAAATTATGGTGTTGTCACACAATAGACTACAATAAGATTGAAAGATGTATAACTACGTGTAAGATTACGGAGGATCTCAAAAACCTAATGTTGAGCAAAAGAAACCAGACACAAAAAAATACGTACTTTATGATTCTATTTATGTAATGTACAAAAACAGGCTGTTGGTTACTCTTGAGTGGGAAGGAAATAACTGAGAGAAGGTATGGGGATTGGGGCTTCTGGGATGTTGGTATGTTCTATTTGTTTATCTCGGTGCTAATCATATGGGCGTGTTCAGTTTATGAAAATGTATCAAGCTATACAATTGTAACATGTACACCTTTCTGTAAAGGTATTGTGTTTGAGTTAAAAGTTGTAAATTGGAGAGAGAAAAAAACACCCAGAATGAGTGTTAGCAAAGTGTTGTTAAGCTTCTTAACATTCCTTTTAAATGCTTTAAATATTTATATTCTAAAACGCTGGAAGAACATGATAATGAACTATAGCTTGGAACATTTCTTAAAACGTCCTGAAATGTCTTTTGATATTCTGTAAGAATTAATATAAAATAAAACAAATGATTTTCATTTCTGAAATGAAAACATGACATTGCAAGTGACATGAATGTTGAATGCAAACACTGTTCAGAATGGTAGTGTTGAAAGTGCTAAACTAATATTTCATCCAAAAAGCCATCATGTTCACTTAAAGCTCATGGTTCAAACAAAGATTTGCAATCATCAGTGAGAAAAGAAAAGGATAATCATAAATCATTTTCAACAATAAAGAATTTGAAATAATGACTACTAAGAATTTCACCTAAGAGTTTCAACTGATCAAACAAAAAATATTTTTAAATACCATTCAAACTGTTAACACCATCTACTATGTTGTTAATGGTAAGTACAATCAAAGATCTTTAGGCATGAAACGTTTAACACAACATTAATACAGACTTATTGCAATTTAGATTTATGGTCTTGTAAAACATATCTGACAAAAACAGGAAAGAAAAACTTCAGTCGTAATTGCACAGCTTCAGTTGTTACACATACAAGTGTCTTAATTTACTTAAAAGGCAAAATATGAACTTAGATGCTGTGGAGCTAAAAGTAACATCTGGGAGAAGATATCAAAATTTATTACAGGCATTCAAGGGAAATGATTCCAATAAAAACTATATAGAAATTTTACTGGGTTTTGAACAGCCAGTACTATGGAATGCTGGGGAAAAATCTGGAAATTTAGCCAAAGTTTTAGAAAGATTTCCAGATGTTTTAACTTGGCCCAAAGACACTAAATTCAGATATCTCCAAATGATGTAATAAAGTTGTAAGTAAATGAATCACTTTTAAGTATTTTCCCAGTAAACTATATATTTACTATCATAAATTTGTGATAGCAAATAAAGGTAAAATTTTTCTGAGAAAGTTAAATAATATATGAAGAGCTTAGAATTGTGATAATGATAATTGGAATTATATTTTGGTTTCAGTGGCAGCCTGTAGTGCTAGAACTACAAAAGTAATTTGGAAATCTTATCAATCCTTGTATATTTTCTTCATTAGAGATTTTGAAATCAGAGCAAACATTTAGAATATGAAAATATTTTTGGAAATTTGTCCTTACTAAAAGTATTTAGTGAAGGTATCAATTCTTTATTTAGGTTTTCCAGAATAGAATGTTTTATTAATTAAGATTTATAAATTAATTTGACAGGAACTAAAAGTGATTGAAACTAAAAACGTGAAAAAGAAGCTATGGAAATACATGTGATATTGTGTGTTAATTATAACTCAGTAAAATTTTTAAAAATAAAATATGGAAATATAATATGCCATTTGAGATAAAATATAAGGCCAATTCAAGTGAAACTATTATTATCTAATAAATTGATAACATTTTTATGTATTCCCTTTTGTGGTGGTTAATATTATATGTAAACTTGACTGGGCCACGTGGAGCCCAGATATTAACATTCTGTGAGAATGTTTTTTGGATGAGATTAATGTTTAAATATAGACAGAGTAAAATAGATTGCCCTCCTAAGGTGGGTGGACCTCAGTCAATTAGTTGAAAGCCTGAATAGGACAAAAAGGCCTACTCTCCTCTCCCTGCCCCCAGTAAGAGAGAATTCCTCCTGGATGACTGCCTTGCAGCCGGGACATCTGTTTTTTCCTGGCCTCAGACTCAACTCTTTCTGGGTTGAGCCTGCTGGCCTTTGGACTGGAGCTGCACCTTTGACTCTTCTGGGCCTTCAGCTTGCCTGCTTACCCTGCATGTCTTGGGACTTGTCAGCCTTTATAATCTTGTGAGCTACTTCCTTATAATAATCTCTTTGCATCTATATATGTATGTGTCAGTGAGAGTTTAGGCCTCACATTTTAAAAGAAACAAAAATATTTGTAGAGGGATTTTATTATTGCTATTGTTAAGTAGAACTTAAAGTATAATTTCACCCTTTCTCCGAGGTCACTGAGATGTATTCAGCTTTTTGCTGTTATAGTAAATATCCCTAGACTTACGGGCTTCTTAGGATCATAGATATGCTTTTTAAAGTGTTTGTCTCTGGCAGCTATTGTTTCTTTATGTTCAGACTTCACATTGTATCCTCACATGGCAGACAGGACTAGGAACCTCTCTGGGATCTTTTTTATAAGAGCAAAATATTATACACACACACACACACACACACACACACACACACACACTTATTGGTTCTGTTTCTCTGGAGAACCCTAATACACTTTCTTTTGTTCCTTATACATACTCTTAAAACATGGACATTCTATATAAGTAACTTTTGTGTAATCTTTTCTAAGTATACTTTAGTGCTCATTGATTTTCAGAAACCTATATAAGATAAAATAGAGTTATACTTACGTTTTTAAAGCATAGGGAATGCAAGGTTTTCTGTAGGTGAGTTGGCATACATGTAAACAGCTTGACATAGAATATGGTTATCTGAAAGCTCAATTTCACTCACTTCTGAGTACTTTTTGGCTGTTCCTCAAATCTGGCTGTGGCCTAACTGGCATCCAGTGGGATTTTTCTCCCTCCGGTGGTCCGACCATTTAAGTCTGTCAGTGCAGTCCGCTGTGGGGTTTATTTTCTTGGAAGCTGCGTCACATTGATAACCCAGCTTATAGGTTCAGCTAATGCTTCTGTTATACACTTATTTGGGAACCTAAGTTTCCTTGTTTTACCTTTGGTCTGGCCCATTGGTTTGGAGGTTATTGTTTTCCCTTGAGAAGATGGGAAAAAGAGACTCCTAGCTCTGTTTGCTTCCAATTATCTGCTAACAATGTACTCTTTTCTTTGGATTTGGACCTATTCCTAATAGTCTCTAGCCTTTGCTTATTCTGCTTTCTGACATTAATGTGTAATCATTCAGGTACAAGAAACATCACATTTCTCTGTTTTTCTAAAGTAAATTAAATCTAACCTGAGCTTCCTCAGGGCTGGCTAAAGAACTTCCAATATGGGTGGGAAATGGGATTTCCTAACCCCTTCATTGGCTCCTAAAAGAACCCTTGGCCTTACCTGATGCCAAGGATGGGGTGTGGTTCATTGTTTACATTGCATTGCTCTTTCTAGAGAATGCTGTTGCTGGGGATGGCACTCCTCTATCTAGTAGACTGTTGCTCGTTGAGGATCACCAGGATGCCCTCACTGCCATCTCCCCACTGACCAGGCTGGCACAGCACAGAGACTTCTGCTTTGCTCTCAAGGCCCCTGCAGTTATACCAGCCTTGACCACCCTGGACATGGCCACATAAGAGAGACTTGTCTAAACATCTTAAGAAGATCCCCCAAACCCAATCACCTTTCCAGTTCCCAGGACCCCTCCTTTTTCTCTAATCAGACTACTTTTTCCATCCCAGTACCAGTATCTCCCACATCCCTATTCCATTCTCAGCACCAGATTAATTCCTTTCCAACAAAGGCCTAGAAGAAATTATTTTCCCTGAGCCACTGAAATACGAAGGAGCCACAACAGACCCTCCCCTCTTCCTACACACACACACCAATGGAGAAGAGCCCAAATTCTAGAACATAAAGGCTTGATTGGAAAAGGGGTAATACCTCTCTATCATGATGAGGAACTATGTTCGTATCATGATGAGCCTACAGTCAGGAAAATAAGACCAAGGTGATTTATCTTTTAAATATACTATGAAACATTTCAGACTCATAAAAAGTATGCAGATTAATGTAACCAGCACCTGTGTTAAAAAAAAATAAAGAGCTTAAGAAATAAAGCATTACTAATAGTTTGTACTCCATAATCACTTTTTCCTTACTTTGCATCCCCCCAACCCCAACAAAAATGCCAACTCCTAAATTTGGTGATTTTCGTTTCCATGCATTTTATTATAATTTACATTTGTGTGTGTGTGTGTGCATGCTCATGCATGCACACATGTGTGTCCTTAAGCAATATATATAGGATTTCTTTAAAAATTTTATGTCAGTGGAATCTTTATGTATTCTTTTGCATTCTGCTTCATCTGTGGGTATACAGATAGCTGTAAATTTATTCATTTCCACCGCTGTAGAGAATTTACTTGACTGAATATACCACATGTTATTAACCCACTCTCCAGTGGATGGGGGATTTAGGTTGTTGCCAGATATTTGGTATTACATACAAGGTAGCTATGAACATTCTTTCTCTTAGTGCCTTGTGCACACAAGTAACATTTCTCTAAAGGAAATTTTACCTAGGAGTAGAATTAGGAGGTCCTAGGGCATGTGCATCTTCTACCTCAATATAAACTTCCAAACTGCTCTCCTAAGTGGATACAGCAACATATTCTTTTACCAGAACTTCCCTTTTGCTTCACATCTTGCCCAGTGTTTAACATTCTCAGAATTCTTAACTTGCCAATCTAATTGTACCCGTTATGGTTTTCATCACTGATTACCAATGAAGTGGAGCATCTTTTCATACATTTGTTGGCTCTTCAACTTTCCTTTTCTGTAAAGGACTCTTGTGTATGTTAATACCCTATGTCATCATCATCATTATTATTATTAGTAGTAGTAGTATTTTACAATATTGGGTTGTCTTTCTTGTATTGATTTGTAGGAGTTCTTTACTCAAGAAACTAATTCCTTGTCATTCATTTGCATTTGCAAATATAGTGTTCCAATCTGCAGCTTGTTTTTTCACTTTGTTTATGGAAGTTTTGGATGTACAGAATTTTTAAACTTTAACATAATCAAATGTCATTTTCTTGCACGTATGCTTTAATTTTGTTTAAAAAACAACAAACAACTCTTTTCTATCCTACAGTCATAAGGATATTCTCCCTATCCTCAGCATTCCCTTGTTTAAAATTTTTGTTTTTCATATTTAGGACTTTAATCTTCCTGTTAATTATTTTTATTTATGGTGTGAAATATGAACGGGTTGTATTATTGTTTATGTTATTTTTGTTTATGGTGTGAAATAGGAACGGATTGTATTATTTTCCATATAGATAATCAATTGTCCAAGCAACAGTTAGTAAATTATTCAACATATCCCACTAATCTGCAGTGTATCAAGTTTCCACGTATGTATAAGTCTATACAGAGATAATTTGTAGTGTGGCTACCCTAACACACTATCCTTAGAGTTCTTATGTTTTTTATTCATCCGTGATCTTTTGGGTTTGTCTGAGTTCATCTGAGAGCTCCATTCATGGCACTTTGGTTGCTTTAAACACCCCCCTTCTTACTCAGTGGAATCACTGGCGCTTATATTGTTAGAATATCATTTAGCTTCCCTATCCCTTCGTATTTCCTTCAAGAATCACTGGCCTTGGTGTCACATGATGAATTTTTAAAATTTTCATGATATCACTCACAAAATTAGACATAAGGTATATGTCTAATTTATATTCAACCTTCTTCTTTTTGCTCTTACAAAATCTTCCAGGGATAAATTCACACTGGTGTCATGGCAAAGTCTACCCTCCTGGTCAGAATTAAATTTGTCTTACAAGTCATTGTTAAAATTTTTGCTTCCTTCAGAGCAACAGAGTCATGAGCTAGGCAAGAACTCTCTGGATAGGTATTAAAAACTTTCCAATACCCCACCATGAGGTATTTCTTGATTACTTTTAAAGTAATAAATATCCTTTGACCTTATCAAAAAATCCGCAATCCTATTCATCCTCCACTTAAAAAAACACACTAAATTTCTTGCTTTGCCTGAGTACTTTGAAGTGTGAATAAGCAGCAGGAAATGGAGACTCAGCTTAGCCTGAGGTGAAGTCTGATCACATACGCTGGATAGATGGGCAGGCTCACCAGAAGCCTGTTTCCACCACGGCCTGAAAATCCTCAGAGGGCTAGACTCAGCCTTAAGAAAGAGAGAACCAGGCATAGCAAGTTTGGTACAGTTGCAAACCTTTAGTTTTCTGAGTGAAGAAGGAATTGTGTGTCGTCTCGCTTGGATTTGATTCCCAGGTAGCAGTACATTCCCTACCTCTTCCCCAAGTAGAAAACGGGATATGACATTAAAGTCAAAGAACTCAATAAAAAATTTTAGATCATATTGGATAAACTTCCTTCTCAACCCTGGAAATACTTTTATCTTTAAATAGTCACGCTAAGGACAGGAATAAAGACGTAGACATAGATGATGGACTTGAGGACATGGGGAAGGGGAAGGGTAAGCTGGGATGAAGTGAGAGAGTGGCATGGACATATATACACTACCAAATGTAAAATAGCTAGCTAGTGGGAAGCAGCCACATAGCACAGGGAGATCAGCTCAGTGCTTTGTGACCACCTAGAGGGGTGGGATAGGGAGGGTGGGAGGGAGAAGCAAGAGGGAGGAGATATGGGGATATATGTATATGTATAGCTGATTCACTTTGTTATAAAGCTGATTCACTTTGTTATAAAGCAGAAACTAACACACCATTGTAAAGCAATTATATTCCAATAAAGTTGTTAAAAAAAAAAAGTCATACTAAGAGGGTAAGCCTGCAGCCAGACTGCCCAGGTTCCGATCTCAGGCTTATCATTTGGCTGGGAGACCTTTAGCAAGTTATTTAACGTCTTCTGTGCCTCAGTTTCTTCAATTGTAAGATGAAAATAATAGTAAAAGTGGTAGATATTTCATAGGATAGTAATGATGAGTAAATGTTAATACAGAAATACCTTGGAGATATGCGGGTTCGGTTCCAGACCACCACAATAAAGGAAGTATTGCAATAACGAGAGTCACGCTAGTTTTTTGGTTTTCCAGTGCATATAAAAGTTATGTTTACACTATACTGTAGTGTATTAAGTGTGCAATAGCATTATGTCTAAAAAACAATATACATAGTTTATTGCTGGGACTTCCCTGGTGGTCCAGTGGTTAAGACTCCACGCTTCCACTGCAGCGGGCATGGGTTCAATCCCTGGTCGGGGATCCCGCATGCCACACAACACGGCCAAACAAAAAAAAAATTTATTGCTAAAAAATGCTAACCATCATTTGAGTCTTCAGCGAATCGTAGTCTTTTTGCAATAGTAACATCAAAGATCACCATAACAAATATAATAATAATGAAAAAGTTTGAAATATTGCAAGAATTACCAAAATGTGACACAGAGACATGAACAGATGCTGTTGGAAAAATGCTGCGGTGATAGACTTGCTTGATGCAGGGTTGCCACAGACTTTGAATTTGTAAAAAATGCAGTATCTGTGAAGCGCAGTAAGGTGAGGTATTCCTTTATATGTATATGTATGCATGTATGTATATACACACAAATACGTAGGTATAAATGCCTATAAATACATCTATTTCCCATTTGTCTGTTCATTGAGCCTAGTAGCAGCAAGCACACAGCATCCAGATGCTGGCTTTGAAATCCCATTCTCCATTAAAAAGAACCAAGACTCCTTGAAGAAACGCTTGATTCCAGGACTGGGACAGAGAAAATACAAGATGAACCTGGAACATCTTTTTGAGCTATGTCAATTACAGAAGCCTGTTCGAAGGAGCTCTATTGACCAAATCTGTAACAATTTGAACATCAAGATAAAAAATGAAAGCAAAGGAATATAACCTATTGAGTAAAGAGCAGGACCACAATGATGGAACTAGACAGACAGACAGGTAGATACATAGGTAGACAGATAGGAAAAAAAAGTTCATTTTTAAAGTAAAAAGGAAAGCCATGTAGAAGTAATGAAAAATTAGAAATCATTATTTGGCAACCATAATAGTAAAATTATGGGTGCTAAAACTAGTGGGTGAAAGTTTGAGGATAACAGAATATTTACATAGTCTCAAAGTATCTCTGTACAAGATACCTATTAACTACAAAGGGTAAACTAATAATTTGACGGAGAAACCTGGCTGATAACACCTTAACCAATGTCAAAGACAGTATCACTAATATTTGGAAAAACCAATATCATATGTCTTTTGAAGCACTGAAAAGAACTCACCATCACTTCTGTGGTGTTCCTGCCACATGGCATAGCCTGAATCTAATCATGAACCATCACACAAATCCAAACTGAGGAACAGTCTACAACATGAGTGGCCTGTACTCGTCAAAAATGTCAATGTCATTTACTGCAAAGAAAGACTGAGAAACTGTGCCAGACTAAAGGATGATAAAGAGCCATGACAATTGAATGCGCAAATTCATCTTGGATTTTCCTCTGATTTAAAGGACATTTTTAGGACAAATGGTGAAATCTGAATGTAGATTAGATAATAGTATCATAATAATGTCAATTTCTTTGATTTTAGGAAAAACACTACACAGAGGTATTTAGAGGTAAAAATGGCATAATGTAACTTATTCTTACTTAAATGGTTCAGAAAAAAGTTACATACTATAGACACACACACATGGGGCGGCGGGGGGAGGGAGAAGCAAATGTAGTAAAGGGCTAACAACTGGTGAATCTGAGTGAAAGATGTTCAAGAGCTCTTTGTACTGTTCTTGTAATTTTTCTGTCTGAAATTAAGTCAAAATAAAACATTTTATTTTGATAGATATGTTTATTGCCTTGATTGTGCTGATGGTTTCACAGTTGTATGCATATGTGCAAACTTATCAAATTGTATACTTTAAATATGTGCAGTTTTTTGTATATCAGTTATACCTCAATAAAGTGGAAAACAATTTAAATGTGAAGGAGCTTAGAATGAGGCCTGGCAAATAAGGAATGTACATGTGTTTGCTGTTACTGTAAGGATAGATTAGAAGCTTAGGTTACATGAAGATATAAGAAGGTAAGGGTAAAGAACATGAAGGTAGGTGACATTTTCCTAAATTAAGAAGTCCCAGGAATCTCAGGACTTGTGATGGTTTACTTTAGTGTCTAATGTAGCCTGGACATTTTTTTCTCACTTGGAAAGAATCTAAAAGCATATGATCTTAAAGTGGAAAGTGAAAAATAGCTTTTTATTTGAAAAGAATGGAAAGATTTTGTAGGCAGATCATAAGCATGCCATCTGGTTAACTCAAGAGAAATCCTAAAAGCTTAGATTTCACATTTTTACCAGCCATGTATGGTTTAAGATAGACTCCCTAAGCTAAAAATAGCGAATCATATTTGTTCTGCTATTCATAAGTTAGTTGAAAATGCCGCTCAACTGCAGTGCTAAAAGATTCCATTTATCTCATCTAAGAATCGGAGGCCACTGTGGCTTATATTTCTCAAATCGAACGTTCATCGGTATGCAAGACAAATTCATCACAAAAGAAATAAGCAATGTTGGCACAGTAATAGTATCTCTAAAATTAAATAAATTTTAGATCTTTGAAAATACGATCACACCCAATGATTCTCAACCAGGTACAAAGTCTGGGGACAGTTTTGGTTGTCACTGCTGGGAGTGGGGGAGAGGGGAGGGCATATTACTGGCATCTAGTGGTAGAAACCAGGGATGCCGCTAAATATCCTGTGAGGCACAGGACAGACCTTCAACAACAAAGAATTACGTGGTCCAACGTGTCAATTGTGCCAAGGTTGAGAAATCCTGCACTAAATGAACACGTTTTCTAAAATTTCAGATAAAGTGCTACTAGGGATGGAATAATGCTTCCAGTCCTGTCTTGATATAGGATATTATGAGCTAGCCTTGTGCCTGGTAGGTAATATGTACTTGATATATATTTGTTTACTCAATCTATTCTATGAGTATTTTTATGGTTTTCCCTTCATTTTTGTAGGCACTAAAACTAGATCAGAACTTCATTACACCTGCTTCATAAATATCCCACCCTTATCTCATAAAATAGCAAAGGAGAGATTTCTATACACGATTATACATAAACTAGGTTATAGGAAATTGTAGAAAAGCCAATATTCTTTAGAGATTGAAAGAGAACCAATTTGTGTAGCTTCTCGTATTATGAAAGAATTTTAAATGTAATGAAGATATTGATTAGGAAATCTCATTAAAAACAAAAAAAGTTCAAATGATATTAAAAACATGGATAAGAATTCAGCCCTGCAAGGGTTCACACGCTGTGCAAATCTCTAACGCTATTTAGTAAAGAAAAATTAGCCAGTCCAGGGGACTTGAAATGCCACAGCCCCCCTGCCATTCCTTCTCCATTCATCCCAGTTCTGCTTCTCTGGGGCAACTCGTTTTGTTTTCCAGGTAGTCATCTTTATAACTCTGAATAATATTCCTATGTTAATACTTCTTGATGTATCAATTGTAGACATTTATTCCTACCTTTGAAAGGTAGGGACTTTACTTAAGCTACTCTCCCTTCTCTCCATTTTTAGTAGTTATATTATCTTTAATATAACTTTATTCTATTGGAAGTCTTTATAACTTAAGATAAACTCCTATTTCCTGTTCATCAGCTTTTTTTTTTTTTTTTTTTTTGTCTGCGTTAGGTCTTCGTTGCTGCGCAGGCTTTCGCTAGTTGTGGTGAGTGGGGGCTACTCTTCGTTGCGGTGCGTGGGCTTCTCATTGTGGTGGCTTCTTTTGTTGCAGAGCACAGGCTGTAGGCACGCAGGCTTCAGTAATTGCAGCACGTGGGATCAGTAGTTGCAGCATGTGGGCCCTAGAGCGTGCAGGCTTCAGTAGTTGCAGCGTATGGGCTCAGTAGTTGTGGCTTATGGGCTCTAGAGCCCGGGCTTGGTAGCTGTGGCACACGGGCTTAGTTGCTCTGCAGCATGTGGGATCTTCCCAGACCAGGGCTCGAACCCGTGTTCCCTGCATTGGCAGGTGGATTCTTAACCACAGCACCACCAGGGAAGTCCCCATCAGCTTTAAAAAAAAAAAAAAAAAATATATATATATATATATATATATATATATATATATTTATTTATTTATTTAGCTGTGTCAGGTCTTAGTTGCGGCAGGCAGGATCTCTTAGTTGTGGCACGCTGGATCTTTAGTTGCGGCATGCGAACTTCTTAGTTGCGGCATGTGGGATCTAGTTCCCCGGCCAGGGATCGAACCTGGGCCCCATGCATTGGGAGCATGGAGTCTTAGCCACTGGACCACCAGGGAAGTCCCTCATCAGCTTTTTTTTTATAATAGCTTTGTCTCCCCTGTAAGATGAAGCCATTATCACACCCTCCTTTCCTTTTCTCCTCCTGTTCTTTCACCCAACCTCTGTCAGCTTCACTTTTGCTTTCTGTCTTTTAATTTTATGACATCAGGGTTAATGACAACTACACTCTGTTCTGTAGCTATAAATAAATATGCAGTGTTTTGTCTATAACTGATTCTAAACTTTGAACGGCAGTAAGCAACATTTGCTTTATTATCACTATGTAAATATTACTCAGTGCAGCGGCAGGTGCTATGCCAGGACATTTCCTCCTTCATGAGTCCACTTTTTGACCCCTCTGCCACCTAAGAGAATGTCCCTTTCCTTAAATCCCATCAACTGTTCAAATCAAGCCACATTTTAGTTTGCTTCATATCTGCACTGTGGCTTTCTTGTGAATTTTTGTTTTTCCTACAAATTTTAATTGCCTTTCTTTTTCCCTACTGAAAGAGGAACTATGTACCTCCTTTATCCATCTACAGCATGAAAGGCATTCTGTTCTCATTCTTGAATACATGCTCCTTGGGGCCCACTGACTTACGTCCTATGGAGACAGGTTGTTTCCAGCTCTGCCACATCTTGGCATTGTTCTTCACTGGACTTTTGGTTGGTTGCTGTCTTCTTGTATCCCATGTCTTCATTGTTCTTGATTTTTGCCCTTGTTTTGCTGGCATACATCAATAGATTTTCACAAGGATTTCTTGTTTTCTAATTTAGGACATTTCCTTGGTTCTCCTTTCTGAAAAAAATAAGTGATATGCACCCATTTGAATTTCTTCTACTTTAAATGTTCTTTCTTTTGAACTTACCTTCCAACTTCTTTCTTAGATTCCCTACAAGAGAAGCACAAATATCCTTCTTTAAAAGGTAGGTGTATTATGAATTCTATAACTTGGAGCAATCATTGGTTCTCTGTATGGTGCAATCATTGGTTCTCTGTTTGGTGAAATAATCTAAATAATATGGAAAAACCTAATATGTATTTTGCAACATAAAATTTGCCAAATCGAGTGTGAGTTTGACTAATTTTGTCAGACTGTCTTGATTTTAACAGTATTTTCCAATAATATAGATTAACTCAATTTAAGTGTGTGGACACAATTATTGTCACTATATAAAGAGAAGACCTAAATAATAACCACAGATTTTATTTTTTAATAATGGTCATGAGATAAAATTTTGTTTAGCCTAAAGAATTTAAGCATATTTTAATGTTTAAAGTGTTTTTAAAATACTGTTTCTTAGAATGTTAATTTTTTCTTGTAAATATAGTTTAGAACAGGATGGATTCAGGAAGCTGGGACTAAAGGCAGGTAAAGATTGAGGCTTTTAAAAGGGATCCATAATCCCAGGAGTCTTTTCTACAGTAAGACATGAGCTAGTTAAGAGATCTGTCAGAAGATATAATGGATAATATAAAAGTCTTGGACATCAGTGGAAACTAGAATCTAAAACCAAGAGATGGAACAGTAAAGATTCATGGAATAAATAGGAGGCAAGTTTCCTAGCTGCAAATAAATAATAGAGGTAAAGAGGTCACCCAATCAGCAAAGACACTACAGACCTGCATACAGAAATGCTCCTCAAGTATTTGACCACCAATAGGGAACAGTCAAGGACTAATCAGAATTGAGCCTGACCATGGCTCTGGAACCCGTGCCTTGAGGACTCTGCTGGATAGAGCATTAATCTTTAGTGGATGCATTGTAGGGAGGGTCCATGTGGCCCCCAGGTGGGAGGGGAAGTGTGAGGAAGCACTGGGGTATCCAGGAGAGTGGCTGTTTCAGTATTTTAACCACCTGTACAGCCATGCTGGTTGAGTCCCGTCTCTTCGAGTTGGTCTCCAGCCTGAAGTGCTTGCAGGGATCAGGGATCCAGACAGTGTTCTAACCATCTATTTAGGAACTCAGCTTCCAGGGTGTTAGGCAAAAATCAGAAACTGAGTCACAAGTGTAGAATCTCAGCTCCAGAGGGGAGATTATGCCAAATGGTGAGAAACTTGGAACAAATGTCGGATCAGGATAAGTAGCAAAGTCAGATGGCTACTGATTTTGAGCTCTGTATATCTTATCAGTATGGGGTCAAGGTTGGAATCACAGTGAAGGACCCTGGAGTGGGGGTAATTAGAAAACCTGGATTGGAACGTGAAGGTCTGGGCAGAACATTTCAGTATATTATTATTCTCTGAATCTGGGCAGAACATTTCAGTATATTATTATTCTCTGAAATCTTATTGATTGTACCAGCTAGGGTTCAGCGCAGGAAACAGAAACCATTGGAAGCATTTTAAGCATGAAGGGATTTATTATGCAGATTTATGTGCTTAGAAAATCTTTGAAAGGGCTGAAGGAGCAGGTTCTAGGCTGGGACTTCAGTAATGAGTCCTAAAACAATACCAAACTGACTCACCAGGGAACCGCCTTCTGAGGCCACTACTTTGAATTGTCGAATACAAGACCTCAACATCACGTATACATTCCAGGGTTCAGGAATCCAACATGACTCCTATTGCCACAGTAACTGCACCCTAAACCCCAGGAAGCTATAGAAGGAACACCGAAGTTGCTACTGTAAAAAAAGAAAACCCCACTTTCCCGTGACCTCACCTGAAGCAAGAAAATACACAAGAGGAACAGGAAAATAGCGTCTACCTCACTTTTGCCTTCCAAATCTCACTCGAATGTGTTGAATTGGTGGAAGCTAATTCACATCCAGAGCTGTACCTGCAAAGGAGCCAGACCGTAGATTTTAGTGTTCTAGCCTCTCCAGTCCGGGGAGGTACCCTGGAGGAGGGTACAATGCAGGCTGAGTGAACCAATCCACATTATCCACTAAAATGACACATCAACTTTAAGGTGCAAGGAAGTACACTGAGCAGAAACAGGAAGGACCACTCAGGGTGTCAGCTAGAGGCCAGGTGCTGTGCAGGGGTGCTGAATGTAAGCTCAAACATTTCTCTATGGTGTTTACAATCACTATGGCCTTATTGGTCAATCTTTTCTCCTTTCCAAAAAATTATTTGTGGGACTTCCCTAGTGGCACAGTAGATAAGAATCCGCCTGCCAATGCAGGGGACACAGGTTCGAGCCGTGGTCCGGGAAGATCCCACATGTCGCAGAGCAACTAAGCCCGTGTGCCACAAGTACTGAGCCTGTGCTCTAGAGCCCGCGAGCCACAACTACTGAGCCTGCATGCCACAACTCCTGAAGCCCGTGCACCTAGAGCCCATGCTCCGCAACAAGAGAAGCCACCGCAATGAGAAGCCTGCGCACTGCAACAAAGAGTAGGCCCCGCTTGCCGCAACTAGAGAAAGCCCGCGCACAGCAACAAAGACCCAACGCAGCCAAAAATAAATAAATAAATAAATAAATAAATAAAATTTTATTTAATATTTATTTATTTAATAAAATAAATTTTAAAAGATTATTTGACAGTTTAATTTTATTTTGTGAATAGATATTGCATCCATATGGTTCAACATTTGAAAGGTTCACAAGGCTGTCCCTCAGCTACTCAGTTATTCTCCTTAGAAGTAAACAATCGTATGTATGCTTCCAGAGATATTTAATGCAAATACAAGCATATATGTGTATCGTATTCGTCCCTCCCACAGTGGTGGCCTTTATACACCTTGGTCTGCACTGTATTTTTTTCATTTCCCAATAGATCTTGGAGATTATGCTATATCACCACAAAAAGAGCCTCTCCATTCTTATTTACAGATACCTAGTGTTCCATTGTATGATTTTTAACCATTATTTATTTAACCAGTCCCCTACTGATGGATGCATTGATTGCTTGCTTCTTTTGCTATTACAAATAATGCTTTGAGAAGTAATCTTGTACACATGCCGCTTCACAAGTCTGCAGGCATATCCATAAGACATTCCTAGATGTGGAATTGCTGGTATTTTCATTATTTAATGAAGAACATGGACTAGAAATGATGAGGAAGACCCGGAAGCACTGAGACAGTTCTGCAGAGGAGGGTAGCCCTAATGTGCTTAGGTTTGGGTCACCCTATGGTAGATCCTCTAGGACTTTCATTAGGACCTTGTGAAAACCAGGTTTTACTTGCATGTTTGTCCCTTAAGACTCCAATTTACTATGATCAACTGGTCCTTTAAAATTAAATAAAATTAGTTAAGTAAAATTCCCTTTTGTGGGACAGTTTAGCAGTATCTATCAAGATAAATAATACATGTACATTTCACCTAGCAATTTCACTAGAATCACCATAATATCTAGCAAGAGGGTCTGGTTAAAAACATTATGATGCATAGAATCAATGGCTTACTGTTAGTTGTATAGAAGAATGAGGAAGCTGTTTATGAACTGATATGGAAAGATTTTCTAGAAACATCCTGAAGAAAAGAAGCAAGGTACAGATAACTATGTATAGTATGCTTCTAATTGTATAACAGTAAAAAGAAAGACAACATATACTCATATTCAATAATAAATAAATATTTAAAATTTCTAGAATGGTACTTACAAAACTAATAATGGTGGTTAACTGTTAGTGGAAGAGGAGGAAAAGCCAGGCAAACAGAAGACAGAAGGAGGTGGGGAAGGTGGGATGGTTAAGGAAGAGGGAGAGGGAGAGGGAATGAATTTTTAAAGACAAAGTGTAAAATAAAATAAGCTTTAAGTAAAATAGTCCAGAAGCACAATATCCTGGGAAATCCAGTATTCCTTCAAAACCTCTGGAAATTCTTATGGTACCCACATATTTCCTATTTGACTGTCTTTGGGTTCTTGCTTCTGCTGACTTTTTTTTTCTCTGCCATTTTACCTCCCACACAGTGTTGTCCCTTTGTTGTCCTGTGTTACAGCTGTGCATCCTCCTGACTCATTCAGTCCCCAAAGTACAACCACAAGCCTTCACGGAGCACACTTTTACTCAAGGGGGACGTGGTAGCCCATTATGGCCCAACAAAGAGCCTCAGCTTGGATGCTGTTCTTAAAAGTCCCTCAGCCACTCCCTCCTCATGACTGCCTCCCCACAAAGAGCCTTGTAGTTGGGGACTTGTCTCCTTTTTGACATTCTCCCCTGTCCTCTAGTGTCACTCCCCAAAGTCCGATGAATTTCTTGAGCAAAGCAGTTTGGCTCTCTCTTTGCCTCTCAGTCCATTCCAGAGGGCCTCAATCAATCTAAAGCAGCCTTTAAGGGGTGTGTGTGTGTGTGTGTGTGTGTGTGTGTGTTACCTTTTTATTTTGAAGTAATTTAGACACGCTAAAGTTGCAAAAATAATACAGAGAGTTCCTGAGTACCTATCACCCAGTTTTCCCTAATGTTAACATCTTGCATAACCATAGTACATTTATCAAAACCAGGAAATTAACATCAGTACAATACTATTAACTAAATGACAGACTTTATTTGGATTCCATCAGCTTTTCCATCAGTATCTATTTTCTGTTCCAGGACCCAGTCCAGGATCCCACATTGCATCTTGTCATCGTGTCTCCTTAAATCTCCTCCAGCCTGTGACAGTTCCTCAGTCTTTCCTTGTCCTCATGACCTTGAAACTTTTGGAGAGTACTAAAATTGTGAAGAGTACAGTTCTTTTGTAGAACGTCCCTTAGTTTGGATCTGCCTGATATTTTTCTCATGATTAGATTGAAGGTATGCATTTTTAGCAAGAAACTTCAAAGTGATGTCCTTCCCAGTAGTATGTCACATCATGGGGTTCAGATATATATATATATATATATATATATATTTTTTTTTTTTTCCAATTCTTTTCCATTGTAGGTTACTACAAGATACTGAATATAATTCCTTGTGCTATGCAGTAAATCCTTGTTGTTTATCTTGAAAGGTACAATTTTATTAATTTGATATTAATGCTCAAAGGAAACAGTGTAATGAGAGGACAGATTGGGTCAGAGGATCTTGCGCTAGTTCTGGCTTTCCCAGGTGTCCCTCACTCTGTCCCTCTGAGTAGTAATTCTCAATCACAGGAGCCCCTCAGGCCTCTAGGGGAACTTCCTTGTCCCACAATAGACCTACTGAGTTGGAACCATTGCCATATGGGAGAACAGGTTCAGGGTAGACAGATCTGATTCTTTTAAGCAAAACCATCAATTTGGACTTTTTATGTGAAATCTGAATGAATAGGTGAATGATCTCCTCATTGGTCTTCCTATTTCTACTCTTGTAGGGTGAGGCAAGTGAGGCACTCACCTGAGGTGCAAAACTTATGGGGGTGTCAAAAACCTCAGTGATAAATCATATTTTAATGAAGTTTTTTTAAAAATCAAAATAAATGCAAAAAATATGGTGGAAAAGCATCAAAATTTTTAGTAAAGACAGGATCTGCACTTGCACAATCCTGTTGTATTTTCTTAAGCTGATCTCAGCCCTGGTTCCAAGAGAAACTTATTTACAAAAACAGGGAGCTGGACTGTATGCCATAGTTGGTAGATTTTATTTTTTAAAATATTGCTTTTAAAGTATGACTAATCTGGATCAGTGAGTGTTTTGGCAGCTCTTTAAATTTCGCATCCAACGTGAGTGCTTTACCCTTTTGCCTTACCCAAGGTGAGTGCTGCTTCCTGGTTGAGCCTGGCTTGTGGGATCTTAGTTCCTGGACCAGGGATTGAACCCCAGGCCCTTGGCAGAGAAAGTGCAAGTGTGGAGTCCTAACCACTGGGCCACCAGGGAATACCCCCTGCTTGTTACCTTTAAATTTACTCTTTACATAGCAGTCAGAGTGGTCTCTTTAAAGGTAAATCAGATCCTGTCACTCCACTGTTAAATGGCTTTCCTTTGCACTTAATATAAAGCCCCAAATTCTTATTGTGGCCCACACCTACCAGCTCTGACATAAGCTGGCCCCTGCCTTCCTCTTGAACTTCATCTGTGCCATTCTTCCCACGGCCTATTCAGCTCCAGCTACACTGGTGGGAAAAAGCCAAATGCCCCAGGGCCTTCATACAGCCCAGAAGATTCTCTTTTCCAAAATACTCCTAAATACTTTCCTCTTCGACTGGTATTTCCTCTTCAGGATTTAGATGTCAGCTTGACTTCCATGTTTGTTGAAAAGCCTGATTTCACGCTCTAGTCACTTTTTCATAGCACTATAAGTTTTTCCTTCATACACTTATCACATTTGTAATCACATATTTTTTTGATGATGACTTAATGTCTTTTAGCTCACTTAATTGTAATCCCCAAGGAGCAGCAATGATATATGTTTTTTTTTTTTTTTGGCCATGCTCTGTGGCTTGCAGGATCTTAGCTCCCTGACCAGAGACTGAACCTGGGCCCCAGCAGTGAAAGCGCCGAGTCCTAACCACTGGACCGCCAGGGAATTCCGACACCTGTGTCTTTGTTCTATTGTTTCGTTCATCTTTATCACTAGTGGCGAGGTTGTAGTAAGTGCTTAATAAATACCTAACACAGTGACTGGACCATAATAAATTCTCAATAATTGTTCACAAAATATTATTAGAAAGGTAAGTCAGGTAGCATATGAAAGCAAGGAGGAAAGCAAATGAACTTTACAGGTACTTTAGTCAACTTCCAGTGAGTTCCCACTATTTTTTGGTTTGTTTTTTCAGTCCATGACTTTTCCTTTAATCTCAGGCTGCAATCTTATGCTTACCCTTATTATATCTGTGGCTCCTGAAGATGTCTATCCTTAATCCAGAACAGCCTGGTGAACTTTTGTATCGTTGCCTGAAAGTGTCTAAGGTAAGTGGATCAGGTATCCAAAACTTTCAGTTAAATGCCACATTGAGCTTTTCTCCAGAAATAATGACTGCTCACACCAAAAAGGCACTAGGCTTTTCCATATGATTATTCTATATCAAATTCAGAAAATGGAAGATGTTCAACATGCTTCACTTCCTGTGAGTGTGGTTTGGCCAAAAAGAAGAATTGAACCTATGAAAAAATAGGGGGTTCCCCTGTCTCTTGTTTCTGATCTTCTAGCTCTTTGATTCTCAAAATATGGTCGAGGCATCACCGGCATTGGCCTCAGAGCCGGAACTTGTTAAATGCAGAATCTAAGATCCCCACCCGCAGAATCTATATTTTAATAAGATCCCTGGACCTTAAAAAATTTAAGAACATGTGTTCCTAGTAAGGGTTTAGTATAAACAGGTACCCACTTCAGAATGGGAAAAGACTCTGTAGTCCAAAGGTTTCTAAACCTGGTTGGTACTAACCAACCAGGTTGGTACCCCATGAGACACTTGTCTAAAAAATATGGATTCTGTGAGAGTCTAATTTTATAGGTTTAGGGTGGGGCTCCAGAATGACTCTGGTGCCGCCAACACATAAAATGACTTTTGGGAACTGCTGATTTTGTCCAGCTTTATAATTTCACACAGGAGGTGACTGAGTTAGGAAGCTTTAGCAGCTTGCTCTTAGTCACTAGTGACAAAACTCCACTGGAAAAGAATTCTTTTGGAGGGGGATTACAAGTGATTAATTTTATTTTTTCATTCTGGTAAGTAGTTTAAAAAATATTTTATTATGAAAAGTTTCAAACATACAGGAGAGTTGATAGAATTTTCATAGTAAACATAGTGAAAAAGATTCCACCATTAACATTTTACTATCCTTGCTTTATCCCACATCTATCCACTTCAATCCATTCCTCTATTCATCCATCCCCAATCTATCTTTTTTAATGCATTTCAAAGTAAATTGCACATATCAGTACATCTCCCAAACACTGCATCATGTATGTGAGATAATTTGTTTGATTTCTCATCTTTACACTGTATGACATTTTTCATAGGAAGGGCAAGCAAACTATGAAGATAGCAGAAGTGAGAAAAACAGTAAAAACATGTAGAAGAAGGACAGCAAGAAACACTGGCACATTTAAAGATGATTACCTCCAATTTTTGAAGTACAGAAAACCTCACACCAATCTAGTAAGCTTATGCAAATCACTACAGAGAGTAATTTTTAAAAAACAGTACCCTCTAGATATGTATTAACATCATGAAGACTGATCTTTGGCACTAACCCAATATTTGGAGCTAGCGTGCTATTGTTCCCTGTGACTGCATTTCCCTCCTAGAAATCATGATATTCACATCCCAAATATACACATCCTGTAACAGCCCTAGCTCTGGCCTCTTTCCAGGACACTAGGATACCACTGATGTGAAACGAAACTGAATCTGGAATAACTGGGGAGACTCTTATCCCTTCCCAGCGATGAGAAACAAATGTGGACTGTGCTTCTGTTTCCTCCTGACAGTAAATTTTTTATTAAAAAAATTGTGGTACAATACATATAACATAAAACTTACCATTCTGACCATTTTTAAAAATTAATAAACTTTAGTTTTCTAGAACAGTTTTAGATTTACAGAAAAACTGAGCAGACAGTACAGAGAATTCCCATATAACTGCTCCCCTGTACTCAGTTCTCCTATTATTAACATCTTGCATCAATATGGCATATTTGTTATAGTAAATAAACAAATACTGCTACATAATTATTAACCAAAGCCCATAGTTTACATTAAAGTTCCCTCTTTGTGTTGTACAATTCTGTGGGGTTTGACAAATGCATAATGTCATGTATCTGTCATTATAGAATCACACAAAATTGTTTCACTGCCCTAAAAATCCCATCCTCCACCTATTCATTGCTCCTCCCTTCCTACTAACCACTGGCAACCACTGATCTTTTTACTGTCTCCACACTTCTTCCTTTTCAATAATGTTGTATGGTTGGAATCATACAGTAGGTAGCCTTTTCAGTTTGCCTTCTTTCACTTAGCCTTAGGCACTTATGGTTCCTCCATGTCTTTCATAGCTTGATCGTATATTCCTTTTTATCACTGAATGACAATCCACTGTACAGATGTACCACAGATTGCTTATCCATGCATCTATTGAAGGGCATCTTAGTTGCTTCCAAGTTTTGGTGACTATGAATAAAGCTACTGTAAATATTTGTGTACAGGTTTTGTGTGGACATAAGTTTTCAACTCAGTTGGGTGAATACCTAGGAGTGTGATTGCTGGCTCATATGGTTAAACTATGTTTAGCTTTATAGAAAACTACCAAACTGTCTTTCAAAGTGGTTTTACCATTTTGTATTCTTACTAGCAATGAATGAGAGTTCCTGTTGCTCCACATCCTTATCAGCACTTGTTATTGTCAGTTTAAAATTTTTTAGCCATTCTAATAGGTGCGTAGTGGTACCATCTTAATCATTTTTAAGTTCACAGTTCAGAAGCATTAAGTACATTCATATTATTGTGCTACCATCACCACCATTAATCCACAGAGCTCTTCATCTAGCATGACTAAGACTCTGTACCCATTAAACAGCTCCCCATTCCCTCCTCCCTTTAGCCTCTGCAACCACCATTCCACTATCTGTCTCTAAGAATTTAACTACTCTAAGTACCTCATGTAAGTGGAATCATACAGTATTTGTCTTTATGTGATTGCCTTATTTCACTGAGCATCATGGCTTCAAGTTTCATCTGTGTAGTGGCATGACTCAGAATTTCCTTGCTTTCTAAGTCTGAATAATATCCATATATAGATATAGATATATATCTCACATTTTTCTTATACAGTCATCTGTCATTGATGGAGACTTTGGGTTCCTGCTGTACTTTAGCTATTGGGAATAATACTGCTGTGAACATGGATGTACAAATGTCTTTGAGATCCTGCTTTCAGTTCTTTTCAGTATGTACCCAAAAGCGGAATTGCTGAATCATATTGTAATTCTCGGATGAACACCCATACTGTTTTCCACAGCAGCTGCACCATTTTACATTCCCACCAATAGTGCATAAGAGTTTCAATTTCTACACATCCTTGCCAACACTTATTTTCTGTGTTTTTTTGTTTTTTGTTCTCTTTTGTTTTGTTTTGTTTTTTATAGTAGCCATCCTAATGAATGTGAAGTGGTATCTCATTGTGCTTTTTGTCCTTAGAATAAATTTTAGTGATACATATACTGACTGTCAATATCAGGCCAGATAGAAAGGATTTCTAGGAGATCAGCCTTTCCGTTAGAAATCATTAGAACTTCATTGTATTCTGCTTTGGGACAAAGCAAATCTCCCTGTAAACTTCAGCAGAGAAGTTAATTAATTGGGTATTAGGCTGTTGATTTCTAATTTTTTTTTCTTTTTTAAGTTTAAAGATTTCTTTATTGTCATCAAAGTTTTTTTCCTTCCCTAAATTCAGATTCCCTTACTATATCAAGCATTTGTTTTATGCAATTTTGTATATAGCTTAAGTGTGTGTGTGTGTGTGTGTGTGTGTGTGTGTGTGCGTGTGTGTATTGTGGGTTTTACTGGAGTATGTTATAAATGTGCCCCAATTGTAGCTCCTATGGCATGACCTCAGGCAACCATTCAGACTCCCCCTAGTACTTACCGGGGAATCTTCAGGTATAGTGTTTGCTCTGTAAGCTCAAGCATCAGTTTTACCTCTCTCTCTGTTCCTATGTGGCTCCGGACAGGCCTCCACTCAGCTAGAGCCCCTGCTTACTCCTCTGCCAATCATCATCTTGCAGTTCTGGGGAAGCTTGTCTCTTTTAGACCTCGCCTCTATTCCTCCTACTACAGGCTGGTTCCCCATCACCAGTGACTGCACAAGGGAAAGAGAGGGGCAGGAGGGGGTGAGAAACTCTGCTCTCTTTCTATGCCTTTTATTTCTTTTTTTTTTGCCTTGTTGCAGTGACTTCCATTAAGTTCCAGAACTTCCAGTACTGTGTTAAAAGGACTGATGAGAGTGGATGTTCTTGACTTGTCCGTGATTTTAGAGGGAAAGCAGTCAGTCTTTTACTGTTAAGTATGGTGTTAGCTGTAGGTTTTTTGTGGATGCTTTTTTTTTTTCCAAGTTGGGGAAATTTCCCTCTAGTTTGCTGAAAGGCTTTTTTTTTTCCTTGTAATGGATGTTTGATTTTTTTTAACACATTTATTGGAGTATAATTGCTTTACAATGGTGTTAGTTTCTGCTGTATAACAAAGTGAATCAGCTATACATATACATATACCCCCATATCCCCTCCCTCTTCCTTCTTCCTCCCACCCTCCCTATCCCACCCCTCTAGGTGGTCACAAAGCACCGAGCTGATCTCCCTGTGCTATGTGGCTGCTTCCCACTAGCTATCGATTTTACATTTGGTAGTGTATATATGTCCATGCCACTCTCTCACTTCATGCCAGCTTACCCTTCCCCCTCCCCGTGTCCTCAAGTCCATTCTCTATGTTTGCCTCTTTATTCCTGTCCTGCCCCTAGGTTCTTCAGAACCATTTTTTTTTTAGATTCCCTACATATGTGTTAGCATACGGTATTTGTTTTTCTCTTTCTGACTTACTTCACTCTGTATGACAGTCTCTAGGTTCATCCACCTCACTACAAATAGGATGTTGGATTTTTATCAAAATGCTTTTTCTGTATCAATAAGGCCTGTTTTTTGAGTCCACATGTCTGATTCCAGCAAATTTCTCTTTCCAGAATGATTGTCTGTGGGAATTTCTACTTCCTTTAGGTGATCACCTCCTATGCCCAAAATGGTTGGGCTGAAGGCCCTCAAAAGGCCACCGCTTCAAAATAGAATAGCCATGAAAATCAGTACATTTTCAATGTCAGGAGTATTTGCTCTCAACTCCTCAAGCAGAAAGACATTAACAACACAGCTGATGCTAAACTTCACCCAGTCTTGCATAATTTCATTTTCATGATCAGTTCCAAGAATCTTACCCTGGGTCCTGAAATACTTCACTACAGTCTGGAGGTCTCAGCCAGTGCTCAAACAAAAATACACACTCACAAAAACAAGCAGCAAGTTACACTAAAGATTGCTCTTTGCAACACTGGTTTTACAGGGTTCTATGGTTATATGAGTTTGTGAAATGTTGATAAAAGGAGGTTAAACAGTATTGATATGCTAATATGTATGATAAATCTCCCAAGAGGAGCTATATAGAGGGACTTCTTTCTCAAAATTTTTTGATTATGAAAGTGTTGTATTTCAGGACATCTTCTGGGTAATGAGCTTTGGAGAAAGCTAATTTACAGGTGAAAGAAATCTAAATTCACAGAAAGAATTATGTATATTTTTTTGTTCCAATGAAAAAATGTAACACAGTCTAACAGAAAAAACTATGCCTTTTATTCTTTTCAATATAGCACATTAAAGTACACTAAGTTTAAATTTAGTGTTCAGGTTACTAGTTTGTTTTCCCTACCAACAAGATGGGGGGCTTGATTTGTATTAAAGGCCTATTCAGGGCAACCTTTCAGATTAATGGAAAAGTTTGGCCCAAATGGGTCTTGAGAGAGAAAATCTTTGAAATGGCAGTTTTTATAGTTTCAGCTTGAGTCCTCTGACTTAAAAAACTGTTTTGGAAGGATACCTCCAGTTACATTTAGATTTGATCATTTGCACTCCTTTATTTACCTCAAGACACTGAAGTTTTGAGCAGGAGGCTTAAGTTTGGAGTATGGGTTTTAGAGTCAAACTGCCTGAGTTCAAACTCTAGCTTGCTATTATACCCCTCCTCACAAGCTGTGAGACCTTGGACAAGCCATTTAACCTCCCAGTGTTTCCATTTTTTACAGTTTACAAGTACTTTCACAAAGACTCATAACAAGCCAAAGTAGGGGAAATAATTTGATCATCTCCATTTGACTCTTGATGGAACATT
Source organism: Balaenoptera physalus (assembly GCF_965194825.1). Classification (NCBI taxonomy): domain Eukaryota; kingdom Metazoa; phylum Chordata; class Mammalia; order Artiodactyla; family Balaenopteridae; genus Balaenoptera; species Balaenoptera physalus. Next base: position 72,233,628 of record NC_138894.1, on the reverse strand, counting down.
TTCAGAATGTATAAGCGACTTGCCCAAGTTCACAGATAAATGAAGCCACAGTGACTCAATATCAGATATTCATTTAGACTTTAATACTTGGGTATTTTTCCCAGTTTATTATATGTTACCTCCCAACATCAGATTAAAAATGGCATATTCGCCATTCTAAAATGGAATGAATATATAGATTATATAAATACAACTTTGCATATGAATAAACAGGTTTAAGATGTACTTGGGATAATTCATGAAGATTTCCTGAAGGACGTCTGCAGGAATGTGAGAAGGTAATTAACATTCATAACTTTTATTGAGCACCTACTATATGTCAGATCCTATTCTACACATTTAACAAATAATTCTCAAGCCTCCCAGTAGCACTTTGATTAGGTTTTAAGGAAGAGGAAATTAGGCTTTCCGAGATAAATGTTCCCCAAATACACAGAATAGTCCTTGATTGTGCTGCATGAATCTACACATGATAAAATGACATAGAATTATACACACATCGTATGTCAAATCACTGCTTTTGATATTGTACTACAATTATGTAACTGTTAGGGGACTCTGGGTAAGTAGGACCTCTCTATCTTTGAGGAGTATTGGTCAGGTATTTTATAGAATGACCTTCAGTTTGGCTTTGTCCAATGTTTTTCTCACAGTTAGAGTTTACGGGTTTTGGGGTGACAGACCACAGAAGTCTGTACTATATTTGCAACTAACTGAATAATAATTATTTTGAAATAAAAAGTTAAAAAAGCATTGTTATGCTCCAGAGGGGGATTTGTAAATTTACTTAACTGCAGTCCCACAACACCCATACACACCGATTAACAAGTCTTGCGTTTAGAATGTGGATAAAGAAACTAAGCTTAACTATATGCTTCCAGCACCTCGTATCTGGCACTTCTGTTCAACAGAAAGATTTGGGGATGGGACGGTGGGCAACGTAATACGCGTGGGCTTGGGGAAGTCGCTCGGTTTCTCCAAATCCAGACTAGACGTTTTTCAAACTGCTGAGCCGAGGCCCAGACCTGAGGTCTCCTTTGGGCCATAGCCAAACCGCTGCACCGCGCTGCTGGGAACGGTCCGGGCGCAGCTGGAACCGCAGCAACAGGCCTCAAGGCGTCTCGGCCAGGTCGCACCGGCCGGCGTCCTCGCCTAGCGGAAATACACGTCCCAACCCCCCACTCTTCACGCACCCACCCACCCCGCCACGGCCCGGAGCAGCGGAGCTGGGCGGGGCGCAGGCTGCGGCCACTCCCCGGGCTCGAAAAAAAACTGGGACGTTGCGGACGCGTAGCTGGCGGGACCAGAGGCGCGTGGCACGCGCTAGCCCTCCCGCGCATGCTCCGCCCGCCCGCCTCCGCATCCCGCCCCGGGTCCCGCCTCTCTCTCTCCCTCTCCCCCTCCTTCGCCAGCCTCCCTCGCCAGCCTCCCTCTGAGCTTGGCCCCTCCGGGCGGGCGGCCGACGTCCCGCGTGCGTGCCGGCGCCTGACCTCACTTCCGGCTAATGCGCTCGGCTTGCCCCCTGGCCCCGGATGGTGACTGGCGGTGGTGCTGCATCTCCCGGGACTGTCACTGAGCCGCTTCCAGTGTGATTGTGCTGAGCGCAGGCCGGAAGATGGCGGCTGCGGCTGCGGCGGCCTCGGGCCCGGGCTGCTCCTCGGCGGCGGGGGCGGGAGCGGCCGGGGTCTCCGAGTGGCTGGTGCTGCGGGACGGCTGCATGCGCTGCGACGCCGAAGGGCTGCACAGCCTCTCCTATCACCCGGCGCTCAACGCCATCCTGGCCGTCACCAGTCGCGGGACCATCAAAGTCATCGACGGCACCTCGGGGGCCACCCTGCAGGCCTCGGCGCTCAGCGGTGAGTGTGCCGCACGCCGGGCGGGGGCCGGGCCGGCCGCGGGAGGAGCCGGGCCCCGGGATGCCGGGGAAGGAAGCCGCCCAGCCCCGGGGCTCGGCCTCCGGAGGAGGGAAGCGGCGTGACTGGAGCGGGTGGCGGAGGGCAGGGCTGGGGGCTCAGGCCTGGCTGTGAAAGGAGGCCCGGAAGCTGATTGAGGAGGACCTTAGGACTTGGCTTTTTCAGCGGCGGCAGCTGGGAAGAAAAGACGGGCGAGGCGGGGAGTGGTGGGAGTTGCCTTTCGGGCTTTGAGCGTCCGGTGTGGGTTGGTCCTCTGGGAGAGGTGAGGAGGCCTAGGAGCTCAGCACCGGAGAAGCCCAGGTCCCCTGCTAGGTCCTGGAGAGGGTGTCGGTACTGCCTTCTGTTAGATCAGAAAGCGACAGGCTCGCAGGGTTGGTCCCGACGTGAGAGGCCGGTGGCCAGAGGCGAGCGTCCGAGGCGGCGTCCAAGCCCTACCCTCTTGTGGAGAGAAGTGGATCCGTGTCTGTTCCTGGGACCCGCAGGTGCTGGGATGTACAGCAGGCTTCGCGCCCGGGATGGGGGTGGGGTGGGTCTGGAGTGGGGGCGGGGAGGGAAGTAGGCGGGCCAGGTGCCTGAACTGTTCCGTCGACGACTTTAGGACTCCGGAGGACGCCATGGAAGACTAGCCCTTGTCCCCTAGCTCGGGGCTTCCACCTTCTACTCACCAGGGACGAGAAACTCAGCACCTGCGGTGTATGAGTTATAGATTCCTCTGGAGTTATAGATTATAGAGTTATAGATTCCTTTGGGTTCCGAACTAGGTGAAACTTCCGGCCCTCTCTGCTGGTTTTACCACTGCGAGCTGAAAGTTGGGATACGGAGGCGCGTGTGAGGCTCACCAGTGTAGGAGAGCAGTTCTGGCTGGTGTAAACGTTGGTCCAGGGATGGGACCTTGAGTATGCATGAGGTGAACGCTCGGTGGGCTGGGGTGGAGTGTTTTGGAATTGCCCTGGCTAGGTTACGTTTGGCTGAGACGACATTTCATTCGCGGTTGAATGATGAGTGGCTTAATTTAGATGTTACAAATTGATATTGAAAAGTTAGTATACAAGTGAGTTAGACTCACGCACAGAGATGTAATGTGTATGACTGTCCATATTTAGCCAAGTGGAAGTAGTTACGTGGTCTTACCCATTCACTTGTATTTTAACAGAGACAAGTAAGGAAAGGTCGTTATTCTGATTTACTGTCTGAGGCACTTAAGAGTAAATGGGAATCTAGGTATACAAAGTTAAAGGATTTAATTTTTGTTTTTGTGAGCGTTGTGAAAGAAATGGGTTGTGTATAGCTATAGAAAATAAACCTGGAACACATCTAAAATATGTCTAAGGGAAAGTTTGTATTTTAGTCTTGTAATTTTTCTTTTCTTGGCTTAGGTAAAGCACAGGAGTGGTGTCCCAGATGTAGCAATGAGCATTTACTGCAACTTGGACATAACAGCTTGTCACTCTGTATGAGAGGGTGCTTCTCATTAATAGTTGGATTTCTTTCTTCTTAAACTCACTTAAATATATTTCACATATGAAAAGGTATAAAGAACAATTGTGTCAGACAACCATGTATTCTCGACTCGGTTAAAAAAAATAAAACATCACAAATAGAGTTGAAGTCTTGTGTGTCCCTCCTGGATTGCATTCCTTCACCTCTCCCTCCCCCATGAGCATTATCCTTAATATGGTTTTATCATTCTTATACGTATCTGTATGTTTTTTAGTATATACCTTTATCTTTAAACGGTATGTATTACTGTCTTTCATGACTTTAAACTTTGAATAAGTGGTAACATAGTATATGTACTTGAATTTCTATAAAAAGCCATATTAACAAAAGTCTTAAAATGTTTTCAGTAGAAAGAGGACTCTCACAGGGTGATTTTATATCTGGAGGCCATGTTTCAGAAAGATTATATGTGCCAGAGTTAGTTATAAATGATTGGGGAAATTGGACAAATATGAATGTGCCCATGAAAGGGAAGAAAACAGTCACTCTAATGGTAGATTACTTAAGGGGAGGGCTTTAGATACATAATGTAAGTGTAAAGGTAGATATATAAACTATAGCACTGATCTGGGATACCTTAATTGAGGTATGTTGGAACATTTAATTAGAAAGTATGGGGTTGGATACAATGGTGGATGGCCATGCATTGAGAATTGAGTAGTATGTGATTAAAATTATGTAGAAGAGTTTATGGCAAATAAAACAAAAGGATTGCAAAAAGAGTTTGAAAGTAACAATGGACAAATTCTGAAGTGTTTTCATATATGAGAAGTGCAGTTTATTAATAATAATTACCAGAGGTCGTATAGGGTCCTGTGTGTGTCATTTCTTCAGATGATTGAGGAAGGAATGCTGCATTTTATGTTTTGCCTGGAATATGTAGGTACTTAGTAGGTTTGGTTTTAATGATGAATAGAGGGTGACAGTCCTATAAATAGAATGGGCAGAAGGAGCCGGTAGTGATGATGGCCCTAACATGACCCCTCTTTCCAGTTCATGGGCAGTGAGCCACCTTCTTTTCTACCCCAGAGGAAAGACATCTTTGTTTAAGGGGATAAAGAGTGGTGATGTAAGTGGTTTAAGGGGATAGAGAGTTTTATTGGGTGATAGAGTAGTCTTATGGAGAGGTTCAGTTTATGGGGTTATGGGTAGCCTGTTGGTGTTGATTGGAAATCGAAAAATGGGAGCAGGACTTGTATGTATATGTATTCACTTGGATGGCAAAGATGGTGAATTTTAAACCACCGTTGTTGACTACTGTATATGTTTAAATTATCTGTATCTCACAAAAAATGTTTATAAATGCATTTTCTTTAGATTAAGAGTCATCAGTATATACTTAGGTTAGACAAGTATTTGCCCCCTGTTAGTGTTTTAGAGTTAAGATTTCTGAGTCTCTGTGCTCATTCTTTGGCCTGGCATTCAGTGACCTCCATGATCTGGCCTCTAACAGTCTTTCTAGTCTTGTCTCCCTATTTTGTTTTGTGAAACTGGTTCATTTAATTTTCTTTCCCAACTCCAGTAGTTTTACTCTTTCTTGGAATTCACCAATTCCCTCCAGAAAATTAGACAAATCTTACCCATTTTTTGAGACCTGGAGCATATCTTTGACTTCCTGATTCTTTTAGCCTGAAGTGATCCACTGAACCCCTAAGCACATATTGTTCTATTAATTCCTATTTTAGTAATTTGGCAACTTAACTCTTTGTGGCATGTTTTCTGTCTTGAACTATTTAAATTCCATTTTATTTAGTTTTTTTGTGAATATATGATGTCTGTTTAGCTATATTTCAAACTTCTTGTCGTAAGGAGCCTTGTCTACTTGTTTATATCCCCTCCCCAGGGTGCCTAGTGCAATATATTAATAAATATTTTTGATTTGGTATATGTATACTAATGAGTATGTTAAATGGATGCTTCTTTACATATTAACTGCTAAGTAAACACACTTTCTTTGGCTTTGGTGATTTTTGTTTTTTCTTTCTTTCTTAAATAGACTGTTTTTTTTTGGAGCTGTTTTAGGTTCACAGTAAAATTGAGCAGAAAGTACAGAGTTCCTCTATTTACCACCCCCCCATGAATATCTGACACATGTTGGTATGTTTGTTACAATCAATGAACCTGCATTAACACATCATTATCACCCAAAGTCCATAGTTTATGTTAGGGTTCACCCTTGGTGCTGTACATTCTGTGGGTTCTGACTGTATATGACGTATTGTAGAATACAGTTTCATTGAAATCCTCTTACTCTGCCTATTCACCCTCTCTCCCTTCTGCTCCCTGGCAACTACTGATCATTTCACTGTCTCCATAGTTTTGCCTTTTCTAGAATGTCATATAGTTGGAAGCATACAGTATGTAACCTTTTCAGTATGGCTTCGTTCCCTTAATAATATGCATTTAAGTTTCTTTCATGTCTTTCTGTGGCTTGATAGCTTATTTCTTTTTAGCATTGAATAATATATTCCATTGTCTGGATGTGCCACAGTTTATTTATCCGTTCACCTACTGAAGGACATCTTGGTTGCTTCCAGGTTGTAACAGTTATGAATAAAGCTGCTATAAATATGTGTCTAGGTTTTTGTGTGGACTTAAGTTTTCAGTTCATTTGGGTAAATACCAAGGAGCATGATTGCTGGATCTTATGACAGGAGTATGTTTAATTTGTTTTCTTTCTTTTTTTTTTTTTAATTTTTTGGCCGTACCGTGCGGCATGTGAGATCTTAGTTGCCTGACTGGGGATCGAACCCGCGCCCTCTGTATTGGAAGTGCGGAGTCATAACCACTGCTGGACCAACAGGGAAGTCCCAGGAATATGTTTAGTTTTGTAAGAAACTGCCGAATTGTCTTCTAAAGTAGCTGTACCATTTTGGTTTCCCAGCAGCAATGAATGAGAGTTCCTGTTGCTTTACATCCCTCATCAGCATTTGACATTGTTAGTGTTTTGGATTGTTGCCATTCTAATATGTGTGTAGTATCTCATTGTTTTAATTTGTAATTCCCTAATGACATATGATGTTGAACATGTTTTCATATGCTTATTTGTGGACTTTGGGTTTTAAAAATCAAAATAGCTTTGCGTACACCACTTGACCATATTGTTTATATTACTAGATATGTCCCTCTCTTTAACTATTGTTTGTTAATGCCATTTAGCATAATAGGAAGGAGCAGAGTTTTGAGTTAAGATCCTAGTTTCTGTTTTGTTTTTTTTTCCTCCCTGAACTGGGTAACTTTGAATTACTTAGCATTTCTTTTCCAGTTTCCCCATTTGCAAAATGGGGTTTTTTTTACATAAACCATTTTGATATTCTGTTAAGTTTTTTGAACTTAACACCACATTTGAACTTCTTAGGAATTCTTTGTGATTTACCACTTTTCACCATCTTGCAGAATCCATCTAGTTTTTGCTTCAGTGTAAGAGTAAGGTATTGTTAATTTGTTTAGTATTTTCTTATTTATTTAATTACTGGTGGTGGTGTTTTCTCTTGCTTCCTGAAATAGAGCCCCTTCTCCACTAAATGTGTAGTACATTATATATGTATAATATATATATAATTTATACATTTTTTTTCTTTTTCTTTTTGTGTATATATACATATTTTTAAACAAGCTTTTTTGAGGACATGTGGAGAGAGAATGGGCTTTATGTTTTAGGTAGTCCTGAATTTTGAATTTTAGCTCACTACCTAATCTTCCTGAACTCCAGCTTCCTCCTCATTTGTAAGTTATGATTAATATTTAATAGGATGTTTGTGAAGATTTAAGAGGTAAACATTTTTAAAGTGCCTAACACTGCTATACATATGTATAAGTAGATACACAGTGAATACTAATTCTCTTAAGCCACAGGGTGCTTAGTATTGCCGTGCCCCTCGCTGTTACTTTAAAAACTGTTCACTGACTTAGTGTTTATATTACAGAGGATAGATATCATTAAAATGTAGATGGAAATAAAAATGTTGGTAACAAATATTATCTATATTTGGATAAATATCTTTCCGTGTGTTGGTGTGGCTAAATGTCAGAATGAAGTCAAGACTGCTGTATTACTAGTTCTGTGTGTGTGTGTATACACACACACACACACACACACATATATTTGGCCAAAAAGTTCATTTGGGTTTCTTCCACAGAAAAAACCCAAATGAACTTTTTGGCCAACCCAATAGATTGTTCATGCAATATATGTACATAAGTAAATGAAGATATATTTGGGTATTAATCAATGAGTATTGTAGTATATGTGTAAGAGTAAGTCACATTTTTTCAGTTTCTGAAGTAGGTTACAGATCTGTCATAGTGAAGAAGAGGAAACTCCAGAGTTGCTCAGTGTTTTTAGACAATCATTCTAGTTTTATATAATTTTTAATGAATATCTCCCCTTTTCCTTTTCTGAGACATTTAGTTTTTGACTGTGTCGGGTCTTAGTTGTGGCATACGGGACCTTTCATGGCGGCGCTTAGGCTCTTTGTTGTGGTGTGCAGGCTTCTCTCTAGTTGTGGCATGCGGGTTTTCTCTTGTTGTGGCGCGCAGGCTCCAGGGCACATGGGCTCTGTAGTTGTGGCGCGCGGGGTACAGAGCGCGTGGGCTCTGTAGTTTGCGCCAGTCAGGCTCTAGTTGAGGCGCGTGAACTCCGTAGTTGTGGCGCGTGGGCTTAGTTGCCCTGTAGCATGTGGGATCTTAGTTCCCTGACTAGGGATCGAACCTGCATCCCCTGCATGATAAGGCGGAATCTTTACCACTGGACCACCAGGGAAGTCCCTAAGACACTGACTTTGATTTGAGTTGAGAAGTTTGTACAGTGGTCATAAATGAGAAAAAAGATCATTGTACTCTACTCCAGTTGCAGTGAAGTTCAGATTGGGTGAATTTTAATTGACTGATTGTTTGTCTGGTATGACGGCTTCTTGTTCAGACTTAGAACTCAGAGATACCTGTTCCAAGAAGTCTTGGAATATAGAAAACTAATTAGGTTAGCTTGCATAGTGCTCACGAAATGAATTTTATGGATGACACTCATATTTATCACCTCTTTAGAGGTGGAAAATATTTTTCTTACTACTTCTGAATTGGGCATGCATTAATTTGGGTAAAATGCAACATCTTCCTGTAGATCTCAGTTTTGGAAACTGTAAATGATACAGATCACTTGCTATTTCCTGACTAATTTTGGTGCATGAAGCCTTCCTAGTCTCAGTTATAAACATGGTATAGAGTTGGGATTTCAGTAGCTCTTCAAGATAGTTGTCTTCTGGATGCATCTGAGTTCCTTATAAAAACTTAATTCGGCAAGTATCTTTGTGGGCTATGACTGCGTACTTTGGCTCTGTTTCAGTTGACTGACTTTAGTAATGCTACAGGATGACCTATCTTATGTCAAAGATTTGGTGTTTTATTAGCAAAACATTTTTCTGTAATTAATTAGAGTGAATTAATATTCTTAAAAAATATTTTGCTATGTTTTCAAGATCCTCTAGATCTACCCAAATTTTTACATTTACCTCCCACCTTTTCCTAACTGTTCAATGCTCAAAGATGGCTTGGCTCTAGGAAAGAATTTATCCTAGTCTTTGTTTTAGTAGTGTTAGACTTATTAATGAGAGGCAGTATAAGAGATCAGCCTCTGGAACCAAATAGCTTGAGCTTTAGTCTTGGATCTATTTGATCTTGAAGTTCATCAGTAAGATGAGCATAATAATACTATCTACCTCATAAAGTGGTTGTGAGAATTAAAATGAGTCAACATATGTTAAACATATAGAATAGTGCCTGGTATATAGTATGTGCTCTGCAAGTTGTTCTTGTGGTAGCAGTGGCTATTTGAAAGTTTGCTGAGTGTAGTAGATGTTTTTACTATAGATACGCTGTTGAAATTGCAGTATTTTTTTCTTCCAGTTTTCCACATATGTGGAAATGTGACCACTGAAATCGAATAGACATAAGTATAAGAGCAGTAATTTTGTATTACAGGAGAGTAAAAAAAAATTATGTAAGTTAATTGATTTTGGACTTGAAATTGTTAAAAGAGCACAGTGATGTGAAGAGCTGGTTGATTGGTATTCATTTACACATTTATTGAACATGTGCTAGTCATGGCACAAAATAATTAAGGCAACATTTTGACCTTTGAATGCATAGAGGAGGGAGTTTCTTCAACCTGAGCAGAATAGAGAAGGCTTCTCAAAGGATGTTGCCTTTATGATCGGGTTGGGAAGATGACATAGTGGGAGGGATGATCATCTTAGGCCAAGGTACTGGCTTATGCAGAGACATATTGGTCTTTAAAAGTATGGTAGGGACTTGCCTGGTGGTGCAGTGGTTAAGAATCAGCCTGCCAATGAAGGGGACACAGGTTTGAGCCCTGGTCTGGGAAGATCCCACATGCCGTGGAGCAGCTCAGCTCATGCGCCACAACTACTGAGCCTGTGCTCTAGAGGCTGTGAGCCACAACTAGTGAGCCCACATGCCACAACTACTGAAGCCTGCGTGCCTAGAGCCTGTGCTCCACAACAAGAGAAGCCACCGCAGTGAGAAGCCCACACACTGCAGTGAAGAGTAGCCCCTCTTGCCACAACTAGAGAAAGCCTGTGCACAACAACAAAGACCCAACACAGTCAAAGAAATTAAATAATAAATAAATAAATAAATAAATAAATAAATAAATAAATAAATAAAAGCATGGTAAATTCAGGGAAGTTTTGGGGGGAAGACAAGTTGGGGTTGGATGGTTAGAGTTGAAGCTGAGAGATTGGCAAAGACAAGATCGTAATATGTTTTGCTAAGAAGTTTGGACTTGATATCAATGGTAGGGAGCCATTGTAGGTTATGACAGAATCACATTTGTTATTTATTTATTTATTTATTTATTTATTTATTCATTTATTCATTTATTCATTTATCCATTTATTTATTTTTAACATCTTTATTGGAGTATAATTGCTTTACAATGGTGTGTTAGTTTCTGCTTTATAACAAAGTGAATCAGTTATACATATACATATGTCCCCATATCTCTTCCCTCTTGTGTCTCCCTCCCTCCCATTCTCCCTGTCCCACTCCTCTAGGTGGTCACAAAGTACGGAGCTGATCTCCCTGTGCTATGCGGCTGCTTCCCACTAGCTATCTATTTTACGTTTGGTAGTGTATATATGTCCATGCCACTCTCTCACTTCGTCCTAGCTTACTCTTCCCCCTCCCCATATCCTCAAGTCCATTCTCTAGTAGGTCTGTGTCTTTATTCCCGTCTTGCCCCTAGGTTCTTCATGACCTTTTTTTTTTTTCTTATTTTTTTCTTATTTTTCTTAGATTCCATATATATGTGTTAGCATACGGTATTTGTTTTTCAGAAAGAAAGATTCCAAGCTAATGCCCAGGTGTGAGAAGTGATGAGAGCTGCATGTAAGTTAGTTTGAGAGGTAGGAACAACATAATTTGGTGAACGTGGGGATGAGAGGGATTGACAAGGTGAAAATTACTCATACTTAGCTTTCTACTTTGGATAACCGGATGAATGAATTAACCTGAATAGCAGTACAAGAAGGTGTGGTGAGTAGCTTTTGTTGGCGAATGCTGAGGAGCAAGAGGGACATAGTGATTTCAGTTGTGTTACTTTTGAGGTTCTTGAAGGACATCCATGTAGAGATGTCCAGAAGACATTTGGAAATTCAGGGTTGAAGCTTGAAGGTTTGGGAATACAGACTTGGAAGGCATTGGCATTTATAGACAAAGCCTAGTCTAGTTGTTAAAGATATTGGCTCCGGAGCCAGACTGAGTTCCAGTCTATGATTCATCACTTACTAGCTGTGTCTTAGGCAAGATGATTAACCTCTCTCTGCACTTCATAATTAGTACCTAACTCATTTGGTTTTTGGAAAGATATTAAGTAAACTAATGCATGTAGACATTGCTTGACCCACCATAAGCACTCAGTAAATGTTACTTTTTGTATTGGTGTTTTAAATTATATAGTTCATTTCAACAAGTGTTTGTCTGCCACATGGGGATAATAAGATGAATTGTAAGTCCACTCTCCCCCCAAATTTGGAAAGCTTTCTAAAAGAAGTGACACCTCAGCTGAGACTTGAAAGAAATGGAGTTAGCCAGGTAGAGGGAACAGCACGAGCAAGAGCAGAGGCATGAAGCAGGTAATATTTGTTATAAGCAGTTTCATATTAGAGTGCAAAGCATGAGGAAGGGAGTGATGGGATAGCCTGAGGATCTTGGACTTGGCCCTCCTGGGCTATGGCTCCCATATTTTTCAGTAGAAGAACTCCCAATTTAAGGTAAAAAATGTAGGGCCCTATTATGATAGGTATGTTTTTAGTATTAGTTAATTGAGAAAATATTGCAAAAAGCTGCTACTTTTAAGTAATTTTTATTTTAGACTTATTATTGTCTGTGTAATTTGAAAAATACTACAACACATAATTTGAGCTTTCTTCCTTGCTGGCTTAACCTTGAAATTTTTATGGGGGGGAACAAGTCAGTTAATACTCTTCTACCTGCCCTCCGACTTCAAAAATTTTGTTGTTATCATCTTCTCACTTGGTCTTTGTGGGCTTGTTTAATGCCCTCTTTAGTATGTCTTTCCTGTCTTTCCGTGGGAGCATGGGAGGGAGCAGCGGTAAATGTGTGTGCATTATATCCTTGTTTAACTGGAAATCTGTAGTTGTAACCGTACTTAAGTTGTTGAACATTTGGAAATCTATCCTTAGGAATGTTCTCTATGACTATAGATAGAATATAAACAATAATAGATTTCTGTAATGGAGTATGTAAAAATAGTGGGGAGGTTGTGGGAGGTACCTCTCTGATATGTGCATTGTACTGATCATAGCCTCATGCAAAGGTGCATTTGGCAAGACACTTCTCTGGGTTACCATCTCTAAAATGGGCTAGTAATTCTTGCCCAGACTACTTCATTATGTGATATGATAATGAATGTAGAAATTCTTTGTAAATTGTACTTCAAATGTGAGGGATACAAAAAAGTTAAGCCAAACTCCTTTGGTATAGAGAGGAGAAAATGGAGGTACAAATGACAAAAAGAATAAGTTATTTGCTATATAAAACAGTTTGTGACAAGGGCAGTGCTCCTAAAAAGAAGTAATTGTGCTCTACTTGAGTATGTTAAATCAAGGATGTATTTTAGAGGAAATAAATATTATGCTTACTTTTTAGAGGAAACGATTGAAATGTTAGAGTAGGGCAGGTAGAAATGTCTTCTTTGAGATTTATCGTGGGCCCCAGGAATTTAAATCTTTATGATTTGTTTCTGTGCATTTACTTTGATTTATGAAGTTGGAGAGAGACAAGTAAGACTGGGGAGATAGCACAGGGCAGTGGTTCTCAGCCCCACTTGCTCATTAGAATCATCAGGAGAGCTTTTAAAAAAATATTCTGCTTGGGTCCCAGTATTCTCACTTAAGTGGCCTGGAGTGGAGCCCAAGCATACTTTAAAAAAAATTTTTTTTTTTTTTTTAATTTTTAGAGCATGCCTGATGATTCTAATGGGCAGCGAGGTTTAGAGTTTCAAACTTCACCTAGAATCTTAAATGAGCAAGTTTATTTCACATGACTGAGATGAATGAAAGACAAATTTTATTTGAATTGAATAGTATTGTATTTAGCCATAATTTTTTTTTTTTTTTTGGTAAGAAAACCTCCCAAGTTAGTCTGCTAATAAAACCTACCCCACTGTATCTTAAATTGTATTTAGTGTATATATAATGAAATCTGATTGTAAGCAGCAGGAATATACCAAGGGCCAAATTCCTGTTGCTTTCTATTTTGTCCTTTTCTCATGTAATTCAGTTTTGTTTGATTTTTTGGAACCACTTAAGTGCTCTGATTCTTTTTCACCAAAATGCCGCTATAGCAAGGACAGTGACCTTATACTGAGGGCAGAAGGAGGGCAGGGGAAAAAGTGGCTACAGAGGGCAGAAATGGCTGGGATTTTCTACCAAATCAGCTGTTCCATGCCTCAAATGTCTTTGTTTCATGTTGTATTAAGAAAAAAGCTAACTGTTAGAATGTTTCATTTTATCACATTATAGCTTAGTTTTAAAAAAATATTTTAATTAATTAATGATTTATTTATTTAGGCTGTGCCAGGTCTTAGTTGTGGCACATGGGATCTTTGTTGTGGCATGTGGGCTCTTGGTTGCGGCACGTGAACTCTTAGTTGCGGCATACATGCGGGATCTAGTTCCCCCACCAGGGATCGAACCCGGGCCCCCTACATTGGGAGCGCAGAGTCTTACCCACTGAACCACCAGGGAAGTCCCAATATAGTTTAGTTTTAATCCATTAAAAAGTTCTTCAAAACTATAGAAAATGATTCATTTATTCAAAAACATTTACTGTGTGTCAAGCACTGGTGATATAGCGGTTAACAAAGTCCTTGCTTTCCTGGAGCTCATGGTTTAGTGGAAAGAGGTGTATTACACACCACACATACACGCGCACACACACACACGTGCACACACACACACACACACACACGTATACTGTATCAGGTGGTGATAAATGCCATAAGATATCAAAACTGATGTGAGATGATGGTGGATAAATTTGTGCTGTGTGGTGGTCTGGGGGGGGGGGTGTCTCTCTGTGATGGCACTTGAGCAAAGATCCCAGTGATGAGAGAGAGCAGCAAGGCACATATCCAGGGGAAGTTTCTGTTGGCCTGTTACTGTAGTATGCAAAAACAGCTGGATGGATTTTCATCATATTTGGATGGAATTTTACTTGAACTGACTTAAAATGTAGGCTATGTGAGGAATGATGATATGTACCATCTATGTTAAACAGAAAAGAGTAGTTTCAGATATGAGCTCCAAATAGAAATTCACAAGGTCACATGTTCCAAATTGTAGAATTATATTGATTTGTAGCTGAGTTGCTTCTCACATGGGCAACTTCCTGTGTAGCAACAGGAATTTATTTACAGATGGTTAGGGGTTCTCTTGTGCAGTATCAGATAGGGAAATTAGTCCCCAAATTTTACTTAATTATAGCCAGGTCAAAATCCTGAAGGAAGAATGTAACCTATATATCCCAGACTGGTTAAGAGATTTAACTGTGACAAATTGAGTAATGTATATGAAAAGGGCCCCACAATTTCTTACAAGGAGTAGGTCCTTAAAGATTGAGTCCCATCCGTGGAAATTTTTCAGTGGTGATTATGTTCTCAAAACTTTCTCAATTGATGTCAGATATTTAAGATTATTGTAAAAATAAGTGGTCTGGTGATAGTTTTGGATAAAGTGAATAGAGAGAATTAGAACTTGAAACTCTTAATTCCAATAATTCTGTAAATTTCGGAGAACCTCTTCCATGTTTAGGTAGATGTTGGTTTTCCTGCCTGGAATAATACTACCCCTGCTTTGTATTTTATCCATTTGTTACTTTTTTTCATGGCCTAGCCACTGAACTTTCCCAAACTTTCTTTGCTTTCTTTGCACCAAGTTTCTTTTATAGGAATACTCATTTTGGCTTTGAATAATACAGTATACTAACAACTTTTGTTAAATGATTTTATTTTGGTAACTTTAATTATATTTTAAGGGCTTTATAAGAACCTAACATTAATTTTGCACCGTCTTTATTGACTTTGAATGATGTTTGTATGTTTGTATGTTATGGTAGACTATTTTAAGCATTGAAGTCTGATGATATCTCAGTGGACATGGACTTTTACAGTGTGTTGTGTCAGTTTGCAAAGATAATGTATTTCTGATAGTATTTTTCCAAGTTTTATAGGGATGCACATGGATGGTGTATTTTTAAAGAGTTGATGATTTATTAATGTGGGTATTAAAATTGATAACTAATTTTAAAAACCCTGCAATTTTCTTCCTTTGAAAATTTCCATTTTAAAAGTGATTTACCTTATTATAGGACATCAGATAGACTAAGGGAAAGTGCAGTTACCTATGGTTTCATTACCTAGAGATGGCCAGTCTTAGCATTTTGGTGTGTAACAGGTTCTTTTTGCCTTTTTCTATTATTTAATATATTTTTATAGAATTTGGATGGTAAGATATGTTATGAACTATTTCCCCCCTTTACTTTGTTAAAGCTGTATTGTAAATATTTTCCTATGTCTTTATTCTTTTATATAATTTAAAAATAAATTTTGATTAATGGTTATAGTAAATGGCCTTTTATATGTGTATGCTAGTAATACATGCATAGATTCCTGTAACCATCACCACAGTCAGGATACAGGGCAGTTTCAACACCTGAAAAGTTCCCTGTGGTGTCCACTTTGGTGTCCGTTTGTAGTTAGCCTCCCCGCCCAACCCCAACCTTTGGTAATCACTGATCTGTTCGTTTTGTCTTTTCTAGAATGTCATGGAAATGGAACCCTACAGTATGCAACTTTATTTATTTATTTATTTATTCATTCATTCATCCATTCATGGCTGTGTTGGGTCTTTGTTGCTGCGCGCGGGCTTTCTCTAGTTGCAGCGAGCGGGGGCTACTCTTTGTTGCGGTGTGCGGGCTTCTCACTGCAGTGGCTTCTCTTGTGGAGCACAGGCTTCAGTAGTTGTGGCACGCGGGCTCAGTAGTTGTGGCTCGCAGGCTCTAGAGCGCAGGCTCAGTAGTTGTGGCGCACGGGCTTAGTTGCTCCGCGGCATGTGGGATCTTCCCGGACCAGGGCTCATACCCGTGACCCCTGCATTGGCAGGCGGATTCTTAACCACTGCACCACCAGGGAAACCCAGTATGTAACTTTTTGATACTGACTTGTTGCACGTAGCATAATGCCTGCGAGAGTCATTAAGTTGTTGCATGTATCCATAGTTCATTCCTTTTTTTGCTAAATAGTATTCCATCATATGAATGTATCACCATTTATGTCAGTCACTCTTGGGAGGACATGCTTTTGATAATTATGAATAGAGCTGTTATAAACACCTGAGTACAAGTTTTTGTGCGAATAAAGGTTTTATGTCTCTAGGGTAAATACATAGAAGTGGGATTGCAAGGCCATTTGGTAAGTGTATGTTTAACTTTATAAGAAGCTGTCAAACTAGTGTGGCTGTACCATTATGCATTTCCGTTAGAAATTTATGAGTTCCACTTGCTCTGCATCCTTGCCAGCATTTGGTATTGTCTCTATATTGTTAAGAAGTCAGTACTACCCAAAGCTGTTTACAGATTGCAATCCTTATCAAAATCCCAATGACTTTTTTTTGTAGAAATAGAAAAATCCATCCTAAAATTTGTGTGGAATCTCAAGGGACCCCAAATAGCCAAAGCATTCTTGGAAAAAAAAAAAGAAAAATGTTGGAGGACTCACACTTGCTGATTTCAAAATTTATTACTACAGTGCTACAGTAATCAAAATAATGTGGTTCTGGCACAGACAGACATAAAGACTGATGGACTAATGAGCACAGAAGTAACCCCTTACATATGTGGTCAAATGATTTTTGACAAGGAGGCCAAGACCATCCAAAGGGGGAAAGGACGATCTCTTTAAGAAATAGTGCTGAGAAAACTGGATATCCACATGCAAAAGAATGAAGTTCGACCCTTATACAATCATATACACCATAGTCAAACGTACACAAAACACCATATACAAAAATTAACTCAAAGTGGATCAAAGACTTAAATGTAAGAGCTATAACTCTTAAGCTCTTAGAAGAAAACAAAGCAGAAAAGCTTCAAGATGTTGGATATGACAGTGATTTCTTGGATATGATACAAAAGGCACAGACACCCAGAGAATAAATAGACAAATTGGACTTCATCAAAATGAAAAACTTTCGTACATTGAAGGACACTATCAAGAGAGTAAAAAGGCAAACACGGAAGGGGAGAAAATATTTGCCTATCAGATATCCAGAGATATAGCCAGATATATTTAGACAATTACAGAGAAACAACTCAACAACAGCAAAAAACAAATAGCCTGGTTAAAGAATGAGCAAATGACTTAAATAGACATTTCTCCAAAGAAGATAAACAGATGACCAACAAGCACATGAAAGGATGCTCAACATCGTTAATCATTAGGGAAATGCAAATGAAACCCACAATGAGGTATCACTTCACACCCATTAGGATGGCTATTATCAAAAAAGAAAAAAGAAGAGTAAGTGTTGGCAAGGATATATAGAGATTGGAACCTTTTTGCCATACTGGTGGGAATATAAAATGGTGCAGCCATTGTGGATAACAGTATGCGGTTTCTCAAATAATTAAAAATTACCATATGAACCTGCAATTCCACATTTGAGTAATGCAGTTCCTCAAATAATTAAAAATTACTGTATGAACTTGAAATTCTGCATTTGAGTATTGGGTATAAAGAATTGAAAGTAGGATCTTGAAGAAACATTTGTATGCCATGTTCACAGTGGCACTATTCCCAGCTAGACAAGAAGTAGATGCCACCCAAGCGTCTATAAGTGGATAAATGGATAAACAAAATATGGTGTATGTATACAATGAAATATTAACCTTAAAAAGGGAGGAAATTCTGACACATGCTACATCATGGATGAACCTTGAAGACGTTATGCTCAGTGAAATAAGCCAGTCACAAAAGAACAAATACTGTCTGATGCCACTTACATGAGGTACTTAGTCAATTTCATAGAGACAGAAGAAAGTAGAATAGTGGTTGCCAGGTTCTATAGGGATGGAGGTGGGGAGTTAGTGTCAATGGTTATAGAGTTTCAGTATTGCAAGATGGAAAGAGTTCTGTGGATGGATGGTGGTGATGGTTGCAAAACATAAATGTACTTAATGACGCTGAACTGTACACTTAGAAATGGTTAAAATGGTAAGTTTTATGTAATGTATAATTTACCACAATTTAAAAAAATCATTTAAAAAAATCAGATGGTCATGTTTATGCAGTTCTGTATCTGGATTCTGTTCTGTTCCTTAGATCTAATGTGTCTATCCATTTGCCAGTAGCACACATTCTTGTGGTAATATAAGTTTTATAGTAGGTCTTAAAGTCATATAATGTGATTTGTCCAGCTTTGTTCTTTATCAAAATTGTTTTGGCTATTCCAGTTCCTTCGCCTTTTCAAATTATTTTGGACTCAGTTTATCTATATCTCAAAACTCCTGCTGGGATTTTGATTGAAATTGCATTAAATTTATAGAGGACATCTTTGCTATGTTGATTCTTCCATTCCGTGACCATGGTTTTATTTAGCTCTTCTTTGATTTCTTTCACTGGTCATTTGTACTTTTCAGCATACATATTCTGTATACCTTTTGTTAGATACATATCTAAGTATTTTATGTTTTTAGAGCTCTTGTAGACTTAATTTTTGGGGTAAATTTTGGTTTCAGATTGATCATTGCTAGTATATAGAAATACAGTTGTTTGATTTTTGTGTATTGACTTTGTTCAGTGAAACCTTGCTCAACTCGTTAGCTCTAGGAGTTTTTGTTTTTTAGATTCTTTGGGATATTCTACATAGGTAATCGTGTTATCTGTGAAATAGGGACAGTTTGATTTCTTCCTTTCTAATCTGTCCAGCTCCCCATTTCTTATTGCAGTGGCTAGATCTTCCATTATGATATTGGATAGGAGTGATGAGAGTGTAATATCCTTGTCCTGTTCGTGATCTTAGGGGGAAAGTGTTCAGTCTTTTACCATTAAGTGTTTGATAGTGGTAGACTTCCTGTAGCCGTCCTTTATCAGATTGGGGAAGTTACCTTTTAATTTGCTGAGGGCTTTTTTTTTTTTTTTTTAAATCATGAAAAGATGTATTTTGCCAAATGCATCTGCTGGGTTGATTATGTGGTTTTTCTTCTTTAAGCAATTATCATGGTAGCTTACATTGATTTTTGAATATTGAACCAGTTTTGCATCCCTGGGATAACCCTACTTGGTCCTGGTGTATTGTTATTTTTATATATTACTAAACTCCATTTGCTTTTATTTTGTTGAGGATTTTTGCATCAGTCTGCATGAGGAATAATGGTATGCAGTTTCTCTTTTTGTACTGTCTTTTTCTAGTTTTGATATCAGGTTAAATCTGGCCTCATAAAATGAGTTTGGAAGTGTTCCCTCTTCTGTTTCCCGAAAGAGATTGTGTAGAATTGGTGTTACTTTTTAAGTTCTCCAGAGAAATCAGGTAAGCCTGGAGATTTCTTTGAAAAGTTTTAAACTATGAATTCACTTTCCTTAATTTAGATTATCTGTTTCATTTTGGATAATTTGGTAGTTTGTGGTTTTTAAGGAATCTCACTTGTGTTTCAAAATTTATGTGTATAGATCTATCCGTATTATTCCTCAGTTATCTTTTTAACATTTGTAGTGTCAAATTTATTTATTTTGGTGACCTAAGTTGTCAAATTTATGTGCATAGAGATGTTCATAGTATTATTTATCTTTTGATGTCTGCAGGATCTGTTGTCTAGCTCCTCTTTCATTCCTGATAATTATTGGTAATTTATGTCTTCTTTTTTTTTTCTTTGCCAGTCTTGCTACAGCTTTATAAATTTCATTGATCTTTTCAAAGAACTCGTTTTTGCTTATATTGATTTTCTGTGTTGTTTTTCTATTTTCACTTCCACTGATTTCCGCTATTATCTTTATTGTTTCTTTTCTTTTGCTTGTTTTGCTCTTTTTCTGGTTTTCTTAAATAGGAAGCTTAGGTTATTGATTTAAGGCCTTCTTCCCCACCCCAGTATAAGCATTCAATTCCTATAAATTTTAATCTAACCACTGTTTTAGCTTCTTTTTGTTTTTTAAAATTATTTATTTATTTATTTATTTAATTTTTGGCTGCATCGGGTCTCAGTTGCAGCATGTGGGCTCCTCGTTGTGGTGCATGGACTTCTCTCTAGTTGTGGCCCACGTGCTCAGTAGTTGTGGCATGAGGGCTTAGTTGCCCTGTGGCATGTGGGATCTTAGTTCCCTGACCAGGGATTGAACCTGCGTCCCCTGCATTGGAAGACGGATTCTTTACCACTGGACCACCAGGGAAGTCCCTGTTATAGCTTCATATGACATGCTTTGATATTATATTTTCATTTTCATTCTTTTTTTTTTTTGGCTGCGCTGCAGCTTGTGGGATATCAGTTCCCCAACAGGGATTGAACCCAGACCACGGCAGTGAAAGCGCTGAATCCCAACCACTAGACCATGGGGAACTCCCTCATTTTCATTCTTTTAAAAATGTTTAGACTTCTTCATTGCCCTAAAGATTCTTTAGAAGTATGTTGTTTAATTTACAAGTATTTAGAGGTTTCCCATTATATTTCTGTTACTGATTTCTGCTTAAATCCATTATGGTCAGAGAACATACTTTTTGTTTGTTTGTTTGTTTGTTTTATTGAAGTATAGCTGTTTTACAACATTGTGTTAATTTCTGCTGTACACTGAAGCGATTCAGTTATACATATATACATTCTTTTTTTTAATATTCTTTTCCATTATTATCATAGGATATTGAATATAGTTTCCCATGCTGTACAGTAGGACCTTGTTATTTATCCATTCTGTATACAATAGCTAACATCTGCTAACCCCATCCCTCCCCCAATCCCCTCCCCCTTGGCAACCACAAGTCTGTTTTCTGTGTCCGTGAGTCTGTTTCTGTTTTGTACATAGGTTCATTTGTGTCATATTTTAGATTCCACATATAAGTGATATCATATGGTATTTTGTCTTTCTCTTTCTGACTTACTTCACTTAGTATGATAATCTCTAGTTGCATCCCTGTTGTTGCAAATGACATTATTTTGTTCTTTTCAATTGCTGAGTAGTATTTGATTGTATATATGTACCACATCTTCTTTATCCATTCATCTTTTGCTGGACATTTAGGTTGTTTCCATGTTTTGGCTATTGTGAATAGTGCTGCTGTGAACATAGGGGTGCATGTATCTTTTTGAATAATTTTTGTCTGGATATGTGTACAGGAGTGGGATTGCTGAATCATATGGTAATTCTGTTTTTAGTCTTTTGAGGAACCTCCATACTGTTTTCCCTAGTGGCTGCACCAACTTACATTCCCACCAACAGTGTAGGAGGGTTCCCTTTTCTCCACACCCTCTCCAGCATTTGTTATTTGTAGACTTTTTAATTATGGCCATTCTGATCAGTGTGAGGTGGTGCCTCATTGTAGTTTGATTTGCATTTCTCTAATAATTAGTGATGTTGAATATCTTTTTATGTGCTTATTGGCCATCTGTATTTCTTTTTTGGAGAAATGTCTATTAAGGTCTTCTGCCCATTTTTCGACTGGGTTGTATGAGCTACTTGTATATTTTGGAGATTAAGCCCTTGTCTGTCACATCATTTGCTAATATTTTCTCCTAGTTCATAGGTTGTCTTTTTGTTTTGTTTATGGTTTCCTTTGCTGTGCAAAAGGCTATAAGTTTGATTAGGTCCCTTTTGTTTACTTTCACTTTTATTTCTGTTGCCTTGGGAGACTGACCTAAGAAAACATTGGCACGATTTATTTCACATAATGTTTTCCCTATGATCTCTTCTAGGAGTTTTATGGTGTCATGTCTTATATTTAAGTCTTTAAGCCATTTTGAGTTTATTTTTGTATATGGTGTGAGGGTGTGTTCTAACTTCATTGATTTACATGTGGCCATCCAACTGTCCCAATACCACTTGCTGAAGAGACTGTCTTTTTCCCATTGTATATTCTTACATCCTTTGTTGAAGATTAATTGACCCGGAGGTGTGTGGGTTTATTTCTGGGCTCTCAGAGAACATACTTTTAACTTCACTTCTTGTATATTAAGGTCTGTTTTATGATCCAGGATATGATATGTCTTGATTAATGTTCAGTGTGCACCTGAAATGAATGTGCATTCTACTGTTGATAGGTGGAATATTTTTAAAATGTCATTGGTTGATGGTGCTGTTTTCTATCTACTAGTTCTGTCAATTACTGAAACTTGAAGTCTTCAACTGTAATTATGGATACCTATTTCTCCCTTCAGTTCTGTTAATTTTTGCTGAATGTATTTTGAAGTTCTCCTACGTGTATATATACTTAGGATTGCTTTTTGTTCTTCATGAATTCACCCTTTTATCATGTAATGTCCTCATTTATTCCTGGTGATTTTCTTTGTTATGATCATTGGCTGATCTAAATATAACTATTCCATCTTTCTTTGTTTAATATTTGCATGATATATCTTTTTTCCATCCTTTTACCCTTTTAGAATGGTAAAAGTTTCTTGTAGACATCCTAGAATTGACTTTGTGTGTGTGTGTTTAAATTCAGTTTATCTTTTCATTGACATACTTAGGCCATTTATGTTTAATGTAATTGTTGATATTTTGATTTAGATACTCCAGTTGATTATTTATTTGTTTATTCTCTTTCTGCTTTTTTTGGCTTGATTTTTTTTAAAACTTACCTATTGCTTTTGCCTAATTATTTGTATGTGCTTTTGTAGTTACTTGAAGGATTGCAATATGCATACTTTTCTTAGTCTATTTAGAGTCAGTATTTTACCACTTTATTTATTTATTTATAAAGGGAACTTTATTTGTTTATTTATTTGTTTATGGTTGCGTTGGATCTTCGTTGTTGCACGGGCTTTCTTTAGTTGCAGCGAGCGGGGGCTACTCTTCATTGCAGTGCATGGGTTTCTCATTGTGGTGGATTCCCTTGTTGCGGAGCATGGCCTGTAGGCACACGGGCTTCAGTAGTTGTGGCACGAGGGCTCAGTAGTTGTGGCTCTCGGGCTCTAGAGCACAGGCTCAGTAATTGTGGCGCACAGGCTTAGTTGCTCCGCGGCATGTGGGATCTTCCCGGACCAGGTTTCGAACCTATGTCCCCTGCATTGGCAAGCGGATTCTTAACCACTGTGCCACCAGGGAAGCCCTATTTTACCACTTTAAGTGGATTATAGAAACCATGCCGCCCTATTGTACCCTTCTCTCTTTTAAGTTATGGTTGACTTATTTATTACATATATGTGACATTGAAGACCACCAGACATTGTAGTAATTTTTGCTTTCAGTTGTCAAATATATTTTAAAGAACTGAGGTGAAGAATCATCACTTATATTTACCCAGATATTTACCATTTCTGTTGCTCTTCCCTCATTCTTGATACCCTAAGTTTATTTCTGAATAATTTCCCTTCTCTTTGATGAACTTCCTTTTGTTATTCTATTTGAGCAGGTTTGCTGGCAAAATTTCTCTTTAGTGTTCCCTCATCTGAGAATGTCTTTATTTCACCTTCATTCCTGATGGATATTTTTGTTGAATATAGAATTTCTTTTTTCAGTATTTTAAAAATGGTTCAATTCCTAATGAACCCCATGGTTTTTAATGATAAATATGCTTTTATTGTAATTATTACTTGCTTGTACGTAACATATCCTCTGGTTGCTTTCAAGATTTTTATGTGTTAGTTTTCAGCAGCTTATTGTGTCTGGCTGTGAATTTCTCACCTACTATTTTTGTGAAATTTCCCCTGCCCCAAAAGAAAATCTGTACTAATGCAAGTCATTAGTGTCAGTCAGGAGTCTGCAAACTATGGCCTGCCACCTCGGTAGCTCTCAGCCTGTTTCCTCATTTTACAAATAAAATGCTACTGGAACACATACATACCCGTTTATTTACATGTTGCTTTTGCACTACAGTGACAGAGTTGAGTAATTGTGAGAAAGACCATATGTCTTGTGAGGCCTTAAATAGTTACTGTCTGACCTTTTTATAAGAAGCTTGCTGATCTCTGGTATAGTTGGAGGAAATTTGAGTGTTTCTTCTATTAAAATTTTCTGCTTGAATTTCTTTTTAAACTTTATCCATGTAGGGTTCAAAGTCATTTTACAAGTATCTTCTATAGAAAATTCTAACAAGGTGTAACATGTGGTAGAGGGTAGGTGTAAGAGTTTTTCCCCTGTATTTAAAAACCAAAAATGACTTTTTAGCTGACTTTTCTTGAAAATTTAAACATTAGTTAAGCATGACTTATCTTTCTTTGAGAAATTTATTTTCAGACATTTTAAACTCATAAGGCAAACAAAATAAATTTATATTAAATAACTGACTTATGCCAAAATGGGACTTAAGTTTTTTAAAGGTAAACTTGGGAGGTTTAATTTAAGTACAGGTTATAAGTTTTTTATTTTTTATAAATATATTTATTTATTTTTGGCTGCATTTGGTCTTTGTTGCTGCGTGCGGGCTTTCTCTAGTTGGGCGAGTAGGGGCTACTCTTTGTTGTGGTGCGCGGGCTTCTCATTGTGGTGGCTTCTCTTGTTGTGGAGCACGGGCTCTAGGCGCGTGGGCTTCAGTAGTTGTGGCACGTGGGCTCAGTAGTTGTGGCGCACAGGCTTAGTTCCTCCACGGCATGTGGGATCTTCCCAGACCAGGGCTTGAACCCATGTCGCCTGCATTGGCAGGTAGATTCTTAACCACTGCACCACCAGGGAAGCCCTGTAAGTTTTTTGTTAATGTTATTTGCAGCATTAAAATTTATCGACAGTGTTGCATAGTAATACTACTAAAACCATGAAACAAAGCAATATGAATAAACGTATAACTTAAGAGACAATTACATACAAGCCTTTGAAAAGATGTTTTCTTACTGAGTGACATCCTGGCTCGAACATAGGTTTCTTGGTTTCATCTCTTTTAGGAAACTTTATGCACTTAAAATTGTTATTCTTATAACTAAAAATAAATGTCGATTGTTACCTCTCATTGTGAAACCTATGCTTGTTTTTTTGCTGTACAAATACTCAGTTCTGGGTCAGACTTAAGCACACATGGATTTCATTTTTATCCCAAGTTAGAGAATTTGTCTCTTTGGTCTTATTTCTTGTTAAGTAAGAAAAGACATGCCCAAACGTGTTAGAAGGTGAAAAGTTCCACAAAACATTCTTTGTTCATTGCAGGATATTTTTTCTTCACAGAAATCTAGAACTTGTTTAGGGGCAGCTGTAAATCAAATCTTGAGCATACTATCAGACTACATTAGCAAAGCTCTTTTTCTCGAAATAAAGTTCTCAGGCTGAGTAAAAGATTCAGAGAAAGAGTTTGTGGTGGGTTGTATAATTCATGTGCACATGGGACCTCAGATTGTGACCTTATTTAGAAATAGGGTCTTTGCTAATGTAATTAGTTAAGATGAGGTCACATGAACTCAAAAGAGCCTTTGGGGTAGTATGGCTGATAATAAGTTTACTATCTTTCCGGTGTGTAGTACAGCAAGTCACCGCTTACAAATGGCCTTCTGTAACTCAGGTCAAAAAATCGGGAATGGACTCATCTGAATAAACATGGTCCTATACTACATGCTGCTCTGTGGGCATGAAAGACCTCTGAAGAAATTGCCAATAAGGCTACTTGGTCACTGTGCATTACTTTGAGTGCTAATATTGTATAGTATAAGAAGTTCCAAAAAAGTGTTGACTTTTTTTGGTCATGATCTATCGAGGAATTTCTAGTGACATTATATGGAATTCTAGGGTTGCATGGAAACCCAGTTGAAAACCTTTGTGTAGATTCTCATATTTTATACCTCTCTGGGTAAGTTTTAACAAAATAATGGTTTTTACAGTTCCTTACCTAATTACCTATCCCTAAAACAATAAAACAGAATTTGTAGTTTTGTTTCTAAAAATTTTATAGTTATGTGGGGGGGGGGCATGGCACATATGGGAAATCTCTGCCTTCTGCTCAGTTTTGCTGTGAACCTAAAACTGCTGTAAAAAAAGAATAGGCTATTTTAAATTTTATTTATTTATTTATTTATGGCTGTGTTGGGTCTTCGTTTCTGTGCGAGGGCTTTCTCTAGTTGTGGCGAGCGGGGGCCACTCTTCATCGCGGTGCGCGGGCCTCTCACTATCGCGGTCTCTGTTGTTGCGGAGCACAGGCTCCAGACGCGCAGGCTCAGTAATTGTGGCTCACGGGCTTAGTTGCTCCGCAGCATGTGGGATCTTCCCAGACCAGGGCTCGAACCCGTGTCCCCTGCATTAGCAGGCAGATTCTCAACCACTGTGCCACTAGGGAAGCCCCGGCTATTTTAAAAAATTATAGTTAATGAGTTTTGAAACTATCTTTACAAGTTCTTACATAATTTTACTCTCAGTTCCTATAATGTGTATGATTTCTTGTGATTTTACCTAGAGATCAAAAGTGCTAGGTAAATATTCCTGTTTTATTGTATTACAGAGATTATTTTCCTATATGCTAACATATATTTCAAATCAGAAGATCTGGGAATGAACTATAGAAATTCCGTGAATTTTTCTTGCTTTTATGTAGATGATGAATTAGTTCCTAATCAGTTATGTAATGTCTCCAGGAGCTTGAGAGAACTGTAATAATCTGGGATTAAGAAAGCCAACCCTAATATTCATTGATCATAACATGTTTTATAGTTGTCCTGTAGATTGATGAGTAGGACCCTGATTTATCTCCTCTTTTCCGCTTTTGTATCACTAGGCAATAATCGTACTACTATCAGGAATGTTCTCTAGCGTTGTGGTGGGGGTTTAGAATAAGGTATACTGGCGGCAGGATTGCTTGCTCCCAGAGAAGTTTCTTCATTAGTGCAATAAAAGTTCACAGTTGATCATTCTTTCAAGTCTTTTTACAGAGACTCTGTATTCATGGCAGAATACTTAACATTAGTCTCCTTATAAATCTCTTATAAATTAAAATGTAGAAATTGATGTTATCTTTTCCAATATTTTTTGGTATTTAAAGCTTCTGTGTTTTACTGTCTTTCGTAATACTTCTTGAAATTCTACTCTAATTTATTCTGAGAAATTTTATTTCTGTTAAAATACTCTTCTGATATTGATTCAGCAGAAACTTCAGGGGACATTGATCATCAGTGATAGTTGACTGTTTTTTCAGTGGTAGTTGAACTAGAGACTTTACTAGTTTTCTTAGCTTAGGTTATAACAATTTTCCATAATTTTATCTCAGATATAAAAGCCCTAAAGAACTTTTGAGGTAGTTACCTAGAAACTGTCCACATTGACTTTATGCTTAATGACTTTTGGAAAAAAGAAAAAAAGATGTGAAGAAAATATTGAGTATTTATTTATTTTAATTGAAGTATAGTTGATTTACAATGTTGTACAGTATTGAATATTTAAAATTTTTTTCCAAACACTTTATTTTGAAGTAGTGTAGTACAAAGAACTTCTCTACAACCTTTACCCAGTTCCCCTAATTTTTAAAATTTATATATTTTATTTTTTTAAATTTATTTTTGGCCACGTTGGGTCTTTGTTGCTGCGTGCCAGCTTTCTCTAGTTGCGGCGAGTGGGGGCTACTCTTCATTGCGGTGCACGGGTTTCTCATTGCGGTGGCTTCTCTTGTTGTGGAGAACAGGCTATAGGCACACGGGCTTCAGTAGTTGTGGCTCGCGGGCTCTACAGCGCAGGCTCAGTAGTTGCGGTGCACGGGCTTAGTTGCTCCGTGGCATGTGGGATCTTCCCCGACCAGGGCTTGAACCCGTGTCCCCTGCATTGGCAGGTGGATTCTTAACCACTGTGACACCAGGGAAACCCCCAGTTCCACTAATTTTAATTTTAAATATTTTACCACATTTGCTTATCATTCCCTCACACATACACACATATTACTTTTGCTCTCTTGTGAATAGGTTGCGTATATCGTGTTCCTTTACCCTTTACTATTTCCATGTGTATTTCTAAGAATAATGATATTCTCTTATAACAGCAATATAGTTTTCAAGTTCTGATAATTTCATATTATTACTTTAAGCTACAGTACATATTCCAATTTATCAGTTTTAATGTCCTTTAGAGCATTTTTTTTCAGTCAAAGATTATTATATTTAGTTGCCATGTAAACATTTATTTAAAATGAACTATTGGTCTTAAAATCTTAAGTGTTGAATTTTTGTTCTTTTAACAGCTAAACCAGGTGGACAGGTGAAATGTCAGTATATTTCTGCTGTGGATAAAGTTATTTTTGTGGATGATTATGCAGTAGGGTGTAGAAAGGACCTTAATGGAATCTTGTTGTTAGACACTGCTCTGCAAACTCCAGTTTCAAAGCAGGATGATGTGGTTCAGCTTGAATTACCTGTCACAGAGGTAAGTTGAAATAAGTATCAATATGCTTTTCTACTTAATGTAGTTTCAGACTTACTAGCTGTTGAATGAAATTAGGTTGTCCTTTGAGGATATTATGTATGTATCCCTATAATAACAAAGAAGTATGAACTGTACAGGTTATACCACTGTAACAGAGGCCCCAAAATACAATGGCTTAAACAAGATAGTTTCTTTCCAGTAACATACTGGGCTGAGTTATAGGGACAGCTTTGTTTACCTCAACACTTAGCTTCCATTTCCTGAGTCCAAGACAGCTGCTTCAAGTCTCATTACTTCCCAGTCTTAAGGAAAAGGTGGGCAAAAGGCCAGGGGAGCACACTGGTATTACCCACCCTCCTTCTCTCCTTTTCCTCTCACCTACCTCCCTCATCCTCTCCTTCCCTCTCTTCCCCTCCTTCATTTTTCTTGTTCTCTTTTACAAACTCTTTCACATATGCCCTTTTCATATTTACTCCATTGGCCAGAATTTAGTCACATGGCCACATTAAGCTGAGGTGGTTCTTTTTTCTTTAATATTAAAAAAGAAGGAATAAATAGTAATGGACAACCAGTAATCTTTGCTATGTATCATGTTTCTTAACAATTCCAGTTTAAAATTTCAGCCATATGTATTTTTCTGTGTTACATATTCATTACTTAATTTGTAAGTCTATCCTGACTTAAATCCTTTTGTGTGAGTTGATGTTCGTATCATGTAATTTGAAAGTACATTTTTCCAGATTTATCAGATTTTAAATCATCTCAGAATATAAAAGATTATAATGCTGTACTTCCTAATAAAGTGAGATATTATTTCTGTGTTCATCCCAAGTTGTTGATTATTAATTGTTTTGCATTTGGCAGATTGATATGATTAATTGATAAAAATCAATATAGCATATTTCCCATTTTTAGGACATGAAAAGTGTTAATGTGTGAATTTTAAGTGCAGTTTAAATGTTTTATTCCCTCTTTGGAAGGCTTTTTGTAAAAAAAGAGTACCAATGTATATCTACTTAGATTTCATATTTAGTGTCATATCACAGTCATCTAGTATATGTTAATATTGAAAGCATGTTGCTAAAGGTTTGAGTTCTGAAAACAGAGTAGCCATCTTTTTGTCATCAGAATATCTGGATCGGGGGCATGTCTAAAATCTTCGGACAGAGAATTAATTAGTTCTACTTGTACTGAACATTTTTTCCTCTCCTACTTTAAGGAACTTAGACCAGGTGATATCTTAATAAAGGATATATACATCATAGCCTACAATGAAAGATGGTATTAAACTGTTGGGTTTTAAAAGGAACTACAGAATTACAATAAAATAGTTGAACATTTATATGAAATGGACCGTCAAGTCAATATTTTTCCTACTACTCTGACCTAAATGCTAGATATTTAGCCAGCTTCTGCCACCTCCTCCACCTTGCCAGCTCATAATATCTGTTGCTGGTCTTCTTTCTTTCTACATAAATAATTACAGCTCTCTTGTTCATGTAGTATTGTTTGTAGTCCTTCCACCATCCCAGGCATCCTTTCTTGCATCACAGTTGTTTGTTACTGTCTTGCCTAAAGAATGGGGTCCTGGGTTTGGTTGGATTAGTGTGGATGTGTTCTTTTCCATATATTGCCCAAATATTTCTGTTAATGTAGTTCATATTGAATATGTGGGTAACAATGCAAAGGGCTTTTTTTTTTTATTACCTGCTGACTTAGCGAGTGACCCCTCTTAAGATTTTGCATAGTTTGAGTATTTAAAGCTCATTGGAGGACTTTACATTTATGTCTTTACATTTTTATCTCTTTTACTTTTGTTCATGGTTTCAGCTTAGCCAGTTTTTTCTATCTTGCTTTGGCTTATAAAAGCTTCTATGTACTAAACCTTTACTATGTGGTACTACACTGAATACATTGCTTTATCTCATTTAATTTTGTAACAGCCCTTCAAGTCATTATTTGATTTAACTAAGTTTGTTTAAAAAACGTAAAAGTAGGAAGCTTTAGTATAGTACCTATCAGAATTAAAATATTTGTATAAGAATCTGAATTTAACATTTTTGGTTGTGGTTAATTTTTTGTGATCATCTTTTTTATTTAGGCACAACAGCTCTTATCTGCATGTTTAGAAAAGGTAGATATTTCTAGTACGGAGGGTTATGATTTGTTCATCACACAGCTCAAAGATGGTTTGAAAAATACATCTCATGAGACTGCAGCAAACCACAAAGTTGCTAAGGTAAGAAGTTAAAAAAAAAATTACCTTGTTTGGGGTTATAATAGAAAGAACACCTCTATACTTTTGCCTTTCTCCGTCCTCCCCACACTGATGACTAAGGATGTCTGTGGGAGATGGTGCTTTGAATTAAATCCTTGGATATATTTCATTAATTTTTCTGTGTTTTTCTTTTAACATCTTTTCTAAGTTGTAAATGTAATACATATACAATTTTTATATTGAAGGTATAAAAGGTAGAAGGTAAAAGCTATCTTTCTAAAAATAACTTTTGCATCTATAAATATGTTTTTTTCTCGAGTACAGTTGAAATTATACTAAAATATTGTGATGTACTGTCTTAGTCTGTTTGGGCTGCTATAACGGAATACCACCGACTGAGTGATATTTCTTCTGCTGAAGTCCTTCTTCGTGGGTCATAGCTGGTACCTTCTCACTGTGTCCTTACATGGTGGAAAAGGCAAGGGATCTCTCTGGAACCTCTTTTATAAAGAGGACTCCACCCTCATGCCCTAGTACCTCCCAAAGGCCCTACTTACTAATAACCCTCCCCTTTGGGGGTTAGAATTTCAACAGATGAATTTTGGGGGGACACAAACATTCAGATTATAGCATATACCATGCTTTTTTCATTGAAGGATGTATCTTGAGTATCTTTTCATATCAGTCCTCATAGATCATCTGTATTCTTCCTAATATTTACATTGAAGTTTATTTTTATAGATTTACCATGATTTTATGAACCCTTATTCCATTGATGGGACATTTTTATTTAGTGAAACAGAAATCATACTGTGTATTTCAACAGAGAGAATTTACTGTAAGGAATTGACTTAATATGTGTATGAGAACTGAAAAAGTGCAAAGGAAACCCTGAAGTAATACACAGATGGTACCTATGGGAATCAGCACTCACCTCAGTCTGAAGGAACGAGAGGTTAGGATTTTTAGAACCTAGATACTTAAAAACTTAGAGAATAGGCCCCATGGGTCTGGGACTCAGACTTCTGAGGAGGAGTTGTTATCCAGTAGGTACCTCAGGAGCTTGGAGGTTGGAACTTGATGAACTGAGCCTCATATTTCTGAAGAGAGATGCTACTAGGCTAATGTTAGTGCCTCTGAGGGAGCTCTGTGAAACTGGTCCTGGGAATGCTAAGAAAACAAAACAAAAAACCTCTAAAGACCAGAAGAATCACCAGGTCCTTTGCTAAAACAATAGTGATAGCAATGACAAGTAATAGCAAGGAGCAAGTCTTTCTCCCCTCATCAGGCTTTCCAGTTTCCATCCTGTGTTCCTTTTGTCAGAACTTAACAGCCAGGAAACTGGTTGGCAAAGAAGAAATAATAGTTTACAGAATCCCAGCCCAAACATGATGGAGAAGAGAGAAAAGGGTAGGTTTGGACCCGAGAGACAGTAGTTTAATAACTGGCACATGCCACTCCTTTGGCTACTCAGCATCTCCATACATACCATCTATATGTGTTTGAACTTTCATACAACAAAAATATTATGCTTTTACTTAACAAGACGTACTGTTCCTTTTTACAAATGAAGATATTCTCTCCCCGTCCCCAGAACAGACACAAAGTTCCAACAGATATTTTATCCATCCCTAGGTGATATTAACTACTCCTAAAATTTATAGTTTCAAGCGTTTAGGTAACAGAACCGTGCTACCTAAAGACTAAATTAATTACAACCAAAAATTCTTACGTAAAATAATGTCTGTCTCTCTGTATCTATCTAAATATATATTCATCTATCATTTATGTAATAAAGGAAGAAAATATATTTAGTTGCTGTATCCCTCAGTTCTATAATGGTCTGTAATATCAAGAGGATATATTTGATATTTACAGCCTCTTTCTTCTCCTGCCTATTCCGTATTCCCTTTGTCCTCAGCCAGCACCTCAACTGGTCAGGTGTCTTTACATGGTCAAGTGACTCAAGGCTTCACTCTTGCAGGATCCAAATCTTCTGTGGTACTGTGTTAAGTTGTACTTGTCCTTTCACTGTTACTATTGGATGTGGAAGAGCTTAGAAGCACCCTAGAGAATCTCCTGGATTGTAATTAAGTTCTCCTTGCTCCTGTTATTTAGCATCAATCCAATTTCCCTGTGTCTGTCAGTTTTCATCATACCAACCAGTAGAATAAGCACCTTCTTTGCCTTATGATTCAGTGACAAGAGGAACCCAAAATTGCTGGGTAGCAGTATCAACACCTAATTCAATGGAACCATTGTACCCTTGGTGGAACATTCCTTCCTTGACACAAGACCTCTAGAGCCTAGAGCTTAAAAAAGAAGTCTTTGAACGGATTATTACGTATAATAGCAACCCTCCTAGGAGAAACTGTGTCATGTGTTTTTTGCTGATTGAGAGCATATACATAATCCTGTAAGGCAGAACTCCAGACTTTCATATGTCTCTCTCAGTTAGTACTGAAGATGAGTCTTTGGTAAGGCATCACACCTTTTTGTCAGGTCAGCTCCTTCTGTATGATACCCTGGTAAGACCAGTCAATTTCATGGGCAAGAGCCCATTGCTGCCTTTTTTTTTTTTTTTTTTTTTTGAAGTGCTTTCTTGGTCAGAAGCAAAAAGCAAAGTTGTATGGAATACTTTGTTGGTACATAAGCCATTCTGTTAGTCCACAGTAGTGGTTTAAATTAATTTATTTTTTTAAATTTTTGGCTGTGTTGGGTCTTTGTTTCTGTGCGAGGGCTTTCTCTAGTTGTGGCAAGCGGGGGCCACTCTTCATCGCGGTGCGCGGGCCTCTCACTATCGCGGCCTCTCTTGTTGCGGAGCACAAGCTCCAGACGCGCAGGCTCAGTAATTGTGGCTCACGGGCCCAGTTGCTCCGCGGCATGTGGGATCTTCCCAGACCAGGGCTCGAACCCGTGTCCCCTGCATTGGCAGGCAGATTCTCAACCACTGCGCCACCAGGGAAGCCCCACAGTAGTGGTTTAATATTATGGCAGAGCATTGTGGGCAGAACATATAAATGCACATCCAGAATACGTGTCTATTACAGTGAAGACAAATTGCTACCCAGTCTGTGACTGAAGGAATCCAATATAATCAACCTGCAATCAGATAGTTGGCTCTTTCTTCTGGATAATGGTGTCATATTGGTGGCTCAGCTTTGGTATTTGCCATTGGCAGGTTAACCTGCCATTAGCCTGCTCAGTCCTGGTGAGAGGAAGTTAATGTTGGGCCTGTACGTACCTTCTGTCTCTGTTGCCATGGCATTTTGCATACAGGTCCATTGAGCAAGCACTGGAGTGGGTATGGCCAGAGGGTGAGTGACATTCATATAGTGTGTATAATTTGCCCATCTCCTCTAGAATGGATGCCTTTTTTTAAAAAAATTATTTATTTATTTATTTTTGGCTGTGTTGGGTTTTCGTTTCTGTGCAAGGGCTTTCTCTAGTTGCGGCAAGCGGGAGCCACTCTTCATCACGGTGCGCGGGCCTCTCACTATCGTGGCCTCTCTTGTTGCGGAGCACAGGCTCCAGACGCACAGGCTCAGTAGTTGTGGCTCACGGGCCTAGTTGCTCCGCGGCATGTGGGATCTTCCCAGACCAGGGCTCGAACCCATGTCCCCTGCATTAGCAGGCAGATTCTCAACCACTGCGCCACCAGGGAAGCCCTAGAATGGATGCCTTTTGATGAGCATTCACGTATTTCACAAATATTTTCACACTGTGTTTATTTTGAGAGGTCTGTCCAAAGACCTTAACCCTTGACTTCCTTGTTAACAATCTTCCAATCCTGATCCTTCCAAATTCCTGAACATCTAGCCAAAACATTAGCTACTGTCCATTAATCATTGAGGACCTTTACTTCTGGCCAACTCTCAATCCAGACAAAGAGAACAGCCAAATGAACTGGTTGAAGTTCTGACCACTGAGAAGATTTCACCTTCACCACTGTCCTGATTGGGACTGTGATGCTGCAGCCATCCACTTTGGGATGGTACCCACATAATGTGCAGAACCATCTGTATGTCACAGCTAAAGGTTTTCTTCCTCAATTATCTCATCATAAGGAGTTCCCCTCTGAAGCCATCAACGTGGAATGAGAAAGGAGTCATAAAGAGTAGGTATTGTGGAAATCTGAGCTACTTGATTATTCAGCTGGTTCAAAATTGAATTGCCTTTTGGATTTCTCAAGACTGATTTCTTATAAACCACTTAATGAAGGCTAGCCCTCATACCCAGTATTATGGTTTGGTGTGTCAGATAACACCTAGTTTGTGGTGAACAACTCTGATTGCATAGACATTTGTCTCATGGGTAGGTATTTCTATCAGGGACTACTAAGAAGCCAGGAGCTGTTTCTCAAAAGGAGAAGAGTTATTTACAGGAACGGGCATGGCTTTGCCCTAGCGTTCTGCTACGTGATTGTCCCAGAGACTCCTGATAGGATCTTTACTTGCGACAGACACTTCTAGTGTCATTGAATATGCTCACAAGGTACAAGTGGTAGAGCATCTTGCAATTCAGCCTGGACATGCTACCAGAGCTTCTTGTGCCTTATGTATTATTTGATAATTGAGTTAGAGCAGCATACTCAAATATGCTGAACACTGGGGTCCAAAATCCACTTAGGCCCACCGAGCATTGTGCCTCTTTTCATTGTTTGCCTTTACAAGTTATAGTAACTTATCTTTCACCTTGGAGGAAATATCCTGACATGCCCAGACTACTGGACCTTTAGAAACTTCAAAGAGATTGTAGGACTCTGAGTTTTTCTGGGGATTATTGATTCTCTCTGGCTTGCATGTGTCTTACTAAGACACTTAAGTTCCTTGCTACTTCCCCCTCATCTGGACCAGTTAGTGTGATGTTACTAATGTAGTAGACCAAGGTGGTGACCTGCAGAATGTTGGGTTGATCAGGATCTCTACAGACTAGATTATGGTAAAGAGCATGAGTCCTAGGGTAAGACTGTGCAGATTTATTGTTTCTGCCAGATAGACGCAGTCTACTTTTGGATGGCCCTAAAAATTAGTATAGACAAAAAAGTATTTGACAGAATTGTAGCTGCCTACAAAATATCAAGGGATTTGTTGATTTGCTTCAGTAAAAATACCTCATCTGGAACAGCAGCTACAGTTGAAGTCATCACCTGATTTTACAGTCCACAGTCATTCTTCAAGATCCATTTACGTTTGCATGGGCCAAATAGGTCAGTTAAATGGAGGTGAGATAATTTGATTACCTCTGTATCTTTCAGGTCTAGTATAGTGACATTAATCTCAGAAATTTCCTCAGGATGTGGCATTGCTTTTGTTTAGTAGCTTTGTAGAAAAAATGAAAGTTCTAGGGGCTTCCATTTGGCCTTTCTTACTTTAGTAGTCCTCCAAGAGGATCAGAGAAACAGTGTAGGAATTTTTCTAGTTGCCTATTCTATTTCTCTTCCAGTTGTACATTTGGGAAGTAGAGAAATAGCTACGAGATAGGTCTGGGGATCCACAGAGCTCATTGAGACAGCTTCGGGCCAAAATTCCACCAATCACTTCACCATCATGTCCCCACTTTCACTAGTGGACCACAGTGATGTTTTAGGTCAGTTCAGTGTTACTATCTTGTGATGCCTGAAAGATCACAATATTTTCTCTTCCCTAGTGCACAGTGACTACAGTGAATGCCCACAGGTGCCTTTGGGGAAGGCTTGGAGTATGATTTGCAGTGTGGAGTTGGGGCATTGTTGTAGGGTCCTTTCTCAAGGGGATTTGGCCTCCATTTCAACCAAGAGGCTCTGGGTCTATGAGCAGATTAGGTCTAGAAACAAAGTAAGAGCTTCTCTCTCTCTGTCTCTTAGGTAATTGAAGTCATGTTTCTGGCCACAAGTTTTTCCAGTAATATAGATGAGTAGTAATTTAGTAGGCTGCCTAGAGTGTATTAGACAGAATGGAAACCATTCATAGGCAAGCAGGAACAGGATATAAAGATGAAATTACTTTATAGACTTATTTCTCTTGGAGATTAAGACTTAGCATTTTTTGCAGTCTAACTTCTTGAGTAATTATTTTAATATTAAATAATTGTAGTTAACATTTATTGAAGGCTTACTCTGTTAGACACTGTACCAATCCTCACTTGAATTCTTGTGAAAACATTATGTGAATAGGTATTTGTTTTTTCCCATTTCACAGAAGCAGGAAATTGAAGTTAATTTGACAAGGGTCTCATGGTTGATGGAGAAGCTGGGCTTAGAATCCAAGTCTGTGTGACAATAAGGTCTATGCTTTAGATACTTTGCTGGATTATGGTGACAACAAAAAATACAACATCTGAAGTAAATCTTCATATAACCCAGTAGTGATGAATTGTACAACTATATATTTATGAGTGGAGATATTTAAGTGCCTAGTTTATGCTTAACATTGTGTATGTGCTGGAGGAATGTGAAAAATGACAGATGATTTTATTTATTTAAAATTTTAATTTTTATTTATTTATTTTTACATCTTTATTGGAGTATAATTGCTTTACAATGTTGTCTTAGTTTCTGCTGTATAACAAAGTGAATCAGCTGTATGTATACACATATCCCCATATCCCCTCCCTCTTGAGCTTCCCTTCCATCCTCCCTATCCCACCCTTCTAGATCGTCAAAAAACGTTGAGCTGATCTCCTTGTGCTATGCAGCAGCTTCTCACTACAGATGATTTTAGTTATCCTTAATTGTGGATGAGATATGTAAGAAGATGTGCTACCATTTGGTTCTAAACTTTCTTTTTCAGGATGGTTAGTTTCATTTTTTATGTAATTGCAGGTTCTTACTTTAAATGATAAATTAATGGAGTAAACTCACTTGAGACTATAAATAGTTCTTTATCTTATAATGTATAAATCATGGTTTTGGTGAAAACTATTGAGTATGTTTTCCTTTGCTTACACTCCTGTTCTGTTTCAGTGGGCCACAGTTACATTTCATCTTCCTCATCATGTGTTGAAGTCCATTGCCAGTGCCATTGTGAATGAACTTAAGAAAATAAATCAAAATATTGCTGCCTTACCTGTGGCGTCCTCAGTGATGGACAGATTGTCTTACCTCTTACCTAGTGCACGTCCAGAACTTGGGGTGGGGCCAGGTCGTTCTGTGGACAGGTATGACCTTGCTTATAAAAAGATGTGACAGTGAGATTGAATTGATAAGTTTTTTGATTAACAAAGAATAACTGTAAAATTTGATTGTGATTTTAAAAATTTCAGAATATTTTTGAAAACCACTCAGATTTTTATTTCTCTTAAAATACTGAAGTAAAGTAAACTACTCCTTGACTTGTTGTTAAACAATTTCTTTTGGTGCCTGGAAAGTATTTAAAGGGATTATGAAACTATATTTTTAAAATTCCATGTTTGTACTTGCTTAGTAAATATTTGAGTCAACTTAAAAATATTATAATTATTAAATATATATGAATTATTTTGCCTTGATGAAATTTTGTGACCTTTGGCATAAATTTTGGTAAATTAAAAGACTCTGCCAGAATCTGAATATAAGAGCCATATATTATTTCCTACTTAAAAAATGAACAGAGTTAAAAAAGCAATTAGGGCAATTTTGTGGGTTTTTTTGTTTGTTTGTTTTTGTTTTTCTAGGGCAATTTTGAATTAAGATTTTTATGCTGCCTGCCCTGGATTTAAACAGAGTATTATAAAAAACCATACCTCAGTCATTATTTTCTTCACTAGAGATTTATTGGAGTTCTGCTTTGTATAGAACTAACTAAAAAGTCAGTAATGCATTCATTGAAAAACTTAAATGATTTGTTATTTGAAATAAAATTTATCAGTACTGAAGTTTAGAAATGCTTTACTGAGATATTAAATTTAGCAGTTTTGATAAATTCACATTTCCCTTTCCATGTAGCATTTTACATTTTCACTTTTTCATTGAATGTGAATTGTAACTGCCTATGCTGTTTTCTGAAGTACATTTATAAAGAGTACATGCTGATGTAGCAAAAATATTACTGAATGAGTTAACCTTTAACTTCTGTTATCTTAAGTATTGCTCCCCCCACTCCCGCCCCGCCTGCTGCACTGTGCGGCTTGTGGGATCCCAGTTCTCTGACCAGGGATTGAATCCGGGCCCCTGGCAGCAAAAGCACGGAGTCTCAACCACTGGGCAGCCAGGGAATTCCCGTATAGCTCTTATATTAGTTTGCAATATTTATTAGTTTATCCTTTTGTAAACTGAAACTGCTTAATCAATTGCCCTTT
Source organism: Balaenoptera physalus (assembly GCF_965194825.1). Taxonomy (NCBI): domain Eukaryota; kingdom Metazoa; phylum Chordata; class Mammalia; order Artiodactyla; family Balaenopteridae; genus Balaenoptera; species Balaenoptera physalus. The sequence continues at coordinate 72,194,684 of NC_138894.1, read as the reverse complement.
TTTTGTTAAGTGATTTTATTATTATGTAAATAACTTCTCTTGGTTGTTAACATTTGGGAAGAATTTTTGTATTCCATAGTAATATTGCTATGTCTAACTTTTGGGCAAAATGTGGAGACTTTCATTTTTAATCTTATTAACTGTCAGATGATATGTGCTGTGGCTATCATTAAAATGTTCTTTGGAATATGTCCGGAGAGGGGGAGAAAAAGGAAAAGTATGTATTTATAATAAATGTTTCTTATCTGAGAGACATGCCTATTTTGAGATTATAATTTCAGAGCTATTTTCTTTGCAATCAGTAGGAGAGTATCTAAAGAACTCAGTGCAAGCTGTCGTAAATGGTTTATTTTAGAAAATGCATTCATTAGATGGGATTTTCAGTGTTTCTGGAGGTGTTAAAATGTCTCAAAGTATTAATTTTGATATAGCCTGTGGTGTTTATTTCATTAAATATGAATCTAGGAACCTTATGAAAACCTTGATGAGCTCTGTTGGAGGTTTGAGTAAGGGTCTACTGGATGCTATTGCTGTTTTGTTTGGTAATATAACTAAATGGACAGGTTTTCTGTTTTGAGACTGACACAGATCTTTCAAGACATCTATAGCCTGTAGATGATAAAACTTTTCTAACTCAACAATTTTTTTAAAAAATTTCATTTATTTATTTTTGGCTGTGTTGGATCTTTGTTGCTGCGTGAGGGCTTTCTCTAGTTGCAGTGAGTGGGGACTACTCTTCGTTGCATGGGCTTCTCATTGTGGTGGCTTCTCTTTTTGCAGTGCATAGGCTCTAGGTGTGTGGGCTTCAGTAGTTGTAGCACACGGGCTCAGTAGTTGTGGCACACAGGCCCTAGAGTGCGCGGGCTTCAGTAGTTGCGGTGCGTGGGCTCAGTAGTTGCTGTGCACGGGCTCTAGGGTGCATGGGCTTCAGTAGTTGGGGTGCACAGGCTCAGTAGTTGTGGCTTGCGAGCTCTAGAGTGCAGGCTCAGTAGTTGTGGTGCATGGGCTTAGTTTCTCCACGACATGTGGGGTCTTCCTGGACCAGGGATTGAATCTGTGTCCTCTGCTTTGGCAGGTAGATTATTAACCACTGCACCACCAGCGAAGTGCCTGTTTTTCTTTTTTTTCAAATCAGAACACAACTATGAGTTAAACCTAAAGCTCTCTAGCAATATTATAGGAAACCATGCACTAATTTAAGGGAAGAATTTAAAGAAAAGTATTTTTCTGGTCTCTTTGTGATGACCTTTACCACTTTCTCTCTCTTTTTAAAAATCAGTTGCCCTTCTGTGTTAGGAAGAGGAAGCTCTGCTTATCAGTCCTTTCTTATTTGAAGCTGTTTGGACTTTTTCTAATTTTGGTAGTCTCCTTTAAAAAGATACTCTAGTATTGTTAAAGGTTTACTCTTAGTGAGCTAATGTATTTTAATGAAAACATATGTGAAGATTTCTTTTTTTTGATAATTCCCTGGAGAGTACAAGTTTCCTGGAAAAGGATTTCTCTGGAGAAAGAACATATAAATTGCTTTCTACTTAAAAAAAAAAAAATTAAACTAGAATATACTTTCTCAATATGGTTGAGATAAAACTACCATTCCTTTGGTTGTGGTTTTATCCATTTTTGCAAAACTTGTCACACGATGAAAGTGTAGGGTTCTCTGCCTCTGCATTTGCAGATTTTCTGCTCTCTGATTGCTAATTATGCAACATTGGTTAATTTAATCTCCCCAGGAATTGTTTATCAGTTGTAGCTATCTTATCACATTTCTTTTTTCCCTACTCTGTTCAAGGGAAGTTCCTAAAACTGATCATTTTTAATTTAAAATACAAATTTGAATTGGTAATTAGACATTCCCAGTTTGTGTTGATAATCCAGTAAACTTTTTTCTTCAGTGGTAGATAGTAGTGTCACTGTAATTTGATGCCTAACTTCGGTTACATAAAGTTTGTTTACTTTTAGATCATTGATGTATAGTGAAGCTAACAGACGGGAGACATTTACCTCATGGCCTCATGTAGGCTATAGATGGGCACAGCCAGATCCCATGGCTCAAGCTGGATTTTATCATCAGGTAAATAAGGCTGTCAAAAATTTCTTTTCAATATGACTTTGTAGCCTTTAGTAAAATTGTCAACATTTTAATACTTTTTCAGTCATTATACTAGTTTATGCACCCAGGTTCTGTGCTTGTGCGTATGTATGTAATGTGAGTTTTGTTCTTATACCTTTGATCTTAATACTGACTGGCTGTTTCCTATGTCACATACTGTGTATGAAAGGGGAAAACATTAAAAAAAAGTAACCAATCACTGAGTTAATGCTTTATAACTATTTTCTTTCAGATTATATATATGATAACTGATATATAATATGTTTATGTATACAGTTAATCAACAAACAGGCAGTGTTCTCCAGATTTGCGTCTTGAGAAGTGTTCTCTCTGGGTGTGTGTTTATTTTCAGTTTTGACTTATGCATTCATAACAGAGTAGTATGTGTTAGGGTAATGCAATAAAAGCAATAATACATTGCAGTTACTCTTGAAATTTTAATTTTATTGGGATTAAAAATTACCCATATATTAGATAACTATGGAAGCAGCATTGTGGGTAGTACAGTGTGACTTGAATACATATGTATTGAAGAATTGATTAAGAAATTATGTAGAAAGAGAAAGAATTAGGGAAAATAGTCATGGTTTTATGTAGGAAAAGAGGAGGGTGTACAGGTAAGGATGAGTGTGACAAAAAGACATGGGAATGGGACATTATAGAAAGCTTCGTGGAGCTAAAGTAGAGGAAGTTAAGAAAAATGAGTTTAGATGGGCATAATAAACCAGTTAAAGGAAACTTCAGCTGAATAATGTAGACTAGCTTACCACTGCTTTGCCATTGCTAAAGAAGCTGAGAAATCTAATAATTACATGTCAATTTACATAAAGCATGCATATTTAATTTTAGAACTGAATTAAACTTTGAATACATTGAAGTTACTGTCATAAAGAATCTTAAGAGTGATTATTCCTTTGTTATCCTGAAGTGTTCTTGAAGTATCTTAAACTAAGATTAAATCAGAAAACCATATATATTTGAAGATTTTATTCAGAGTTTGTCAAGTTTCCAGTTAAAGGTAGATTTATTTGGAGACTGGCTAATATTAAAATCACTGAATATGTTTTCCTAAGTTAAGGATTGAATAAGGACTATTTTTCTTAATAATTTATCTTCTTCCTTCTTATTTGGTGTCATTTCCTAAAACAGTCTGTTAGGTGATACCTTGATATTTTTTCTGTTGAGCTCTTGTTCATTGTATTCCTTTTTTTTTTTCCTTTTGGCCGCGCCATGCGGCTTGTGGGATCTTAGTTCCCTGACCAGGGATTGAACCCATGCCCCCTGCATTGGAAGCACGGAGTCTTAACCACTGGACCACCAGGGAAGTCCCTGTATTCCATTTTTGCAAAGATCAAATCATAGGTTTTCTAGAATCTTCTACCTGTATTAGGTGCTGATTATTCTCAGTCTTCTAAAAAATATAATATATTTACACCTGTAGACATAGTAAGTGCTAAGTAGAGTAAGTGTTCAAAAATATTAATATTAGTTTTTAGAGGTATATTTCAGTTCAGATTTAGATTTTATATATATATAAATGTCATTTTGTCATATGTGTCTTACTTAAAGAATGTTACCTTAATTACGTTCACTAGTTTGCTTTTCCATTTTTCTTGCCCTTTCTTATGTACTAGTATAGAATTCAGTTTTTAATAATAAACCTGTTAGACTATTTCCTTTCATATACTTAACTATATTTAAAATACTTTAGTAATACAATTAGAAGATGCTAGATCAGAGATTGAGGATGTGTGTGTAAGTGCTAAGTAGAGTAAGTGTTCAAAAATATTAATATTAGTTTTTAGAGGTATATTTCAGTTCAGATTTAGATTTTATATATATATAAATGTCATTTTGTCATATGTGTCTTACTTAAAGAATGTTACCTTAATTACGTTCACTAGTTTGCTTTTCCATTTTTCTTGCCCTTTCTTATGTACTAGTATAGAATTCAGTTTTTAATAATAAACCTGTTAGACTATTTCCTTTCATATACTTAACTATATTTAAAATACTTTAGTAATACAATTAGAAGATGCTAGATCAGAGATTGAGGATGTGTGTGTCTCCATATTTGATTTAGTGGTCATTTGCTGATGAAACATAATTTTTCAAGTAAGGCAGCAAATTTATAAACATTTGGGGATTAAAAGTGTATTGTTGAGGCCTAATAGTATAGGCTAATTTTCTTTTCCTCAATATGGAATTTTACCTAAAATTATGAACTTATTTAGAAGAGTTTTTATTAAGCAATTTTAATATTGATAAACCTTTTCTGTCTTCTTTATAAATTTGCAGCCTGCCTCATCTGGAGATGATAGAGCCATGTGTTTTACTTGTAGTGTATGTCTCGTCTGTTGGGAACCTACTGATGAACCTTGGTGAGTCTTGATATTTCTGAATGTAATAAGCTAAGTTCTATAAATGTGCTTCTAAATTTTATTTTTCTGATATCTGTATATTAATATTCTTGCCTTTTGTCATCTTTAGTTTTGCCTCTGTCCTAAGAGAATGAGGTAATGCTGTCTATGCTCTGTCACATCACTTGGCATACAGGATCTCTAATGTGTGACTTTCCAAGATGTGTACATGGGAGAAGTGCCAAAGAATGGAACTAGACTCTGACTGAAAACTAGAAGGCTATGATAAAATAAGTTTAAAAAGCATGATTAAATTCAGCAGTTTAGCCTTGTTCTTTTGAGGGCAGGTCATCAATAGGGAATCCATGGAGGAGGGCCTTTATGATTTACATTTCTAATTTTGAAGTAATTCTAGGGGGTCTGTGGTGGTTTTGAATTCTAGTGCATGAAAGTTTAGAACTTGGTTAAACAATAGAGATCATGTATTGGAACCTCATTTTTAGAAATAACTACTCTGAGGCCCTATTAATAGAAATAGTGGGACTTCCCTGGTGGCGCAGTGGTTAAGAATCCACCTGCCAATGCAGGGGACGTGGGTTCGAGCCCTGGTCCGGGAAGATCCCACATGCTGTGGGGCAACTAAGCCCGTGCGCCACAACTACTGAGCCTGTGCTCTAGAGCCCGTGAGCCACAACTACTGAGCCCACATGCCACAACTACTGAAGCCTGCATGCCTAGAGCCCGTGCTCTGCAACAAGAGAAGCCACCACAGTGAGAAGCCTGCGCACTGCAACGAAGAGTAGCCCCTGCTCGCCGCAACTAGAGAAAGCCCGCACGCGGCAACGAAGACCCAATGCAGCCAAAAATAAATAAATAAATAAATAAATAAAATAGTAATAATAGCAAATATTTGTATAATATGGTTTACTAGGTACCATCCTATGCATTTTATATATTTTTAACTCATTTAATTCTCACATTAGCTTTATGAAGTAGGTATTATTATCATCTCCATTTTATAGGAGGGAATTGAGAATATTCTCCAGTTTAATCCTTATAGTCACTCTATGAGATAAGAATTATTATACCATTTTAAAATAAAAAAAATAAAATTTGGTGAAGAGCATTTGGCTAGTAAGTCATGGAGCCAGGATTTGGTTTTAAGATATACCACTTATTTTGTACTGTAATTAGTTCGAGATCTCTGAATGTTAATCAGCTGATGTAAACTTGCTAAAGCCTATTAGAGTGTGCATGTGGATTCCAGGTTGCAGTGGGAAATACTGAAAATATGAAAAATTGAAATTTCATCTGCTGACTGAGAGTTGACTATGAGCAATTTCCAATTTAGGTTAAGGTTCTGTTTGGAATTTAGTCTTTTCCCCTAGAAACCATCTTTATATATATAGCAACCATTTTAACATGTATATTTTAGTTTCTTAGGCTGATCCTCAAAAAGTTATTTAACCCACACCTGAAAAATTATACCATTACATTATAGAATGTACCTTTATTCATAAATATTTTTCTGTGGGAAAGTTGATTCAGATTTCCAACTTGGGCTGTTTAAAACCCATCTTTTCTTGATATGGTCAGGAAATCAAGGGTTCTACCTTTTCTTTGCCCTGGGATTCAGGATTCCTCAAACTCTTAAACAGTTGGTAGAGTCTCTGAGGGCCTAGGGCCAGTGCTCCAAATAGATAGAGGGAATGGGATTGATGGGGGCTGGGGAACTGAGCCTGTGTACCTTCTGAAACTGAAAGGAGGAAAAGAATGAAGATTTTTCATTTTTAGGGGAAGATGGGACTCATATTTTGATGGTGGGAGTTGATAGAGCCACTTTGGAGGGAGATAGAACTTTAAAAAAATAAAATAAAATGGACCCCTTATTATCTAGCAGTTCCACTTCTAATTTACACTAGAGAATTAATTGCTCTTGTATGCGAGGAAGCACAAAATGGTCATGGTAGTGAAAAACTGGAAAATCTTACATGCCTCTCAGGAGGGGACTAGCTAAATAAAATATATTCATGTAATTGTCTATGATCCAACAGTTAAAGGAATGAACAGTTAGCTCTCTATTAATCACCAGTATCTTTTAGATATGTTATTGTATCAAGAAAGCTGTTGTAGAATGATTCATATAATAATATTGTTTATTTAAAATGAAAAAACCCCATATTTTCTGAATGTACATGTATGTGTATAAATTTATAAATATATTTTAGAAGTGTATTAAATTTGTAATAGTGGTTACCTGGAGGTGGGATAGGAGATTACTGGGGGTGGATATTATAACCGAAGTGGGTCTTTTGCTGTATTTCAGATAGTCATATGTCACTTGCGTAAATAAAATTTTAATTAAAAAGTTAAAACTCAGATTAAGAGAGAAAGATGGAAAGAGGAAAAATACCCTAGGGTTTGGCTGTGAGGGAATCCAGTTCAGATATCATGTGCCTGCAGATGCCATGTAAAAGCATTAACGTAAGACGCCTTGTGTACTGTAAATTGTCCAGGATTTATATATGGTTATAGGTAAGTTGTAGGTGCAGTGTAAAAAGAAATATGTATACCCCATGGAATATTTTACAAATATAGCTTTCCTTTCTTTGACATGGAAGTATAAAAATGGGTTTTAAAAAAACCCTCTTTGTTTTGGTGGTAGCATTCTCACATTTCAAATAATGCCTTGTAATTACAGCTAGTGAAAGTTTAAAAAAAAAAAAAAAGAATAACCAAAAAGAAATAAAGTAGTCACAAAGTTGGGCAGATAATTTTTAAGTGTTAAGTTGATCCTGCTTTAAATATTTGAGAAAATTTTTTAAGTCAGTATACCAGTCTTGATCTGAGGTCCTAGTATTTTATTCTTATTACACATATTAGGGTTTTCTAGTAAACTAATTTAACATTTCATTTTGCTCAGTAAGTATTTATGTGAAGGAAATAATGTACAAGCTATAGACATTATCCAAGTTTCTTTGAAGTTATTTGTCTGATGGAGTCTGATAGTGAATGTGAAAGGTGTATCTCTGTGTTTTTAATATATGTCATTTTATCCATACTCTAGAGATCTTTCTGCTTTCAGGTCTTTACTAAAAAAGTTTTTTGCAGTATGAATAGCATTTATAGAGTTTTATTGTATGCTGTTTATAGCTGTGGCCACTGTTATATAGATAGGTGGGTCTGTATCTACGTATGGATTATTATTTATTTATTTTAAAAACAGCTTTATTGAGATACCTTTGACATGTAAAAATTACATACATTTAAGGTGTACAATCTGATGTTTTAGTATATATACACAATGTGAAAAGATCACCATAATCAAGTTAATTAACATATCCATCACCTCTAATAGTTACCAGTTTGTGTGTGTTTGTGTGTTAAGAATATTTAATTCAAGATACATCCTCTTCACAAATTTCAAATATACAATATGGTAATGTTATCTTTTGTCACCATGCTGTAGAATACATAGAAAATTTTAGACTGAAACAAAGTAGTTATTTATTTAAAGCTGTGGGAAACCAGTGTGAAGAAATATAAGGAGATTAAACAGTTTTATCAGTATACTAATATGATAAAAATTTTACTGTATCATTTATTTCTGTTTCATCTCAGACTGGCTTTATTTGTAATCAGTTAAAGTGAACAATTGCTGTTAAAGTGAGTAGTTAACATGTTAGAGTGATCTCAGTAAAATGGAACAATTTGCTATTTAAGTCTTTAATTAAAGAATACTTTAAGTTCAACTAATTGTTTGTGTTTTTTTTTTAAAGAAAAAATATCTTGGAGTTCTCTTTTAGTGTACAGACTTAAGAGCAGCTGTTCAGTAAACTTTCCCTTCCTTAATTTGTGTAAAGGTCTGAACACGAGAGACACTCCCCAAACTGCCCGTTTGTGAAAGGTGAGCACACACAGAATGTGCCATTGTCAGTCACTCTTGCAACAAGCCCTGCGCAGCTGCCTTGCACGGATGGGACTGACAGAATATCTTGCTTTGGGTCCGGGAGCTGCCCTCACTTTCTAGCTGCTGCAACGAAACGAGGAAAGATCTGTATATGGGATGTTTCCAAACTTATGAAGGTATGTTTTAATTTTGAAGAAACATATTAGTAATCGAGAAAAAAATCCGTTGTAAATTTAGGCTTTTCGTTTATTTGTTTAGGTGCACTTAAAGTTTGAAATTAATGCATATGATCCAGCAATCGTACAACAGCTTATTCTCTCGGGAGAACCAAGCTCAGCAGTTGAATCTAGGAGACCAACTTTGGCATGGCTGGAAGACTCCTCTAGTTGCTCAGATATACCAAAATTGGAAGGAGATAGGTATGTACATTTGTTTTGATAATATTTATAGAAGTTAAGTGTTTTCCTAAATTGTATATTCTCTTAATTCTAATTAAAGAGGCAGAAAGCGTTGTTAGTCTCAAGAGATTAGAGACTCAGTGTTTGGTTAGAAATCTGAAAGAATTGTATGATTCTTGAAAGAAATTTTCATTCACAAACAGCATAGTCTATAAAATATACTTTATTTTCTATCTCAGTCTATGCCAGTTGGGAATAATCACACCATTGAAAAGTAAAGTCTAAATAATGAAATGAAATCCTTGGATTAGATTTGTAATTTTGCCTTCTCCTAAATCTTTTCATAGAACAGTTGAATCATTTGGTTCATTTCCCCTTTTTTCATTAGCAGCTAAAATATAGAAGTGGTAATGAATAGTGAAATAACCCATGGCTAGGCAAGCTGATCTAATTATTTAAAACAAATGTATCAGTAGTCAGCAATGAGTTGAGGTACAATAATTATTGCTAAGGAAAGATTCTGGTAGAATTGTTGTACTGGATTCTATTCAGCTTTTCCGGAGATTCATGATTTCTCTGGCTGTATTTGATCTATGTGGGGGAAAG